>NC_079213.1:48482502-48824294 GCF_029633865.1 Lampris incognitus | reverse complement strand
ACATCCTTAAGAGTTACATGATTTCACCCAATGTCAATGTGTAATTTCTCCAGTTCTGATCATTGTTTAGGTTGTTGGTAGCTTGGTCCAATGCCAAAACACAGTGAAATCTCTTTATGGCTTTAAACGCGTTTTCTCCTCGAGAAAAACATGATTTCACTAAAAACGATATAGTTCAAACATGCCTGTTGTAACTGTCTGCAAACACTCAGAGCCTTAAAGTAGGGTTTTCACCAATGTGTTTTTTGGTGAGAAACCTTCTATTTCAAGGTTCTGTGCGTTATCAGACAAGTACAATATGTATTTTTTGTGTTTCTGATGAAATCCCTCCTTTTAATGCATTTTCTCACAGAAAATGAGTCTCTCGCCATGGGGAAATGGCTTTCTTGAGAAAGCATATTGTGGTCGAGAAATGGTGTTTTAAACAATAAAAACGACTCCCGGCCTTATTTAGTTCACATTTTTACTTTTGTTAACCTAGCCCGTATTCATAACGCACTAAACCTTTTTATCGCATTAAACGCCTTTTCTCGACAACAAAAGCACAATTTCATCAAAAAAAAAAAAAAACAAGAAAAATGAATCTATTCAACAAGTCTGCAACACATCCTTAAGAGTTACATGATTTCACCCAATGTCAATGTGTAATTTCTCCAGTTCTGATCATTGTTTAGGTTGTTGGTAGCTTGGTCCAATGCCAAAACACAGTGAAATCTTTTTATGGCTTTAAACGCGTTTTCTCCTCGAGAGAAACATGATTTCACTAAAAACGTTATAGTTTAAACATGCCTGTTGTACATGTCTGCAAACACTCAGAGCCTTAAAGTAGGGTTTTCACCAATGTGTTTTTTGGTGAGAAACCTTCTATTTCAAAGGTTCTGTGCGTTTTCAGACATGTTCAGTATGTATTTTTTGTGTTTTCTGATGAAAACCCTCCTTTTAATGCATTTTCTCACAGAAAATGAGTCTCTCACCATGGGAAAATGGCTTTTTTGAAAACGCATATTCTGGTCGAGAAATGGTGTTTTAAACAATAAAACGACTCCCGGCCTTATTTAGTTCACATTTTTACTTTTGGTAACCTAGCCCGTATTCATAACGCACTAAACCTTTTTATCGCATTAAACGCCTTTTCTCGACCAGAAAAGCACAATTTCATCAAAAACAAACAAAACAAGAAAAATGAATCTATTCAACAAGTCTGCAACACATCCTTAAGAGTTACATGATTTCACCCAATGTCAATGTGTAATTTCTCCAGTTCTGATCATTGTTTAGGTTGTTGGTAGCTTGTTCCAATGCCAAAACACAGTGAAATCTTTTTATGGCTTTAAACGCGTTTTCTCCTCGAGAGAAACATGATTTCACTAAAAACGTTATAGTTCAAACATGCCTGTTGTAACTGTCTGCAAACACTCAGAGCCTTAAAGTAGGGGTTTCACCAATGTGTTTTTTGGTGAGAAACCTTCTATTTCAAAGGTTCTGTGCGTTTTCAGACATGTTCAGTATGTATTTTTTGTGTTTCTGATGAAATCCCTCCTTTTAATGCATTTTCTCACTGAAAATGAGTCTCTCACCATGGGAAAATGGCTTTCTTGAAAAAGCATATTGTGGTCGAGAAATGGTGTTTTAAACAATAAAAACGACTCCCGGCCTTATTTAGTTCACATTTTTACTTTTGGTAACCTAGCCCGTATTCATAACGCACTAAACCTTTTTATCGCGTTAAACGCCTTTTCTCGACAACAAAAGCACAATTTCAGCAAAAACAAACAAAACAAGAAAAATGAATCTATTCAACAAGTCTGCAACACATCCTTAAGAGTTACATGATTTCACCCAATGTCAATGTGTAATGTCTCCAGTTCTGATCATTGTTTAGGTTGTTGGTAGCTTGGTCCAATGCCAAAACACAGTGAAATCTTTTTATGGCTTTAAACGCGTTTTCTCCTCGAGAGAAACACGATTTCACTAAAAACGTTATAGTTTAAACATGCCTGTTGTACATGTCTGCAAACATTCAGAGCCTTAAAGTAGGGTTTTCACCAATGTGTTTTTTGGTGAGAAACCTTCTATTTCAAAGGTTCTGTGCGTTTTCAGACATGTTCAGTTTGTATTTTTTGTGTTTTCTGACGAAAACCCTCCTTTTAATGCATTTTCTCACAGAAAATGAGTCTCTCACCATGGGAAAATGGCTTTCTTGAAAACGCATATTCTGGTCGAGAAATGGTGTTTTAAACAATAAAACGACTCCCGGCCTTATTTAGTTCACATTTTTACTTTTGGTAACCTAGCCCGTATTCATATCACACTAAACCTTTTTATCGCATTAAACGCCTTTTCTCGACAAGAAAGGCACAATTTCATCAAAAACAAACAAAACAAGAAAAATGAATCTATTCAACAAGTCTGCAACACATCCTTAAGAGTTACATGATTTCACCCAATGTCAATGTGTAATTTCTCCAGTTCTGATCATTGTTTAGGTTGTTGGTAGCTTGTTCCAATGCCAAAACACAGTGAAATCTTTTTATGGCTTTAAACGCGTTTTCTCCTCGAGAGAAACATGATTTCACTAAAAACGTTATAGTTCAAACATACCTGTTGTAACTGTCTGCAAACACTCAGAGCCTTAAAGTAGGGGTTTCACCAATGTGTTTTTTGGTGAGAAACCTTCTATTTCAAAGGTTCTGTGCGTTTTCAGACATGTTCAGTATGTATTTTTTGTGTTTCTGATGAAATCCCTCCTTTTAATGCATTTTCTCACTGAAAATTAGACTCTTGCCATGGCAAAATGGCTTTCTTGAAAAAGCATATTGTGGTCGAGAAATGGTGTTTTAAACAATAAAAACGACTCCCGGCCTTATTTAGTTCACATTTTTACTTTTGGTAACCTAGCCCGTATTCATAACGCACTAAACCTTTTTATCGCGTTAAACGACTTTTCTCGACAACAAAAGCACAATTTCATCAAAAACAAACAAAACAAGAAAAATGAATCTATTCAACAAGTCTGCAACACATCCTTAAGAGTTACATGATTTCACCCAATGTCAATGTGTAATTTCTCCAGTTCTGATCATTGTTTAGGTTGTTGGTAGCTTGGTCCAATGCCAAAACACAGTGAAATCTTTTTATGGTTTTAAACGCGTTTTCTCCTCGAGAGAAACATGATTTCACTAAAAACGTTATAGTTTAAACACGCCTGTTGTACATGTCTGCAAACACTCTCAGAGCCTTAAAGTAGGGTTTTCTCCAATGTGTTTTTTGGTGAGAAACCTTCTATTTCAAGGTTCTGTGCGTTTTCAGACACGTACAATATGTATTTTTTGTGTTTCTGATGAAATCCCTCCTTTTAATGCATTTTCTCACAGAAAATGAGTCTCTTGCCATGGCAAAATGGCTATCTTGAAAAAGCATATTGTGGTCGAGAAATGGTGTTTTAAACAATAAAAACGACTCCCGGCCTTATTTAGTTCACATTTTTACTTTTGTTAACCTAGCCCGTATTCATAACGCACTAA
This sequence comes from Lampris incognitus, assembly GCF_029633865.1. Lineage (NCBI taxonomy): Eukaryota > Metazoa > Chordata > Actinopteri > Lampriformes > Lampridae > Lampris > Lampris incognitus. The sequence continues at coordinate 48,820,770 of NC_079213.1, read as the reverse complement.
ACCTTTTTATCGCGTTAAACGCCTTTTCTCGACAACAAAAGCACAATTTCATCAAAAAAAAAAAAAAAAGAAAAATGAATCTATTCAACAAGTCTGCAACACATCCTTAAGAGTTACATGATTTCACCCAATGTCAATGTGTAATTTCTCCAGTTCTGATCATTGTTTAGGTTGTTGGTAGCTTGGTCCAATGCCAAAACACAGTGAAATCTCTTTATGGCTTTAAACGCGTTTTCTCCTCGAGAGAAACATGATTTCACTAAAAACGTTATAGTTTAAACACGCCTGTTGTACATGTCTGCAAACACTCTCAGAGCCTTAAAGTAGGGTTTTCACCAATGTGTTTTTTGGTGAGAAACCTTCTATTTCAAGGTTCTGTGCGTTTTCAGACACGTACAATATGTATTTTTTGTGTTTCTGATGAAATCCCTCCTTTTAATGCATTTTCTCACAGAAAATTAGTCTCTTGCCATGGCAAAATGGCTATCTTGAAAAAGCATATTGTGGTCGAGAAATGGTGTTTTAAACAATAAAAACGACTCCCGGCCTTATTTAGTTCACATTTTTACTTTTGGTAACCTAGCCCGTATTCATAACGCACTAAACCTTTTTATCGCGTTAAACGACTTTTCTCGACAACAAAAGCACAATTTCATCAAAAACAAACAAAACAAGAAAAATGAATCTATTCAACAAGTCTGCAACACATCCTTAAGAGTTACATGATTTCACCCAATGTCAATGTGTAATTTCTCCAGTTCTGATCATTGTTTAGGTTGTTGGTAGCTTGGTCCAATGCCAAAACACAGTGAAATCTTTTTATGGCTTTAAACGCGTTTTCTCCTCGAGAGAAACATGATTTCACTAAAAACGTTATAGTTTAAACATGCCTGTTGTACATGTCTGCAAACACTCAGAGCCTTAAAGTAGGGTTTTCACCAATGTGTTTTTTGGTGAGAAACCTTCTATTTCAAAGGTTCTGTGCGTTTTCAGACATGTTCAGTATGTATTTTTTGTGTTTTCTGATGAAAACCCTCCTTTTAATGCATTTTCTCACAGAAAATGAGTCTCTCACCATGGGAAAATGGCTTTTTTGAAAACGCATATTCTGGTCGAGAAATGGTGTTTTAAACAATAAAACGACTCCCGGCCTTATTTAGTTCACATTTTTACTTTTGGTAACCTAGCCCGTATTCATAACGCACTAAACCTTTTTATCGCATTAAACGCCTTTTCTCGACAAGAAAAGCACAATTTCATCAAAAACAAACAAAACAAGAAAAATGAATCTATTCAACAAGTCTGCAACACATCCTTAAGAGTTACATGATTTCACCCAATGTCAATGTGTAATTTCTCCAGTTCTGATCATTGTTTAGGTTGTTGGTAGCTTGTTCCAATGCCAAAACACAGTGAAATCTTTTTATGGCTTTAAACGCGTTTTCTCCTCGAGAGAAACATGATTTCACTAAAAACGTTATAGTTCAAACATGCCTGTTGTAACTGTCTGCAAACACTCAGAGCCTTAAAGTAGGGGTTTCACCAATGTGTTTTTTGGTGAGAAACCTTCTATTTCAAAGGTTCTGTGCGTTTTCAGACATGTTCAGTATGTATTTTTTGTGTTTCTGATGAAATCCCTCCTTTTAATGCATTTTCTCACTGAAAATGAGTCTCTCACCATGGGAAAATGGCTTTCTTGAAAAAGCATATTGTGGTCGAGAAATGGTGTTTTAAACAATAAAAACGACTCCCGGCCTTATTTAGTTCACATTTTTACTTTTGGTAACCTAGCCCGTATTCATAACGCACTAAACCTTTTTATCGCGTTAAACGACTTTTCTCGACAACAAAAGCACAATTTCATCAAAAACAAACAAAACAAGAAAAATGAATCTATTCAACAAGTCTGCAACACATCCTTAAGAGTTACATGATTTCACCCAATGTCAATGTGTAATTTCTCCAGTTCTGATCATTGTTTAGGTTGTTGGTAGCTTGGTCCAATGCCAAAACAAAGTGAAATCTTTTTATGGCTTTAAACGCGTTTTCTCCTCGAGAGAAACATGATTTCACTAAAAACGTTATAGTTTAAACATGCCTGTTGTACATGTCTGCAAACACTCTCAGAGCCTTAAAGTAGGGTTTTCACCAATGTGTTTTTTGGTGAGAAACCTTCTATTTCAAGGTTCTGTGCGTTTTCAGACACGTACAATATGTATTTTTTGTGTTTCTGATGAAATCCCTCCTTTTAATGCATTTTCTCACAGAAAATGAGTCTCTTGCCATGGCAAAATGGCTTTCTTGAAAAAGCATATTGTGGTCAAGAAATGGTGTTTTAAACAATAAAAACGACTCCCGGCCTTATTTAGTTCACATTTTTACTTTTGGTAACCTAGCCCGTATTCATAACGCACTAAACCTTTTTATCGCGTTAAACGACTTTTCTCGACAACAAAAGCACAATTTCATCAAAAACAAACAAAACAAGAAAAATGAATTTATTCAACAAGTCTGCAACACATCCTTAAGAGTTACATGATTTCACCCAATGTCAATGTGTAATTTCTCCAGTTCTGATCATTGTTTAGGTTGTTGGTAGCTTGGTCCAATGCCAAAACACAGTGAAATCTCTTTATGGCTTTAAACGCGTTTTCTCCTCGAGAAAAACATGATTTCACTAAAAACGATATAGTTCAAACATGCCTGTTGTAACTGTCTGCAAACACTCAGAGCCTTAAAGTAGGGGTTTCACCAATGTGTTTTTTAGTGAGAAACCTTCTATTTCAAAGGTTCTGTGCGTTTTCAGACATGTTCAGTATGTATTTTTTGTGTTTCTGATGAAATCCCTCCTTTTAGTGCATTTTCTCACTGAAAATGAGTCTCTCACCATGGGAAAATGGCTTTCTTGAAAAAGCATATTGTGGTCGAGAAATGGTGTTTTAAACAATAAAAACGACTCCCGGCCTTATTTAGTTCACATTTTTACTTTTGGTAACCTAGCCCGTATTCATAACGCACTAAACCTTTTTATCGCGTTAAACGACTTTTCTCGACAACAAAAGCACAATTTCATCAAAAACAAACAAAACAAGAAAAATGAATCTATTCAACAAGTCTGCAACACATCCTTAAGAGTTACATGATTTCACCCAATGTCAATGTGTAATTTCTCCAGTTCTGATCATTGTTTAGGTTGTTGGTAGCTTGGTCCAATGCCAAAACACAGTGAAATCTTTTTATGGCTTTAAACGCGTTTTCTCCTCGAGAGAAACATGATTTCACTAAAAACGTTATAGTTTAAACATGCTTGTTGTACATGTCTGCAAACACTCAGAGCCTTAAAGTAGGGTTTTCACCAATGTGTTTTTTGGTGAGAAACCTTCTATTTCAAAGGTTCTGTGCGTTTTCAGACATGTTCAGTATGTATTTTTTGTGTTTTCTGATGAAATCCCTCCTTTTAATGCATTTTCTCACAGAAAATGAGTCTCTCACCATGGGAAAATGGCTTTTTTGAAAACGCATATTCTGGTCGAGAAATGGTGTTTTAAACAATAAAACGACTCCCGGCCTTATTTAGTTCACATTTTTACTTTTGGTAACCTAGCCCGTATTCATAACGCACTAAACCTTTTTATCGCGTTAAACGCCTTTTCTCGACAACAAAAGCACAATTTCATCAAAAACAAACAAAACAAGAAAAATGAATCTATTCAACAAGTCTGCAACACATCCTTAAGAGTTACATGATTTCACCCAATGTCAATGTGTAATTTCTCCAGTTCTGATCATTGTTTAGGTTGTTGGTAGCTTGGTCCAATGCCAAAACACAGTGAAATCTTTTTATGGCTTTAAACGCGTTTTCTCCTCGAGAGAAATATGATTTCACTAAAAACGTTATAGTTTAAACACGCCTGTTGTACATGTCTGCAAACACTCTCAGAGCCTTAAAGTAGGGTTTTCACCAATGTGTTTTTTGGTGAGAAACCTTCTATTTCAAAGGTTCTGTGCGTTTTCAGACATGTTCAGTATGTATTTTTTGTGTTTTCTGATGAAATCCCTCCTTTTAATGCATTTTCTCACAGAAAATGAGTCTCTCGCCATGGGAAAATGGCTTTCTTGAAAAAGCATATTCTGGTCGAGAAATGGTGTTTTAAACAATAAAACGACTCCCGGCCTTATTTAGTTCACATTTTTACTTTTGGTAACCTAGCCCGTATTCATAACGCACTAAACCTTTTTATCGCGTTAAACGCCTTTTCTCGACAACAAAAGCACAATTTCATCAAAAACAAACAAAACAAGAAAAATGAATCTATTCAACAAGTCTGCAACACATCCTTAAGAGTTACATGATTTCACCCAATGTCAATGTGTAATTTCTCCAGTTCTGATCATTGTTTAGGTTGTTGGTAGCTTGGTCCAATGCCAAAACACAGTGAAATCTTTTTATGGCTTTAAACGCGTTTTCTCCTCGAGAGAAATATGATTTCACTAAAAACGTTATAGTTTAAACACGCCTGTTGTACATGTCTGCAAACACTCTCAGAGCCTTAAAGTAGGGTTTTCACCAATGTGTTTTTTGGTGAGAAACCTATTTCAAGGTTCTGTGCGTTTTCAGACACGTACAATATGTATTTTTTGTGTTTCTGATGAAATCTCTCCTTTTAATGCATTTTCTCACAGAAAATGAGTCTCTTGCCATGGCAAAATGGCTATCTTGAAAAAGCATATTGTGGTCGAGAAATGGTGTTTTAAACAATAAAAACGACTCCCGGCCTTATTTAGTTCACATTTTTACTTTTGGTAACCTAGCCCGTATTCATAACGCACTAAACCTTTTTATCGCGTTAAACGACTTTTCTCGACAACAAAAGCACAATTTCATCAAAAACAAACAAAACAAGAAAAATGAATCTATTCAACAAGTCTGCAACACCTCCTTAAGAGTTACATGATTTCACCCAATGTCAATGTGTAATTTCTCCAGTTCTGATCATTGTTTAGGTTGTTGGTAGCTTGGTCCAATGCCAAAACACAGTGAAATCTCTTTATGGCTTTAAACGCGTTTTCTCCTCGAGAAAAACATGATTTCACTAAAAACGATATAGTTCAAACATGCCTGTTGTAACTGTCTGCAAACACTCAGAGCCTTAAAGTAGGGTTTTCACCAATGTGTTTTTTGGTGAGAAACCTTCTATTTCAAAGGTTCTGTGCGTTTTCAGACATGTTCAGTATGTATTTTTTGTGTTTCTGATGAAATCCCTCCTTTTAATGCATTTTCTCACTGAAAATGAGTCTCTCACCATGGGAAAATGGCTTTCTTGAAAAAGCATATTGTGGTCGAGAAATGGTGTTTTAAACAATAAAAACGACTCCCTGCCTTATTTAGTTCACATTTTTACTTTTGGTAACCTAGCCCGTATTCATAACGCACTAAACCTTTTTATCGCGTTAAACGCCTTTTCTCGACAACAAAAGCACAATTTCATCAAAAACAAACAAAACAAGAAAAATGAATCTATTCAACAAGTCTGCAACACATCCTTAAGAGTTACATGATTTCACCCAATGTCAATGTGTAATTTCTCCAGTTCTGATCATTGTTTAGGTTGTTGGTAGCTTGGTCCAATGCCAAAACACAGTGAAATCTTTTTATGGCTTTAAACGCGTTTTCTCCTCGAGAGAAACATGTTTTCACTAAAAACGTTATAGTTTAAACATGCCTGTTGTACATGTCTGCAAACACTCAGAGCCTTAAAGTAGGGTTTTCACCAATGTGTTTTTTGGTGAGAAACCTTCTATTTCAAAGGTTCTGTGCGTTTTCAGACATGTTCAGTATGTATTTTTTGTGTTTCTGATGAAATCCCTCCTTTTAATGCATTTTCTCACTGAAAATGAGTCCCTCACCATGGGAAAATGGCTTTCTTGAAAAAGCATATTGTGGTCGAGAAATGGTGTTTTAAACAATAAAAACGACTCCCTGCCTTATTTAGTTCACATTTTTACTTTTGGTAACCTAGCCCGTATTCATAACGCACTAAACCTTTTTATCGCGTTAAACGCCTTTTCTCGACAACAAAAGCACAATTTCATCAAAAACAAACAAAACAAGAAAAATGAATCTATTCAACAAGTCTGCAACACATCCTTAAGAGTTACATGATTTCACCCAATGTCAATGTGTAATTTCTCCAGTTCTGATCATTGTTTAGGTTGTTGGTAGCTTGGTCCAATGCCAAAACACAGTGAAATCTTTTTATGGCTTTAAACGCGTTTTCTCCTCGAGAGAAACATGTTTTCACTAAAAACGTTATAGTTTAAACATGCCTGTTGTACATGTCTGCAAACACTCAGAGCCTTAAAGTAGGGTTTTCACCAATGTGTTTTTTGGTGAGAAACCTTCTATTTCAAAGGTTCTGTGCGTTTTCAGACATGTTCAGTATGTATTTTTTGTGTTTCTGATGAAATCCCTCCTTTTAATGCATTTTCTCACTGAAAATGAGTCCCTCACCATGGGAAAATGGCTTTTTTGAAAACGCATATTCTGGTCGAGAAATGGTGTTTTAAACAATAAAAACGTCTCCCGGCCTTATTTAGTTCACATTTTAACTTTTGTTAACCTAGCCCGTATTCATAACGCACTAAACCTTTTTATCGCGTTAAACGCCTTTCTCGACAAGAAAAGCACAATTTCATCAAAAACAAACAAAACAAGAAAAATGAATCTATTCAACAAGTCTGCAACACATCCTTAAGAGTTACATGATTTCACCCAATGTCAATGTGTAATTTCTCCAGTTCTGATCATTGTTTAGGTTGTTGGTAGCTTGGTCCAATGCCAAAACACAGTGAAATCTTTTTATGGCTTTAAACGCGTTTTCTCCTCGAGAGAAACATGATTTCACTAAAAACGTTATAGTTTAAACACACCTGTTGTACATGTCTGCAAACACTCTCAGAGCCTTAAAGTAGGGTTTTCACCAATGTGTTTTTTGGTGAGAAACCTTCTATTTCAAGGTTCTGTGCGTTTTCAGACACGTACAATATGTATTTTTGTGTTTCTGATGAAATCCCTCCTTTTAATGCATTTCCTCACAGAAAATTAGTCTCTTGCCATGGCAAAATGGCTTTCTTGAAAAAGCATATTGTGGTCGAGAAATGGTGTTTTAAACAATAAAAACGACTCCCGGCCTTATTTAGTTCACATTTTTACTTTTGGTAACCTAGCCCGTATTCATAACGCACTAAACCTTTTTATCGCGTTAAACGACTTTTCTCGACAACAAAAGCACAATTTCATCAAAAACAAACAAAACAAGAAAAATGAATCTATTCAACAAGTCTGCAACACATCCTTAAGAGTTACATGATTTCACCCAATGTCAATGTGTAATTTCTCCAGTTCTGATCATTGTTTAGGTTGTTGGTAGCTTGGTCCAATGCCAAAACACAGTGAAATCTCTTTATGGCTTTAAACGCGTTTTCTCCTCGAGAAAAACATGATTTCACTAAAAACGATATAGTTCAAACATGCCTGTTGTAACTGTCTGCAAACACTCAGAGCCTTAAAGTAGGGGTTTCACCAATGTGTTTTTTGGTGAGAAACCTTCTATTTCAAAGGTTCTGTGCGTTTTCAGACATGTTCAGTATGTATTTTTTGTGTTTCTGATGAAATCCCTCCTTTTAATGCATTTTCTCACTGAAAATGAGTCTCTCACCATGGGAAAATGGCTTTCTTGAAAAAGCATATTGTGGTCGAGAAATGGTGTTTTAAACAATAAAAACGACTCCCGGCCTTATTTAGTTCACATTTTTACTTTTGGTAACCTAGCCCGTATTCATAACGCACTAAACCTTTTTATCGCGTTAAACGCCTTTTCTCGACAACAAAAGCACAATTTCATCAAAAACAAACAAAACAAGAAAAATGAATCTATTCAACAAGTCTGCAACACATCCTTAAGAGTTACATGATTTCACCCAATGTCAATGTGTAATTTCTCCAGTTCTGATCATTGTTTAGGTTGTTGGTAGCTTGGTCCAATGCCAAAACACAGTGAAATCTTTTTATGGCTTTAAACGCGTTTTCTCCTCGAGAGAAACATGATTTCACTAAAAACGTTATAGTTTAAACACGCCTGTTGTACATGTCTGCAAACACTCTCAGAGCCTTAAAGTAGGGTTTTCACCAATGTGTTTTTTGGTGAGAAACCTTCTATTTCAAGGTTCTGTGCGTTTTCAGACATGTTCAGTATGTATTTTTTGTGTTTCTGATGAAATCCCTCCTTTTAATGCATTTTCTCACAGAAAATGCGTCTCTTGCCATGGCAAAATGGCTATCTTGAAAAAGCATATTGTGGTCGAGAAATGGTGTTTTAAACAATAAAAACGACTCCCGGCCTTATTTAGTTCACATTTTTACTTTTGGTAACCTAGCCCGTATTCATAACGCACTAAACCTTTTTATCACGTTAAACGCCTTTTCTCGACAACAAAAGCACAATTTCATCAAAAACAAACAAAACAAGAAAAATGAATCTATTCAACAAGTCTGCAACACATCCTTAAGAGTTACATGATTTCACCCAATGTCAATGTGTAATTTCTCCAGTTCTGATCATTGTTTAGGTTGTTGGTAGCTTGGTCCAATGCCAAAACACAGTGAAATCTTTTTATGGCTTTAAACGCGTTTTCTCCTCGAGAGAAACATGATTTCACTAAAAACGTTATAGTTTAAACACGCCTGTTGTACATGTCTGCAAACACTCTCAGAGCCTTAAAGTAGGGTTTTCACCAATGTGTTTTTTGGTGAGAAACCTTCTATTTCAAGGTTCTGTGCGTTTTCAGACACGTACAATATGTATTTTTTGTGTTTCTGATGAAATCCCTCCTTTTAATGCATTTTCTCACAGAAAATTAGTCTCTTGCCATGGCAAAATGGCTTTCTTGAAAAAGCATATTGTGGTCTAGAAATGGTGTTTTAAACAATAAAAACGACTCCCGGCCTTATTTAGTTCACATTTTTACTTTTGTTAACCTAGCCCGTATTCATAACGCACCAAACCTTTTTATCGCGTTAAACGCCTTTTCTCGACAACAAAAGCACAATTTCATCAAAAACAAACAAAACAAGAAAAATGAATCTATTCAACAAGTCTGCAACACATCCTTAAGAGTTACATGATTTCACCCAATGTCAATGTGTAATGTCTCCAGTTCTGATCATTGTTTAGGTTGTTGGTAGCTTGGTCCAATGCCAAAACACAGTGAAATCTTTTTATGGCTTTAAACGCGTTTTCTCCTCGAGAGAAACATGTTTTCACTAAAAACGTTATAGTTTAAACATGCCTGTTGTACATGTCTGCAAACACTCAGAGCCTTAAAGTAGGGTTTTCACCAATGTGTTTTTTGGTGAGAAACCTTCTATTTCAAAGGTTCTGTGCGTTTTCAGACATGTTCAGTATGTATTTTTTGTGTTTTCTGATGAAAACCCTCCTTTTAATGCATTTTCTCGCAGAAAATGAGTCTCTCACCATGGGAAAATGGCTTTTTTGAAAACGCATATTCTGGTCGAGAAATGGTGTTTTAAACAATAAAACGACTCCCGGCCTTATTTAGTTCACATTTTTACTTTTGGTAACCTAGCCCGTATTCATAACGCACTAACCCTTTTTATCGCATTAAACGCCTTTTCTCGACAAGAAAAGCACAATTTCATCAAAAACAAACAAAACAAGAAAAATGAATCTATTCAACAAGTCTGCAACACATCCTTAAGAGTTACATGATTTCACCCAATGTCAATGTGTAATTTCTCCAGTTCTGATCATTGTTTAGGTTGTTGGTAGCTTGTTCCAATGCCAAAACACAGTGAAATCTTTTTATGGCTTTAAACGCGTTTTCTCCTCGAGAGAAACATGATTTCACTAAAAACGTTATAGTTCAAACATGCCTGTTGTAACTGTCTGCAAACACTCAGAGCCTTAAAGTAGGGGTTTCACCAATGTGTTTTTTGGTGAGAAACCTTCTATTTCAAAGGTTCTGTGCGTTTTCAGACATGTTCAGTATGTATTTTTTGTGTTTCTGATGAAATCCCTCCTTTTAATGCATTTTCTCACTGAAAATGAGTCTCTCACCATGGGAAAATGGCTTTCTTGAAAAAGCATATTGTGGTCGAGAAATGGTGTTTTAAACAATAAAAACGACTCCCGGCCTTATTTAGTTCACATTTTTACTTTTGGTAACCTAGCCCGTATTCATAACGCACTAAACCTTTTTATCGCGTTAAACGCCTTTTCTCGACAAGAAAAGCACAATTTCATCAAAAACAAACAAAACAAGAAAAATGAATCTATTCAACAAGTCTGCAACACATCCTTAAGAGTTACATGATTTCACCCAATGTCAATGTGTAATTTCTCCAGTTCTGATCATTGTTTAGGTTGTTGGTAGCTTGGTCCAATGCCAAAACACAGTGAAATCTTTTTATGGCTTTAAACGCGTTTTCTCCTCGAGAGAAACATGATTTCACTAAAAACGTTATAGTTTAAACACGCCTGTTGTACATGTCTGCAAACACTCTCAGAGCCTTAAAGTAGGGTTTTCACCAATGTGTTTTTTGGTGAGAAACCTTCTATTTCAAGGTTCTGTGCGTTTTCAGACACGTACAATATGTATTTTTTGTGTTTCTGATGAAATCCCTCCTTTTAATGCATTTTCTCACAGAAAATTAGTCTCTTGCCATGGCAAAATGGCTTTCTTGAAAAAGCATATTGTGGTCGAGCAATGGTGTTTTAAACAATAAAAACGACTCCCGGCCTTATTTAGTTCACATTTTTACTTTTGGTAACCTAGCCCGTATTCATAACGCACTAAACCTTTTTATCGCGTTAAACGCCTTTTCTCGACAACAAAAGCACAATTTCATCAAAAACAAACAAAACAAGAAAAATGAATCTATTCAACAAGTCTGCAACACATCCTTAAGAGTTACATGATTTCACCCAATGTCAATGTGTAATTTCTCCAGTTCTGATCATTGTTTAGGTTGTTGGTAGCTTGGTCCAATGCCAAAACACAGTGAAATCTTTTTATGGCTTTAAACGCGTTTTCTCCTCGAGAGAAACATGATTTCACTAAAAACGTTATAGTTTAAACATGCCTGTTGTACATGTCTGCAAACACTCAGAGCCTTAAAGTAGGGTTTTCACCAATGTGTTTTTTGGTGAGAAACCTTCTATTTCAAAGGTTCTGTGCGTTTTCAGACATGTTCAGTATGTATTTTTTGTGTTTCTGATGAAATCCCTCCTTTTAATGCATTTTCTCACAGAAAATGAGTCTCTCACCATGGGAAAATGGCTTTTTTGAAAACGCATATTCTGGTCGAGAAATGGTGTTTTAAACAATAAAAACGTCTCCCGGCCTTATTTAGTTCACATTTTAACTTTTGTTAACCTAGCCCGTATTCATAACGCACTAAACCTTTTTATCGCGTTAAACGCCTTTCTCGACAAGAAAAGCACAATTTCATCAAAAACAAACAAAACAAGAAAAATGAATCTATTCAACAAGTCTGCAACACATCCTTAAGAGTTACATGATTTCACCCAATGTCAATGTGTAATTTTTCCAGTTCTGATCATTGTTTAGGTTGTTGGTAGCTTGGTCCAATGCCAAAACACAGTGAAATCTTTTTATGGCTTTAAACGCGTTTTCTCCTCGAGAGAAACATGTTTTCACTAAAAACGTTATAGTTTAAACATGCCTGTTGTACATGTCTGCAAACACTCAGAGCCTTAAAGTAGGGTTTTCACCAATGTGTTTTTTGGTGAGAAACCTTCTATTTCAAAGGTTCTGTGCGTTTTCAGACATGTTCAGTATGTATTTTTTGTGTTTCTGATGAAATCCCTCCTTTTAATGCATTTTCTCACAGAAAATTAGTCTCTCACCATGGGAAAATGGCTTTCTTGAAAAAGCATATTGTGGTCGAGAAATGGTGTTTTAAACAATAAAAACGACTCCCGGCCTTATTTAGTTCACATTTTTACTTTTGGTAACCTAGCCCGTATTCATAACGCACTAAACCTTTTTATCGCGTTAAACGCCTTTTCTCGACAACAAAAGCACAATTTCATCAAAAACAAACAAAACAAGAAAAATGAATCTATTCAACAAGTCTGCAACACATCCTTAAGAGTTACATGATTTCACCCAATGTCAATGTGTAATTTCTCCAGTTCTGATCATTGTTTAGGTTGTTGGTAGCTTGGTCCAATGCCAAAACACAGTGAAATCTTTTTATGGCTTTAAACGCGTTTTCTCCTCGAGAGAAACATGTTTTCACTAAAAACGTTATAGTTTAAACATGCCTGTTGTACATGTCTGCAAACACTCAGAGCCTTAAAGTAGGGTTTTCACCAATGTGTTTTTTGGTGAGAAACCTTCTATTTCAAAGGTTCTGTGCGTTTTCAGACATGTTCAGTATGTATTTTTTGTGTTTCTGATGAAATCCCTCCTTTTAATGCATTTTCTCACAGAAAATGAGTCCCTCACCATGGGAAAATGGCTTTTTTGAAAACGCATATTCTGGTCGAGAAATGGTGTTTTAAACAATAAAAACGTCTCCCGGCCTTATTTAGTTCACATTTTAACTTTTGTTAACCTAGCCCGTATTCATAACGCACTAAACCTTTTTATCGCGTTAAACGCCTTTCTCGACAAGAAAAGCACAATTTCATCAAAAACAAACAAAACAAGAAAAATGAATCTATTCAACAAGTCTGCAACACATCCTTAAGAGTTACATGATTTCACCCAATGTCAATGTGTAATTTCTCCAGTTCTGATCATTGTTTAGGTTGTTGGTAGCTTGGTCCAATGCCAAAACACAGTGAAATCTTTTTATGGCTTTAAACGCGTTTTCTCCTCGAGAGAAACATGTTTTCACTAAAAACGTTATAGTTTAAACATGCCTGTTGTACATGTCTGCAAACACTCAGAGCCTTAAAGTAGGGTTTTCACCAATGTGTTTTTTGGTGAGAAACCTTCTATTTCAAAGGTTCTGTGCGTTTTCAGACATGTTCAGTATGTATTTTTTGTGTTTCTGATGAAATCCCTCCTTTTAATGCATTTTCTCACAGAAAATGAGTCTCTCACCATGGGAAAATGGCTTTTTTGAAAACGCATATTCTGGTCGAGAAATGGTGTTTTAAACAATAAAAACGTCTCCCGGCCTTATTTAGTTCACATTTTAACTTTTGGTAACCTAGCCCGTATTCATAACGCACTAAACCTTTTTATCGCGTTAAACGCCTTTCTCGACAAGAAAAGCACAATTTCATCAAAAACAAACAAAACAAGAAAAATGAATCTATTCAACAAGTCTGCAACACATCCTTAAGAGTTACATGATTTCACCCAATGTCAATGTGTAATTTCTCCAGTTCTGATCATTGTTTAGGTTGTTGGTAGCTTGGTCCAATGCCAAAACACAGTGAAATCTTTTTATGGCTTTAAACGCGTTTTCTCCTCGAGAGAAACATGTTTTCACTAAAAACGTTATAGTTTAAACATGCCTGTTGTACATGTCTGCAAACACTCAGAGCCTTAAAGTAGGGTTTTCACCAATGTGTTTTTTGGTGAGAAACCTTCTATTTCAAAGGTTCTGTGCGTTTTCAGACATGTTCAGTATGTATTTTTTGTGTTTCTGATGAAATCCCTCCTTTTAATGCATTTTCTCACAGAAAATTAGTCTCTCACCATGGGAAAATGGCTTTCTTGAAAAAGCATATTGTGGTCGAGAAATGGTGTTTTAAACAATAAAAACGACTCCCGGCCTTATTTAGTTCACATTTTTACTTTTGGTAACCTAGCCCGTATTCATAACGCACTAAACCTTTTTATCGCGTTAAACGCCTTTTCTCGACAACAAAAGCACAATTTCATCAAAAACAAACAAAACAAGAAAAATGAATATATTCAACAAGTCTGCAACACCTCCTTAAGAGTTACATGATTTCACCCAATGTCAATGTGTAATTTCTCCAGTTCTGATCATTGTTTAGGTTGTTGGTAGCTTGGTCCAATGCCAAAACACAGTGAAATCTTTTTATGGCTTTAAACGCGTTTTCTCCTCGAGAGAAACATGTTTTCACTAAAAACGTTATAGTTTAAACATGCCTGTTGTACATGTCTGCAAACACTCAGAGCCTTAATGTAGGGTTTTCACCAATGTGTTTTTTGGTGAGAAACCTTCTATTTCAAAGGTTCTGTGCGTTTTCAGACATGTTCAGTATGTATTTTTTGTGTTTCTGATGAAATCCCTCCTTTTAATGCATTTTCTCACAAAAAATGAGTCCCTCACCATGGGAAAATGGCTTTTTTGAAAACGCATATTCTGGTCGAGAAATGGTGTTTTAAACAATAAAAACGTCTCCCGGCCTTATTTAGTTCACATTTTAACTTTTGTTAACCTAGCCCGTATTCATAACGCACTAAACCTTTTTATCGCGTTAAACGCCTTTCTCGACAAGAAAAGCACAATTTCATCAAAAACAAACAAAACAAGAAAAATGAATCTATTCAACAAGTCTGCAACACATCCTTAAGAGTTACATGATTTCACCCAATGTCAATGTGTAATTTCTCCAGTTCTGATCATTGTTTAGGTTGTTGGTAGCTTGGTCCAATGCCAAAACACAGTGAAATCTTTTTATGGCTTTAAACGCGTTTTCTCCTCGAGAGAAACATGATTTCACTAAAAACGTTATAGTTTAAACACACCTGTTGTACATGTCTGCAAACACTCTCAGAGCCTTAAAGTAGGGTTTTCACCAATGTGTTTTTTGGTGAGAAACCTTCTATTTCAAGGTTCTGTGCGTTTTCAGACACGTACAATATGTATTTTTTGTGTTTCTGATGAAATCCCTCCTTTTAATGCATTTTCTCACAGAAAATTAGTCTCTTGCCATGGCAAAATGGCTTTCTTGAAAAAGCATATTGTGGTCGAGAAATGGTGTTTTAAACAATAAAAACGACTCCCGGCCTTATTTAGTTCACATTTTTACTTTTGGTAACCTAGCCCGTATTCATAACGCACTAAACCTTTTTATCGCGTTAAACGACTTTTCTCGACAACAAAAGCACAATTTCATCAAAAACAAACAAAACAAGAAAAATGAATCTATTCAACAAGTCTGCAACACCTTCTTAAGAGTTACATGATTTCACCCAATGTCAATGTGTAATTTCTCCAGTTCTGATCATTGTTTAGGTTGTTGGTAGCTTGGTCCAATGCCAAAACACAGTGAAATCTCTTTATGGCTTTAAACGCGTTTTCTCCTCGAGAAAAACATGATTTCACTAAAAACGATATAGTTCAAACATGCCTGTTGTAACTTTCTGCAAACACTCAGAGCCTTAAAGTAGGGTTTTCACCAATGTGTTTTTTGGTGAGAAACCTTCTATTTCAAAGGTTCTGTGCGTTTTCAGACATGTTCAGTATGTATTTTTGTGTTTCTGATGAAATCCCTCCTTTTAATGCATTTTCTCACTGAAAATGAGTCTCTCACCATGGGAAAATGGCTTTCTTGAAAAAGCATATTGTGGTCGAGAAATGGTGTTTTAAACAATAAAAACGACTCCCTGCCTTATTTAGTTCACATTTTTACTTTTGGTAACCTAGCCCGTATTCATAACGCACTAAACCTTTTTATCGCGTTAAACGCCTTTTCTCGACAACAAAAGCACAATTTCATCAAAAACAAACAAAACAAGAAAAATGAATCTATTCAACAAGTCTGCAACACATCCTTAAGAGTTACATGATTTCACCCAATGTCAATGTGTAATTTCTCCAGTTCTGATCATTGTTTAGGTTGTTGGTAGCTTGGTCCAATGCCAAAACACAGTGAAAT
This sequence comes from Lampris incognitus, assembly GCF_029633865.1. NCBI lineage: Eukaryota > Metazoa > Chordata > Actinopteri > Lampriformes > Lampridae > Lampris > Lampris incognitus. Next base: position 48,804,856 of record NC_079213.1, on the reverse strand, counting down.
CTTTTTATGGCTTTAAACGCGTTTTCTCCTCGAGAGAAACATGATTTCACTAAAAACGTTATAGTTTAAACATGCCTGTTGTACATGTCTGCAAACACTCTCAGAGCCTTAAAGTAGGGTTTTCACCAATGTGTTTTTTGGTGAGAAACCTTCTATTTCAAAGGTTCTGTGCGTTTTCAGACACGTACAATATGTATTTTTTGTGTTTCTGATGAAATCCCTCCTTTTAATGCATTTTCTCACAGAAAATTAGTCTCTTGCCATGGCAAAATGGCTTTCTTGAAAAAGCATATTGTGGTCGAGAAATGGTGTTTTAAACAATAAAAACGACTCCCGGCCTTATTTAGTTCACATTTTTACTTTTGGTAACCTAGCCCGTATTCATAACGCACTAAACCTTTTTATCGCGTTAAACGCCTTTTCTCGACAACAAAAGCACAATTTCATCAAAAACAAACAAAACAAGAAAAATGAATCTATTCAACAAGTCTGCAACACATCCTTAAGAGTTACATGATTTCACCCAATGTCAATGTGTAATTTCTCCAGTTCTGATCATTGTTTAGGTTGTTGGTAGCTTGGTCCAATGCCAAAACACAGTGAAATCTTTTTATGGCTTTAAACGCGTTTTCTCCTCGAGAGAAACATGATTTCACTAAAAACGTTATAGTTTAAACATGCCTGTTGTACATGTCTGCAAACACTCAGAGCCTTAAAGTAGGGTTTTCACCAATGTGTTTTTTGGTGAGAAACCTTCTATTTCAAAGGTTCTGTGCGTTTTCAGACATGTTCAGTATGTATTTTTTGTGTTTTCTGATGAAATCCCTCCTTTTAATGCATTTTCTCACAGAAAATGAGTCTCTCACCATGGGAAAATGGCTTTTTTGAAAACGCATATTCTGGTCGAGAAATGGTGTTTTAAACAATAAAACGACTCCCGGCCTTATTTAGTTCACATTTTTACTTTTGGTAACCTAGCCCGTATTCATAACGCACTAAACCTTTTTATCGCGTTAAACGACTTTTCTCGACAACAAAAGCACAATTTCATCAAAAACAAACAAAACAAGAAAAATGAATCTATTCAACAAGTCTGCAACACATCCTTAAGAGTTACATGATTTCACCCAATGTCAATGTGTAATTTCTCCAGTTCTGATCATTGTTTAGGTTGTTGGTAGCTTGGTCCAATGCCAAAACACAGTGAAATCTTTTTATGGCTTTAAACGCGTTTTCTCCTCGAGAGAAACATGATTTCACTAAAAACGTTATAGTTTAAACATGCCTGTTGTACATGTCTGCAAACACTCTCAGAGCCTTAAAGTAGGGTTTTCACCAATGTGTTTTTTGGTGAGAAACCTTCTATTTCAAGGTTCTGTGCGTTTTCAGACACGTACAATATGTATTTTTTGTGTTTCTGATGAAATCCCTCCTTTTAATGCATTTTCTCACAGAAAATTAGACTATTGCCATGGCAAAATGGCTTTCTTGAAAAAGCATATTGTGGTCGAGAAATGGTGTTTTAAACAATAAAAACGACTCCCGGCCTTATTTAGTTCACATTTTTACTTTTGGTAACCTAGCCCGTATTCATAACGCACTAAACCTTTTTATCGCGTTAAACGACTTTTCTCGACAACAAAAGCACAATTTCATCAAAAACAAACAAAACAAGAAAAATGAATCTATTCAACAAGTCTGCAACACATCCTTAAGAGTTACATGATTTCACCCAATGTCAATGTGTAATTTCTCCAGATCTGATCATTGTTTAGGTTGTTGGTAGCTTGGTCCAATGCCAAAACACAGTGAAATCTTTTTATGGCTTTAAACGCGTTTTCTCCTCGAGAGAAACATGATTTCACTAAAAACGTTATAGTTTAAACATGCCTGTTGTACATGTCTGCAAACACTCTCAGAGCCTTAAAGTAGGGTTTTCACCAATGTGTTTTTTGGTGAGAAACCTTCTATTTCAAGGTTCTGTGCGTTTTCAGACACGTACAATATGTATTTTTTGTGTTTCTGATGAAATCCCTCCTTTTAATGCATTTTCTCACAGAAAATGAGTCTCTCACCATGGCAAAATGGCTTTCTTGAAAAAGCATATTGTGGTCAAGAAATGGTGTTTTAAACAATAAAAACGACTCCCGGCCTTATTTAGTTCACATTTTTACTTTTGGTAACCTAGCCCGTATTCATAACGCACTAAACCTTTTTATCGCGTTAAACGACTTTTCTCGACAACAAAAGCACAATTTCATCAAAAACAAACAAAACAAGAAAAATGAATATATTCAACAAGTCTGCAACACATCCTTAAGAGTTACATGATTTCACCCAATGTCAATGTGTAATTTCTCCAGTTCTGATCATTGTTTAGGTTGTTGGTAGCTTGGTCCAATGCCAAAACACAGTGAAATCTCTTTATGGCTTTAAACGCGTTTTCTCCTCGAGAAAAACATGATTTCACTAAAAACGTTATAGTTCAAACATGCCTGTTGTAACTGTCTGCAAACACACTCAGAGCCTTAAAGTAGGGTTTTCACCAATGTGTTTTTTTGGTGAGAAACCTTCTATTTCAAGGTTCTGTGCGTTATCAGACATGTTCAGTATGTATTTTTTGTGTTTCTGATGAAATCCCTCCTTTTAATGCATTTTCTCACAGAAAATTAGTCTCTCGCCATGGGGAAATGGCTTTCTTGAGAAAGCATATTGTGGTCGAGAAATGGTGTTTTAAACAATAAAAACGACTCCCGGCCTTATTTAGTTCACATTTTTACTTTTGTTAACCTAGCCCGTATTCATAACGCACTAAACATTTTTATCGCGTTAAACGCCTTTTCTCGACAACAAAAGCACAATTTCATCAAAAACAAACAAAACAAGAAAAATGAATCTATTCAACAAGTCTGCAACACATCCTTAAGAGTTACATGATTTCACCCAATGTCAATGTGTAATTTCTCCAGTTCTGATCATTGTTTAGGTTGTTGGTAGCTTGGTCCAATGCCAAAACACAGTGAAATCTTTTTATGGCTTTAAACGCGTTTTCTCCTCGAGAGAAACATGATTTCACTAAAAACGTTATAGTTTAAACACGCCTGTTGTACATGTCTGCAAACACTCAGAGCCTTAAAGTAGGGTTTTCACCAATGTGTTTTTTGGTGAGAAACCTTCTATTTCAAAGGTTCTGTGCGTTTTCAGACATGTTCAGTATGTATTTTTTGTGTTTCTGATGAAATCCCTCCTTTTAATGCATTTTTTCACAGAAAATTAGTCTCTCACCATGGGAAAATGGCTTTCTTGAAAAAGCATATTGTGGTCGAGAAATGGTGTTTTAAACAATAAAAACGACTCCCGGCCTTATTTAGTTCACATTTTTACTTTTGGTAACCTAGCCCGTATTCATAACGCACTAAACCTTTTTATCGCGTTAAACGCCTTTTCTCGACAACAAAAGCACAATTTCATCAAAAACAAACAAAACAAGAAAAATGAATCTATTCAACAAGTCTGCAACACATCCTTAAGAGTTACATGATTTCACCCAATGTCAATGTGTAATTTCTCCAGTTCTGATCATTGTTTAGGTTGTTGGTAGCTTGGTCCAATGCCAAAACACAGTGAAATCTTTTTATGGCTTTAAACGCGTTTTCTCCTCGAGAGAAACATGTTTTCACTAAAAACGTTATAGTTTAAACATGCCTGTTGTACATGTCTGCAAACACTCAGAGCCTTAAAGTAGGGTTTTCACCAATGTGTTTTTTGGTGAGAAACCTTCTATTTCAAAGGTTCTGTGCGTTTTCAGACATGTTCAGTATGTATTTTTTGTGTTTCTGATGAAATCCCTCCTTTTAATTCATTTTCTCACAGAAAATGAGTCCCTCACCATGGGAAAATGGCTTTTTTGAAAACGCATATTCTGGTCGAGAAATGGTGTTTTAAACAATAAAAACGTCTCCCGGCCTTATTTAGTTCACATTTTAACTTTTGTTAACCTAGCCCGTATTCATAACGCACTAAACCTTTTTATCGCGTTAAACTCCTTTCTCGACAAGAAAAGCACAATTTCATCAAAAACAAACAAAACAAGAAAAAAGAATCTATTCAACAAGTCTGCAACACATCCTTAAGAGTTACATGATTTCACCCAATGTCAATGTGTAATTTCTCCAGTTCTGATCATTGTTTAGGTTGTTGGTAGCTTGGTCCAATGCCAAAACACAGTGAAATCTTTTTATGGCTTTAAACGCGTTTTCTCCTCGAGAGAAACATGATTTCACTAAAAACGTTATAGTTTAAACACACCTGTTGTACATGTCTGCAAACACTCTCAGAGCCTTAAAGTAGGGTTTTCACCAATGTGTTTTTTGGTGAGAAACCTTCTATTTCAAGGTTCCGTGTGTTTTCAGACACGTACAATATGTATTTTTTGTGTTTCTGATGAAATCCCTCCTTTTAATGCATTTTCTCACAGAAAATTAGTCTCTTGCCATGGCAAAATGGCTTTCTTGAAAAAGCATATTGTGGTCGAGAAATGGTGTTTTAAACAATAAAAACGACTCCCGGCCTTATTTAGTTCACATTTTTACTTTTGGTAACCTAGCCCGTATTCATAACGCACTAAACCTTTTTATCGCGTTAAACGACTTTTCTCGACAACAAAAGCACAATTTCATCAAAAACAAACAAAACAAGAAAAATGAATATATTCAACAAGTCTGCAACACATCCTTAAGAGTTACATGATTTCACCCAATGTCAATGTGTAATTTCTCCAGTTCTGATCATTGTTTAGGTTGTTGGTAGCTTGGTCCAATGCCAAAACACAGTGAAATCTCTTTATGGCTTTAAACGCGTTTTCTCCTCGAGAAAAACATGATTTCACTAAAAACGATATAGTTCAAACATGCCTGTTGTAACTGTCTGCAAACACTCAGAGCCTTAAAGTAGGGGTTTCACCAATGTGTTTTTTGGTGAGAAACCTTCTATTTCAAAGGTTCTGTGCGTTTTCAGACATGTTCAGTATGTATTTTTTGTGTTTCTGATGAAATCCCTCCTTTTAATGCATTTTCTCACTGAAAATGAGTCTCTCACCATGGGAAAATGGCTTTCTTGAAAAAGCATATTGTGGTCGAGAAATGGTGTTTTAAACAATAAAAACGACTCCCGGCCTTATTTAGTTCACATTTTTACTTTTGGTAACCTAGCCCGTATTCATAACGCACTAAACCTTTTTATCGCGTTAAACGCCTTTTCTCGACAACAAAAGCACAATTTCAGCAAAAACAAACAAAACAAGAAAAATGAATCTATTCAACAAGTCTGCAACACATCCTTAAGAGTTACATGATTTCACCCAATGTCAATGTGTAATTTCTCCAGTTCTGATCATTGTTTAGGTTGTTGGTAGCTTGGTCCAATGCCAAAACACAGTGAAATCTTTTTATCGCTTTAAACGCGTTTTCTCCTCGAGAGAAACATGATTTCACTAAAAACGTTATAGTTTAAACATGCCTGTTGTACATGTCTGCAAACACTCAGAGCCTTAAAGTAGGGTTTTCACCAATGTGTTTTTTGGTGAGAAACCTTCTATTTCAAAGGTTCTGTGCGTTTTCAGACATGTTCAGTATGTATTCTTTGTGTTTTCTGATGAAATCCCTCCTTTTAATGCATTTTCTCACAGAAAATGAGTCTCTCACCATGGGAAAATGGCTTTTTTGAAAACGCATATTCTGGTCGAGAAATGGTGTTTTAAACAATAAAACGACTCCCGGCCTTATTTAGTTCACATTTTTACTTTTGGTAACCTAGCCCGTATTCATAACGCACTAAACCTTTTTATCGCGTTAAACGACTTTTCTCGACAACAAAAGCACAATTTCATCAAAAACAAACAAAACAAGAAAAATGAATCTATTCAACAAGTCTGCAACACATCCTTAAGAGTTACATGATTTCACCCAATGTCAATGTGTAATTTCTCCAGTTCTGATCATTGTTTAGGTTGTTGGTAGCTTGGTCCAATGCCAAAACACAGTGAAATCTTTTTATGGCTTTAAACGCGTTTTCTCCTCGAGAGAAACATGATTTCACTAAAAACGTTATAGTTTAAACATGCCTGTTGTACATGTCTGCAAACACTCTCAGAGCCTTAAAGTAGGGTTTTCACCAATGTGTTTTTTGGTGAGAAACCTTCTATTTCAAGGTTCTGTGCGTTTTCAGACACGTACAATATGTATTTTTTGTGTTTCTGATGAAATCCCTCCTTTTAATGCATTTTCTCACAGAAAATTAGACTCTTGCCATGGCAAAATGGCTTTCTTGAAAAAGCATATTGTGGTCGAGAAATGGTGTTTTAAACAATAAAAACGACTCCCGGCCTTATTTAGTTCACATTTTTACTTTTGGTAACCTAGCCCGTATTCATAACGCACTAAACCTTTTTATCGCGTTAAACGACTTTTCTCGACAACAAAAGCACAATTTCATCAAAAACAAACAAAACAAGAAAAATGAATCTATTCAACAAGTCTGCAACACATCCTTAAGAGTTACATGATTTCACCCAATGTCAATGTGTAATTTCTCCAGTTCTGATCATTGTTTAGGTTGTTGGTAGCTTGGTCCAATGCCAAAACACAGTGAAATCTCTTTATGGCTTTAAACGCGTTTTCTCCTCGAGAGAAACATGATTTCACTAAAAACGTTATAGTTTAAACACGCCTGTTGTACATGTCTGCAAACACTCTCAGAGCCTTAAAGTAGGGTTTTCACCAATGTGTTTTCTGGTGAGAAACCTTCTATTTCAAGGTTCTGTGCGTTTTCAGACACGTACAATATGTATTTTTTGTGTTTCTGATGAAATCCCTCCTTTTAATGCATTTTCTCACAGAAAATGAGTCTCTTGCCATGGCAAAATGGCTATCTTGAAAAAGCATATTGTGGTCGAGAAATGGTGTTTTAAACAATAAAAACGACTCCCGGCCTTATTTAGTTCACATTTTTACTTTTGGTAACCTAGCCCGTATTCATAACGCACTAAACCTTTTTATCGCGTTAAACGCCTTTTCTCGACAAGAAAAGCACAATTTCATCAAAAACAAACAAAACAAGAAAAATGAATCTATTCAACAAGTCTGCAACACATCCTTAAGAGTTACATGATTTCACCCAATGTCAATGTGTAATTTCTCCAGTTCTGATCATTGTTTAGGTTGTTGGTAGCTTGGTCCAATGCCAAAACACAGTGAAATCTTTTTATGGCTTTAAACGCGTTTTCTCCTCGAGAGAAACATGATTTCACTAAAAACGTTATAGTTTAAACATGCCTGTTGTACATGTCTGCAAACACTCTCAGAGCCTTAAAGTAGGGTTTTCACCAATGTGTTTTTTGGTGAGAAACCTTCTATTTCAAGGTTCTGTGCGTTTTCAGACACGTACAATATGTATTTTTTGTGTTTCTGATGAAATCCCTCCTTTTAATGCATTTTCTCACAGAAAATTAGTCTCTTGCCATGGCAAAATGGCTTTCTTGAAAAAGCATATTGTGGTCAAGAAATGGTGTTTTAAACAATAAAAACGACTCCCGGCCTTATTTAGTTCACATTTTTACTTTTGGTAACCTAGCCCGTATTCATAACGCACTAAACCTTTTTATCGCGTTAAACGCCTTTTCTCGACAACAAAAGCACAATTTCATCAAAAACAAACAAAACAAGAAAAATGAATCTATTCAACAAGTCTGCAACACATCCTTAAGAGTTACATGATTTCACCCAATGTCAATGTGTAATTTCTCCAGTTCTGATCATTGTTTAGGTTGTTGGTAGCTTGGTCCAATGCCAAAACACAGTGAAATCTTTTTATGGCTTTAAACGCGTTTTCTCCTCGAGAGAAACATGATTTCACTAAAAACGTTATAGTTTAAACACGCCTGTTGTACATGTCTGCAAACACTCAGAGCCTTAAAGTAGGGTTTTCACCAATGTGTTTTTTGGTGAGAAACCTTCTATTTCAAAGGTTCTGTGCGTTTTCAGACATGTTCAGTATGTATTTTTTGTGTTTCTGATGAAATCCCTCCTTTTAATGCATTTTTTCACAGAAAATTAGTCTCTCACCATGGGAAAATGGCTTTCTTGAAAAAGCATATTGTGGTCGAGAAATGGTGTTTTAAACAATAAAAACGACTCCCGGCCTTATTTAGTTCACATTTTTACTTTTGGTAACCTAGCCCGTATTCATAACGCACTAAACCTTTTTATCGCGTTAAACGCCTTTTCTCGACAACAAAAGCACAATTTCATCAAAAACAAACAAAACAAGAAAAATGAATCTATTCAACAAGTCTGCAACACATCCTTAAGAGTTACATGATTTCACCCAATGTCAATGTGTAATTTCTCCAGTTCTGATCATTGTTTAGGTTGTTGGTAGCTTGGTCCAATGCCAAAACACAGTGAAATCTTTTTATGGCTTTAAACGCGTTTTCTCCTCGAGAGAAACATGTTTTCACTAAAAACGTTATAGTTTAAACATGCCTGTTGTACATGTCTGCAAACACTCAGAGCCTTAAAGTAGGGTTTTCACCAATGTGTTTTTTGGTGAGAAACCTTCTATTTCAAAGGTTCTGTGCGTTTTCAGACATGTTCAGTATGTATTTTTTGTGTTTCTGATGAAATCCCTCCTTTTAATTCATTTTCTCACAGAAAATGAGTCCCTCACCATGGGAAAATGGCTTTTTTGAAAACGCATATTCTGGTCGAGAAATGGTGTTTTAAACAATAAAAACGTCTCCCGGCCTTATTTAGTTCACATTTTAACTTTTGTTAACCTAGCCCGTATTCATAACGCACTAAACCTTTTTATCGCGTTAAACTCCTTTCTCGACAAGAAAAGCACAATTTCATCAAAAACAAACAAAACAAGAAAAAAGAATCTATTCAACAAGTCTGCAACACATCCTTAAGAGTTACATGATTTCACCCAATGTCAATGTGTAATTTCTCCAGTTCTGATCATTGTTTAGGTTGTTGGTAGCTTGGTCCAATGCCAAAACACAGTGAAATCTTTTTATGGCTTTAAACGCGTTTTCTCCTCGAGAGAAACATGATTTCACTAAAAACGTTATAGTTTAAACACACCTGTTGTACATGTCTGCAAACACTCTCAGAGCCTTAAAGTAGGGTTTTCACCAATGTGTTTTTTGGTGAGAAACCTTCTATTTCAAGGTTCTGTGTGTTTTCAGACACGTACAATATGTATTTTTTGTGTTTCTGATGAAATCCCTCCTTTTAATGCATTTTCTCACAGAAAATTAGTCTCTTGCCATGGCAAAATGGCTTTCTTGAAAAAGCATATTGTGGTCGAGAAATGGTGTTTTAAACAATAAAAACGACTCCCGGCCTTATTTAGTTCACATTTTTACTTTTGGTAACCTAGCCCGTATTCATAACGCACTAAACCTTTTTATCGCGTTAAACGACTTTTCTCGACAACAAAAGCACAATTTCATCAAAAACAAACAAAACAAGAAAAATGAATATATTCAACAAGTCTGCAACACATCCTTAAGAGTTACATGATTTCACCCAATGTCAATGTGTAATTTCTCCAGTTCTGATCATTGTTTAGGTTGTTGGTAGCTTGGTCCAATGCCAAAACACAGTGAAATCTCTTTATGGCTTTAAACGCGTTTTCTCCTCGAGAAAAACATGATTTCACTAAAAACGATATAGTTCAAACATGCCTGTTGTAACTGTCTGCAAACACTCAGAGCCTTAAAGTAGGGGTTTCACCAATGTGTTTTTTGGTGAGAAACCTTCTATTTCAAAGGTTCTGTGCGTTTTCAGACATGTTCAGTATGTATTTTTTGTGTTTCTGATGAAATCCCTCCTTTTAATGCATTTTCTCACTGAAAATGAGTCTCTCACCATGGGAAAATGGCTTTCTTGAAAAAGCATATTGTGGTCGAGAAATGGTGTTTTAAACAATAAAAACGACTCCCGGCCTTATTTAGTTCACATTTTTACTTTTGGTAACCTAGCCCGTATTCATAACGCACTAAACCTTTTTATCGCGTTAAACGCCTTTTCTCGACAACAAAAGCACAATTTCAGCAAAAACAAACAAAACAAGAAAAATGAATCTATTCAACAAGTCTGCAACACATCCTTAAGAGTTACATGATTTCACCCAATGTCAATGTGTAATTTCTCCAGTTCTGATCATTGTTTAGGTTGTTGGTAGCTTGGTCCAATGCCAAAACACAGTGAAATCTGTTTATGGCTTTAAACGCGTTTTCTCCTCGAGAGAAACATGATTTCACTAAAAACGTTATAGTTTAAACATGCCTGTTGTACATGTCTGCAAACACTCAGAGCCTTAAAGTAGGGTTTTCACCAATGTGTTTTTTGGTGAGAAACCTTCTATTTCAAAGGTTCTGTGCGTTTTCAGACATGTTCAGTATGTATTTTTTGTGTTTTCTGATGAAATCCCTCCTTTTAATGCATTTTCTCACAGAAAATGAGTCTCTCACCATGGGAAAATGGCTTTTTTGAAAACGCATATTCTGGTCGAGAAATGGTGTTTTAAACAATAAAACGACTCCCGGCCTTATTTAGTTCACATTTTTACTTTTGGTAACCTAGCCCGTATTCATAACGCACTAAACCTTTTTATCGCGTTAAACGACTTTTCTCGACAACAAAAGCACAATTTCATCAAAAACAAACAAAACAAGAAAAATGAATCTATTCAACAAGTCTGCAACACATCCTTAAGAGTTACATGATTTCAACCAATGTCAATGTGTAATTTCCCCAGTTCTGATCATTGTTTAGGTTGTTGGTAGCTTGGTCCAATGCCAAAACACAGTGAAATCTTTTTATGGCTTTAAACGCGTTTTCTCCTCGAGAGAAACATGATTTCACTAAAAACGATATAGTTCAAACATGCCTGTTGTAACTGTCTGCAAACACTCAGAGCCTTAAAGTAGGGTTTTCACCAATGTGTTTTTTGGTGAGAAACCTTCTATTTCAAGGTTCGGTGCGTTATCAGACACGTACAATATGTATTTTTTGTGTTTCTGATGAAATCCCTCCTTTTAATGCATTTTCTCACAGAAAATGAGTCTCTCGCCATGGGAAAATGGCCTTCTTGAGAAAGCATATTCTGGTCGAGAAATGGTGTTTTAAACAATAAAAACGACTCCCGGCCTTATTTAGTTCACATTTTTACTTTTGGTAACGTAGCCCGTATTCATAACGCACTAAACCTTTTTATCGCGTTAAACGCCTTTTCTCGACAAGAAAAGCACAATTTCATCAGAAACAAACAAAACAAGAAAAATGAATCTATTCAACAAGTCTGCAACACATCTTTAAGAGTTACATGATTTCACCCAATGTCAATGTGTAATTTCTCCAGTTCTGATCATTGTTTAGGTTGTTGGTAGCTTGGTCCAATGCCAAAATACAGCGAAATCTTTTTATGGCTTTAAACGCGTTTTCTCCTCGAGAGAAACATGATTTCACTAAAAACGTTATAGTTTAAACATGCCTGTTGTACATGTTTGCAAACACTCAGAGCCTTAAAGTACGGTTTTCATCAATGTGGTTTTTGGTGAAAAACCTTCTATTTCAAGGTTCTGTGCGTTTTCAGACACGTACAATATGTATTTTTTGTGTTTCTGATGAAATCCCTCCTTTTAATGCATTTTCTCACAGAAAATGAGTCTCTCGCCATGGGAAAATGGCTTTCTTGAGAAAGCATATTCTGGTCGAGAAATGGTGTTTTAAACAATAAAAACGACTCCCAGCCTAATTTAGTTCACATTTTTACTTTTGTTAACCTAGCCCGTATTCATAACGCACTAAACCTTTTTATCGCGTTAAACGCCTTTTCTCGACAACAAAAGCACAATTTCATCAGAAACAAACAAAACAAGAAAAATGAATCTATTCAACAAGTCTGCAACACATCCTTAAGAGTTACATGATTTCAACCAATGTCAATGTGTAATTTCCCCAGTTCTGATCATTGTTTAGGTTGTTGGTAGCTTGGTCCAATGCCAAAACACAGTGAAATCTCTTTATGGCTTTAAACGCGTTTTCTCCTCGAGAGAAACATGATTTCACTAAAAACGATATAGTTCAAACATGCCTGTTGTAACTGTCTGCAAACACTCAGAGCCTTAAAATAGGGTTTTCACCAATGTGTTTTTTGGTGAGAAACCTTCTATTTCAAGGTTCGGTGCGTTATCAGACACGTACAATATGTATTTTTTGTGTTTCTGATGAAATCCCTCCTTTTAATGCATTTTCTCACAGAAAATGAGTCTCTCGCCATGGTAAAATGGCCTTCTTGAGAAAGCATATTCTGGTCGAGAAAATGTGTTTTAAACAATAAAAACGACTCCCGGCCTTATTTAGTTCACATTTTTACTTTTGGTAACGTAGCCCGTATTCATAACGCACTAAACCTTTTTATCGCGTTAAACGCCTTTTCTCGACAAGAAAAGCACAATTTCATCAGAAACAAACAAAACAAGAAAAATGAATCTATTCAACAAGTCTGCAACACATCTTTAAGAGTTACATGATTTCACCCAATGTCAATGTGTAATTTCTCCAGTTCTGATCATTGTTTAGGTTGTTGGTAGCTTGGTCCAATGCCAAAATACAGCGAAATCTTTTTATGGCTTTAAACGCGTTTTCTCCTCGAGAGAAACATGATTTCACTAAAAACGTTATAGTTTAAACATGCCTGTTGTACATGTTTGCAAACACTCAGAGCCTTAAAGTACGGTTTTCATCAATGTGGTTTTTGGTGAAAAACCTTCTATTTCAAGGTTCTGTGCGTTTTCAGACACGTACAATATGTATTTTTTGTGTTTCTGATGAAATCCCTCCTTTTAATGCATTTTCTCACAGAAAATGAGTCTCTCGCCATGGGAAAATGGCTTTCTTGAGAAAGCATATTCTGGTCGAGAAATGGTGTTTTAAACAATAAAAACGACTCCCGGCCTTATTTAGTTCACATTTTTACTTTTGGTAACGTAGCCCGTATTCATAACGCACTAAACCTTTTTATCGCGTTAAACGCCTTTTCTCGACAACAAAAGCACAATTTCATCAGAAACAAACAAAACAAGAAAAATGAATCTATTCAACAAGTCTGCAACACATCCTTAAGAGTTACATGATTTCACCCAATGTCAATGTGTAATTTCTCCAGTTCTGATCATTGTTTAGGTTGTTGGTAGCTTGGTCCAATGCCAAAACAGAGTGAAATCTTTTTATGGCTTTAAACGCGTTTTCTCCTTGAGAGAAACATGATTTCACTGAAAACGTTATAGTTTAAACATGCCTGTTGTACATGATGCAAACACTCAGAGCCTTAAAGTACGGATTTCATCAATGTGGTTTTTGGTGAGAAACCTTCTATTTCAAGGTTCTGTGCGTTTTCAGACATGTACAATATGTATTTTTTGTGTTTCTGATGAAATCCCTCCTTTTAATGCATTTTCTCACAGAAAATGAGTCTCTCGCCATGGGAAAATGGCGTTCTTGAGAAAGCATATTCTGGTCGAGAAATGGTGTTTTAAACAATAAAAACGACTCCCGGCCTTATTTAGTTCACATTTTTACTTTTGTTAACCTAGCCCGTATTCATAACGCACTAAACCTTTTTATCGCGTTAAACGCCTTTTCTCGACAAGAAAAGCACAATTTCATCAGAAACAAACAAAACAAGAAAAATGAATCTATTCAACAAGTCTGCAACATATTCTTAAGAGTTACATGCTTTCACCCAATGTCAATGTGTAATTTCTCCAGTTCTGATCATTGTTTAGGTTGTTGGTAGCTTGGTCCAATGCCAAAACACAGTGAAATCTCTTTATGGCTTTAAACGCGTTTTCTCCTCGAGAGAAACATGATTTCACTAAAAACGTTATAGTTTAAACATGCCTGTTGTAACTGTCTGCAAACACTCAGAGCCTTAAAGTACGGTTTTCACCAATGTGTTTTTTGGTGAGAAACCTTCTATTTCAAGGTTCTGTGCGTTTTCAGACATGTACAATATGTATTTTTTGTGTTTCTGATGAAATCCCTCCTTTTAATGCTTTTTTTCACAGAAAATGAGTCTCTCGCCATGGGAAAATGGCGTTCTTGAGAAAGCATATTCTGGTCGAGAAATGGTGTTTTAAACAATAAAAACGACTTCCGGCCTTATTTAGTTCACATTTTTACTTTTGGTAACGTAGCCCGTATTCATAACGCACTAAACCTTTTTATCGCGTTAAACGCCTTTTCTCGACAACAAAAGCACAATTTCATCAGAAACAAACAAAACAAGAAAAATGAATCTATTCAACAAGTCTGCAACACATCCTTAAGAGTTATATGATTTCAACCAATGTCAATGTGTAATTTCCCCAGTTCTGATCATTGTTTAGGTTGTTGGTAGCTTGGTCCAATGCCAAAACACAGTGAAATCTCTTTATGGCTTTAAACGCGTTTTCTCCTCGAGAGAAACATGATTTCACTAAAAACGATATAGTTCAAACATGCCTGTTGTAACTGTCTGCAAACACTCAGAGCCTTAAAGTAGGGTTTTCACCAATGTGTTTTTTGGTGAGAAACCTTCTATTTCAAGGTTCGGTGCGTTATCAGACACGTACAATATGTATTTTTTGTGTTTCTGATGAAATCCCTCCTTTTAATGCATTTTCTCACAGAAAATGAGTCTCTCGCCATGGGAAAATGGCCTTCTTGAGAAAGCATATTCTGGTCGAGAAATGGTGTTTTAAACAATAAAAACGACTCCCGGCCTTATTTAGTTCACATTTTTACTTTTGGTAACGTAGCCCGTATTCATAACGCACTAAACCTTTTTATCGCGTTAAACGCCTTTTCTCGACAAGAAAAGCACAATTTCATCAGAAACAAACAAAACAAGAAAAATGAATCTATTCAACAAGTCTGCAACACATCTTTAAGAGTTACATGATTTCACCCAATGTCAATGTGTAATTTCTCCAGTTCTGATCATTGTTTAGGTTGTTGGTAGCTTGGTCCAATGCCAAAATACAGCGAAATCTTTTTATGGCTTTAAACGCGTTTTCTCCTCGAGAGAAACATGATTTCACTAAAAACGTTATAGTTTAAACATGCCTGTTGTACATGTTTGCAAACACTCAGAGCCTTAAAGTACGGTTTTGACCAATGTGTTTTTTGGTGAGAAACCTTCTATTTCAAGGTTCTGTGCGTTTTCAGACATGTACAATATGTATTTTTTGTGTTTCTGATGAAATCCCTCCTTTTAATGCTTTTTTTCACAGAAAATGAGTCTCTCGCCATGGGAAAATGGCGTTCTTGAGAAAGCATATTGTGGTCGAGAAATGGTGTTTTAAACAATAAAAACGACTCCCGGCCTTATTTAGTTCACATTTTTACTTTTGGTAACGTAGCCCGTATTCATAACGTACTAAACCTTTTTATCGCGTTAAACGCCTTTTCTCGACAAGAAAAGCACAATTTCATCAGAAACAAACAAAACAAGAAAAATGAATCTATTCAACAAGTCTGCAACACATCCTTAAGAGTTACATGATTTCAACCAATGTCAATGTGTAATTTCCCCAGTTCTGATCATTGTTTAGGTTGTTGGTAGCTTGGTCCAATGCCAAAACACAGTAAATCTGTTTATGGCTTTAAACGCGTTTTCTCCTCGAGAGAAACATGATTTCACTAAAAACGATATAGTTCAAACATGCCTGTTGTAACTGTCTTCAAACACTCAGAGCCTTAAAGTAGGGTTTTCACCAATGTGTTTTTTGGTGAGAAACCTTCTATTTCAAGGTTCGGTGCGTTATCAGACACGTACAATATGTATTTTTTGTGTTTCTGATGAAATCCCTCCTTTTAATGCATTTTCTCACAGAAAATGAGTCTCTCGCCATGGGAAAATGGCTTTCTTGAGAAAGCATATTCTGGTCGAGAAATGGTGTTTTAAACAATAAAAACGACTCCCAGCCTAATTTAGTTCACATTTTTACTTTTGTTAACCTAGCCCGTATTCATAACGCACTAAACCTTTTTATCGCGTTAAACGCCTTTTCTCGACAACAAAAGCACAATTTCATCAGAAACAAACAAAACAAGAAAAATGAATCTATTCAACAAGTCTGCAACACATCCTTAAGAGTTACATGATTTCAACCAATGTCAATGTGTAATTTCCCCAGTTCTGATCATTGTTTAGGTTGTTGGTAGCTTGGTCCAATGCCAAAACACAGTGAAATCTCTTTATGGCTTTAAACGCGTTTTCTCCTCGAGAGAAACATGATTTCACTAAAAACGATATAGTTCAAACATGCCTGTTGTAACTGTCTGCAAACACTCAGAGCCTTAAAGTAGGGTTTTCACCAATGTGTTTTTTGGTGAGAAACCTTCTATTTCAAGGTTCGGTGCGTTATCAGACACGTACAATATGTATTTTTTGTGTTTCTGATGAAATCCCTCCTTTTAATGCATTTTCTCACAGAAAATGAGTCTCTCGCCATGGGAAAATGGCCTTCTTGAGAAAGCATATTCTGGTCGAGAAATGGTGTTTTAAACAATAAAAACGACTCCCGGCCTTATTTAGTTCACATTTTTACTTTTGGTAACGTAGCCCGTATTCATAACGCACTAAACCTTTTTATCGCGTTAAACGCCTTTTCTCGACAAGAAAAGCACAATTTCATCAGAAACAAACAAAACAAGAAAAATGAATCTATTCAACAAGTCTGCAACACATCTTTAAGAGTTACATGATTTCACCCAATGTCAATGTGTAATTTCTCCAGTTCTGATCATTGTTTAGGTTGTTGGTAGCTTGGTCCAATGCCAAAATACAGCGAAATCTTTTTATGGCTTTAAACGCGTTTTCTCCTCGAGGGAAACATGATTTCACTAAAAACGTTATAGTTTAAACATGCCTGTTGTACATGTTTGCAAACACTCAGAGCCTTAAAGTACGGTTTTCATCAATGTGGTTTTTGGTGAAAAACCTTCTATTTCAAGGTTCTGTGCGTTTTCAGACACGTACAATATGTATTTTTTGTGTTTCTGATGAAATCCCTCCTTTTAATGCATTTTCTCACAGAAAATGAGTCTCTCGCCATGGGAAAATGGCTTTCTTGAGAAAGCATATTCTGGTCGAGAAATGGTGTTTTAAACAATAAAAACGACTCCCAGCCTAATTTAGTTCACATTTTTACTTTTGTTAACCTAGCCCGTATTCATAACGCACTAAACCTTTTTATCGCGTTAAACGCCTTTTCTCGACAACAAAAGCACAATTTCATCAGAAACAAACAAAACAAGAAAAATGAATCTATTCAACAAGTCTGCAACACATCCTTAAGAGTTACATGATTTCAACCAATGTCAATGTGTAATTTCCCCAGTTCTGATCATTGTTTAGGTTGTTGGTAGCTTGGTCCAATGCCAAAACACAGTGAAATCTCTTTATGGCTTTAAACGCGTTTTCTCCTCGAGAGAAACATGATTTCACTAAAAACGATATAGTTCAAACATGCCTGTTGTAACTGTCTGCAAACACTCAGAGCCTTAAAATAGGGTTTTCACCAATGTGTTTTTTGGTGAGAAACCTTCTATTTCAAGGTTCGGTGCGTTATCAGACACGTACAATATGTATTTTTTGTGTTTCTGATGAAATCCCTCCTTTTAATGCATTTTCTCACAGAAAATGAGTCTCTCGCCATGGGAAAATGGCCTTCTTGAGAAAGCATATTCTGGTCGAGAAATGGTGTTTTAAACAATAAAAACGACTCCCGGCCTTATTTAGTTCACATTTTTACTTTTGGTAACGTAGCCCGTATTCATAACGCACTAAACCTTTTTATCGCGTTAAACGCCTTTTCTCGACAACAAAAGCACAATTTCATCAGAAACAAACAAAACAAGAAAAATGAATCTATTCAACAAGTCTGCAACACATCCTTAAGAGTTACATGATTTCACCCAATGTCAATGTGTAATTTCTCCAGTTCTGATCATTGTTTAGGTTGTTGGTAGCTTGGTCCAATGCCAAAACAGAGTGAAATCTTTTTATGGCTTTAAACGCGTTTTCTCCTTGAGAGAAACATGATTTCACTGAAAACGTTATAGTTTAAACATGCCTGTTGTACATGATGCAAACACTCAGAGCCTTAAAGTACGGATTTCATCAATGTGGTTTTTGGTGAGAAACCTTCTATTTCAAGGTTCTGTGCGTTTTCAGACACGTACAATATGTATTTTTTGTGTTTCTGATGAAATCCCTCCTTTTAATGCATTTTCTCACAGAAAGTGAGTCTCTTGCCATGGGAAAATGGCTTTCTTGAAAAAGCATATTCTGGTCGAGAAATGGTGTTTTAAACAATAAAAACGACTCCCGGCCTTATTTAGTTCACATTTTAACTTTTGTTAACCTAGCCCGTATTCATAACGCACTAAACCTTTTTACCGCGTTAAACGCCTTTTCTCGACAACAAAAGCACAATTTCATCAAAAACAAACAAAACAAGAAAAATGAATCTATTCAACAAGTCTGCAACACATCCTTAAGAGTTACATGATTTCACCCAATGTCAATGTGTAATTTCTCCAGTTCTGATCATTGTTTAGGTTGTTGGCAGCTTGGTCCAATGCCAAAACACAGTGAAATCTTTTTATGGCTTTAAACGCGTTTTCTCCTCGAGAAAAACATGATTTCACTAAAAACGTTATAGTTTAAACATGCCTGTTGTACATGTCTGCAAACACTCAGAGCCTTAAAGTACGGCTTTCACCAATGTGATTTTTGGTGAGAAACCTTCTATTTCAAGGCTCTGTGCGTTTTCAGACATGTACAATATGTATTTTTTGTGTTTCTGATGAAATCCCTCCTTTTAATGCATTTTCTCACAGAAAATGAGTCTCTCGCCATGGGAAAATGGCGTTCTTGAGAAAGAATATTCTGGTCGAGAAATGGTGTTTTAAACAATAAAAACGACTCCCGGCCTTATTTAGTTCACATTTTTACTTTTGTTAACCTAGCCCGTATTCATAACGCACTAAACCTTTTTATCGCGTTAAACGCCTTTTCTCGACAAGAAAAGCACAATTTCATCAGAAACAAACAAAACAAGAAAAATGAATCTATTCAACAAGTCTGCAACATATTCTTAAGAGTTACATGCTTTCACCCAATGTCAATGTGTAATTTCTCCAGTTCTGATCATTGTTTAGGTTGTTGGTAGCTTGGTCCAATGCCAAAACACAGTGAAATCTCTTTATGGCTTTAAACGCGTTTTCTCCTCGAGAGAAACATGATTTCACTAAAAACGTTATAGTTTAAACATGCCTGTTGTAACTGTCTGCAAACACTCAGAGCCTTAAAGTACGGTTTTCACCAATGTGTTTTTTGGTGAGAAACCTTCTATTTCAAGGTTCTGTGCGTTTTCAGACATGTACAATATGTATTTTTTGTGTTTCTGATGAAATCCCTCCTTTTAATGCTTTTTTTCACAGAAAATGAGTCTCTCGCCATGGGAAAATGGCGTTCTTGAGAAAGCATATTCTGGTCGAGAAATGGTGTTTTAAACAATAAAAACGACTTCCGGCCTTATTTAGTTCACATTTTTACTTTTGGTAACGTAGCCCGTATTCATAACGCACTAAACCTTTTTATCGCGTTAAACGCCTTTTCTCGACAACAAAAGCACAATTTCATCAGAAACAAACAAAACAAGAAAAATGAATCTATTCAACAAGTCTGCAACACATCCTTAAGAGTTACATGATTTCAACCAATGTCAATGTGTAATTTCCCCAGTTCTGATCATTGTTTAGGTTGTTGGTAGCTTGGTCCAATGCCAAAACACAGTGAAATCTCTTTATGGCTTTAAACGCGTTTTCTCCTCGAGAGAAACATGATTTCACTAAAAACGATATAGTTCAAACATGCCTGTTGTAACTGTCTGCAAACACTCAGAGCCTTAAAGTAGGGTTTTCACCAATGTGTTTTTTGGTGAGAAACCTTCTATTTCAAGGTTCGGTGCGTTATCAGACACGTACAATATGTATTTTTTGTGTTTCTGATGAAATCCCTCCTTTTAATGCATTTTCTCACAGAAAATGAGTCTCTCGCCATGGGAAAATGGCCTTCTTGAGAAAGCATATTCTGGTCGAGAAATGGTGTTTTAAACAATAAAAACGACTCCCGGCCTTATTTAGTTCACATTTTTACTTTTGGTAACGTAGCCCGTATTCATAACGCACTAAACCTTTTTATCGCGTTAAACGCCTTTTCTCGACAAGAAAAGCACAATTTCATCAGAAACAAACAAAACAAGAAAAATGAATCTATTCAACAAGTCTGCAACACATCTTTAAGAGTTACATGATTTCACCCAATGTCAATGTGTAATTTCTCCAGTTCTGATCATTGTTTAGGTTGTTGGTAGCTTGGTCCAATGCCAAAATACAGCGAAATCTTTTTATGGCTTTAAACGCGTTTTCTCCTCGAGAGAAACATGATTTCACTAAATACGTTATAGTTTAAACATGCCTGTTGTACATGTTTGCAAACACTCAGAGCCTTAAAGTACGGTTTTCATCAATGTGGTTTTTGGTGAAAAACCTTCTATTTCAAGGTTCTGTGCGTTTTCAGACACGTACAATATGTATTTTTTGTGTTTCTGATGAAATCCCTCCTTTTAATGCATTTTCTCACAGAAAATGAGTCTCTCGCCATGGGAAAATGGCTTTCTTGAGAAAGCATATTCTGGTCGAGAAATGGTGTTTTAAACAATAAAAACGACTCCCGGCCTTATTTAGTTCACATTTTTACTTTTGGTAACGTAGCCCGTATTCATAACGCACTAAACCTTTTTATCGCGTTAAACGCCTTTTCTCGACAACAAAAGCACAATTTCATCAGAAACAAACAAAACAAGAAAAATGAATCTATTCAACAAGTCTGCAACACATCCTTAAGAGTTACATGATTTCACCCAATGTCAATGTGTAATTTCTCCAGTTCTGATCATTGTTTAGGTTGTTGGTAGCTTGGTCCAATGCCAAAACAGAGTGAAATCTTTTTATGGCTTTAAACGCGTTTTCTCCTTGAGAGAAACATGATTTCACTAAAAACGTTATAGTTTAAACATGCCTGTTGTACATGATGCAAACACTCAGAGCCTTAAAGTACGGATTTCATCAATGTGGTTTTTGGTGAGAAACCTTCTATTTCAAGGTTCTGTGCGTTTTCAGACACGTACAATATGTATTTTTTGTGTTTCTGATGAAATCCCTCCTTTTAATGCATTTTCTCACAGAAAGTGAGTCTCTTGCCATGGGAAAATGGCTTTCTTGAAAAAGCATATTCTGGTCGAGAAATGGTGTTTTAAACAATAAAAACGACTCCCGGCCTTATTTAGTTCACATTTTAACTTTTGTTAACCTAGCCCGTATTCATAACGCACTAAACCTTTTTACCGCGTTAAACGCCTTTTCTCGACAACAAAAGCACAATTTCATCAAAAACAAACAAAACAAGAAAAATGAATCTATTCAACAAGTCTGCAACACATCCTTAAGAGTTACATGATTTCACCCAATGTCAATGTGTAATTTCTCCAGTTCTGATCATTGTTTAGGTTGTTGGCAGCTTGGTCCAATGCCAAAACACAGTGAAATCTTTTTATGGCTTTAAACGCGTTTTCTCCTCGAGAAAAACATGATTTCACTAAAAACGTTATAGTTTAAACATGCCTGTTGTACATGTCTGCAAACACTCAGAGCCTTAAAGTACGGCTTTCACCAATGTGATTTTTGGTGAGAAACCTTCTATTTCAAGGTTCTGTGCGTTTTCAGACATGTACAATATGTATTTTTTGTGTTTCTGATGAAATCCCTCCTTTTAATGCATTTTCTCACAGAAAATGAGTCTCTCGCCATGGGAAAATGGCGTTCTTGAGAAAGCATATTCTGGTCGAGAAATGGTGTTTTAAACAATAAAAACGACTCCCGGCCTTATTTAGTTCACATTTTTACTTTTGTTAACCTAGCCCGTATTCATAACGCACTAAACCTTTTTATCGCGTTAAACGCCTTTTCTCGACAAGAAAAGCACAATTTCATCAGAAACAAACAAAACAAGAAAAATGAATCTATTCAACAAGTCTGCAACATATTCTTAAGAGTTACATGCTTTCACCCAATGTCAATGTGTAATTTCTCCAGTTCTGATCATTGTTTAGGTTGTTGGTAGCTTGGTCCAATGCCAAAACACAGTGAAATCTCTTTATGGCTTTAAACGCGTTTTCTCCTCGAGAGAAACATGATTTCACTAAAAACGTTATAGTTTAAACATGCCTGTTGTAACTGTCTGCAAACACTCAGAGCCTTAAAGTACGGTTTTCACCAATGTGTTTTTTGGTGAGAAACCTTCTATTTCAAGGTTCTGTGCGTTTTCAGACATGTACAATATGTATTTTTTGTGTTTCTGATGAAATCCCTCCTTTTAATGCTTTTTTTCACAGAAAATGAGTCTCTCGCCATGGGAAAATGGCGTTCTTGAGAAAGCATATTCTGGTCGAGAAATGGTGTTTTAAACAATAAAAACGACTCCCGGCCTTATTTAGTTCACATTTTTACTTTTGGTAACGTAGCCCGTATTCATAACGCACTAAACCTTTTTATCGCGTTAAACGCCTTTTCTCGACAACAAAAGCACAATTTCATCAGAAACAAACAAAACAAGAAAAATGAATCTATTCAACAAGTCTGCAACACATCCTTAAGAGTTACATGATTTCAACCAATGTCAATGTGTAATTTCCCCAGTTCTGATCATTGTTTAGGTTGTTGGTAGCTTGGTCCAATGCCAAAACACAGTAAATCTGTTTATGGCTTTAAACGCGTTTTCTCCTCGAGAGAAACATGATTTCACTAAAAACGATATAGTTCAAACATGCCTGTTGTAACTGTCTTCAAACACTCAGAGCCTTAAAGTAGGGTTTTCACCAATGTGTTTTTTGGTGAGAAACCTTCTATTTCAAGGTTCGGTGCGTTATCAGACACGTACAATATGTATTTTTTGTGTTTCTGATGAAATCCCTCCTTTTAATGCATTTTCTCACAGAAAATGAGTCTCTCGCCATGGGAAAATGGCTTTCTTGAGAAAGCATATTCTGGTCGAGAAATGGTGTTTTAAACAATAAAAACGACTCCCGGCCTTATTTAGTTCACATTTTTACTTTTGGTAACGTAGCCCGTATTCATAACGCACTAAACCTTTTTATCGCGTTAAACGCCTTTTCTCGACAACAAAAGCACAATTTCATCAGAAACAAACAAAACAAGAAAAATGAATCTATTCAACAAGTCTGCAACACATCTTTAAGAGTTACATGATTTCACCCAATGTCAATGTGTAATTTCTCCAGTTCTGATCATTGTTTAGGTTGTTGGTAGCTTGGTCCAATGCCAAAATACAGCGAAATCTTTTTATGGCTTTAAACGCGTTTTCTCCTCGAGAGAAACATGATTTCACTAAAAACGTTATAGTTTAAACATGCCTGTTGTACATGTTTGCAAACACTCAGAGCCTTAAAGTACGGTTTTCATCAATGTGGTTTTTGGTGAAAAACCTTCTATTTCAAGGTTCTGTGCGTTTTCAGACACGTACAATATGTATTTTTTGTGTTTCTGATGAAATCCCTCCTTTTAATGCATTTTCTCACAGAAAATGAGTCTCTCGCCATGGGAAAATGGCTTTCTTGAGAAAGCATATTCTGGTCGAGAAATGGTGTTTTAAACAATAAAAACGACTCCCGGCCTTATTTAGTTCACATTTTTACTTTTGGTAACGTAGCCCGTATTCATAACGTACTAAACCTTTTTATCGCGTTAAACGCCTTTTCTCGACAAGAAAAGCACAATTTCATCAGAAACAAACAAAACAAGAAAAATGAATCTATTCAACAAGTCTGCAACACATCCTTAAGAGTTACATGATTTCAACCAATGTCAATGTGTAATTTCCCCAGTTCTGATCATTGTTTAGGTTGTTGGTAGCTTGGTCCAATGCCAAAACACAGTGAAATCTCTTTATGGCTTTAAACGCGTTTTCTCCTCGAGAGAAACATGATTTCACTAAAAACGATATAGTTCAAACATGCCTGTTGTAACTGTCTGCAAACACTCAGAGCCTTAAAGTAGGGTTTTCACCAATGTGTTTTTTGGTGAGAAACCTTCTATTTCAAGGTTCGGTGCGTTATCAGACACGTACAATATGTATTTTTTGTGTTTCTGATGAAATCCCTCCTTTTAATGCATTTTCTCACAGAAAATGAGTCTCTCGCCATGGGAAAATGGCCTTCTTGAGAAAGCATATTCTGGTCGAGAAATGGTGTTTTAAACAATAAAAACGACTCCCGGCCTTATTTAGTTCACATTTTTACTTTTGGTAACGTAGCCCGTATTCATAACGCACTAAACCTTTTTATCGCGTTAAACGCCTTTTCTCGACAAGAAAAGCACAATTTCATCAGAAACAAACAAAACAAGAAAAATGAATCTATTCAACAAGTCTGCAACACATCTTTAAGAGTTACATGATTTCACCCAATGTCAATGTGTAATTTCTCCAGTTCTGATCATTGTTTAGGTTGTTGGTAGCTTGGTCCAATGCCAAAATACAGCGAAATCTTTTTATGGCTTTAAACGCGTTTTCTCCTCGAGAGAAACATGATTTCACTAAAAACGTTATAGTTTAAACATGCCTGTTGTACATGTTTGCAAACACTCAGAGCCTTAAAGTACGGTTTTGACCAATGTGTTTTTTGGTGAGAAACCTTCTATTTCAAGGTTCTGTGCGTTTTCAGACATGTACAATATGTATTTTTTGTGTTTCTGATGAAATCCCTCCTTTTAATGCTTTTTTTCACAGAAAATGAGTCTCTCGCCATGGGAAAATGGCGTTCTTGAGAAAGCATATTCTGGTCGAGAAATGGTGTTTTAAACAATAAAAACGACTCCCGGCCTTATTTAGTTCACATTTTTACTTTTGGTAACGTAGCCCGTATTCATAACGCACTAAACCTTTTTATCGCGTTAAACGCCTTTTCTCGACAACAAAAGCACAATTTCATCAGAAACAAACAAAACAAGAAAAATGAATCTATTCAACAAGTCTGCAACACATCCTTAAGAGTTACATGATTTCAACCAATGTCAATGTGTAATTTCCCCAGTTCTGATCATTGTTTAGGTTGTTGGTAGCTTGGTCCAATGCCAAAACACAGTAAATCTGTTTATGGCTTTAAACGCGTTTTCTCCTCGAGAGAAACATGATTTCACTAAAAACGATATAGTTCAAACATGCCTGTTGTAACTGACTTCAAACACTCAGAGCCTTGAAGTAGGGTTTTCACCAATGTGTTTTTTGGTGAGAAACCTTCTATTTCAAGGTTCGGTGCGTTATCAGACACGTACAATATGTATTTTTTGTGTTTCTGATGAAATCCCTCCTTTTAATGCATTTTCTCACAGAAAATGAGTCTCTCGCCATGGGAAAATGGCTTTCTTGAGAAAGCATATTCTGGTCGAGAAATGGTGTTTTAAACAATAAAAACGACTCCCAGCCTAATTTAGTTCACATTTTTACTTTTGTTAACCTAGCCCGTATTCATAACGCACTAAACCTTTTTATCGCGTTAAACGCCTTTTCTCGACAACAAAAGCACAATTTCATCAGAAACAAACAAAACAAGAAAAATGAATCTATTCAACAAGTCTGCAACACATCCTTAAGAGTTACATGATTTCAACCAATGTCAATGTGTAATTTCCCCAGTTCTGATCATTGTTTAGGTTGTTGGTAGCTTGGTCCAATGCCAAAACACAGTGAAATCTCTTTATGGCTTTAAACGCGTTTTCTCCTCGAGAGAAACATGATTTCACTAAAAACGATATAGTTCAAACATGCCTGTTGTAACTGTCTGCAAACACTCAGAGCCTTAAAATAGGGTTTTCACCAATGTGTTTTTTGGTGAGAAACCTTCTATTTCAAGGTTCGGTGCGTTATCAGACACGTACAATATGTATTTTTTGTGTTTCTGATGAAATCCCTCCTTTTAATGCATTTTCTCACAGAAAATGAGTCTCTCGCCATGGGAAAATGGCCTTCTTGAGAAAGCATATTCTGGTCGAGAAATGGTGTTTTAAACAATAAAAACGACTCCCGGCCTTATTTAGTTCACATTTTTACTTTTGGTAACGTAGCCCGTATTCATAACGCACTAAACCTTTTTATCGCGTTAAACGCCTTTTCTCGACAACAAAAGCACAATTTCATCAGAAACAAACAAAACAAGAAAAATGAATCTATTCAACAAGTCTGCAACACATCTTTAAGAGTTACATGATTTCACCCAATGTCAATGTGTAATTTCTCCAGTTCTGATCATTGTTTAGGTTGTTGGTAGCTTGGTCCAATGCCAAAATACAGCGAAATCTTTTTATGGCTTTAAACGCGTTTTCTCCTCGAGAGAAACATGATTTCACTAAAAACGTTATAGTTTAAACATGCCTGTTGTACATGTTTGCAAACACTCAGAGCCTTAAAGTACGGTTTTCATCAATGTGGTTTTTGGTGAAAAACCTTCTATTTCAAGGTTCTGTGCGTTTTCAGACACGTACAATATGTATTTTTTGTGTTTCTGATGAAATCCCTCCTTTTAATGCATTTTCTCACAGAAAATGAGTCTCTCGCCATGGGAAAATGGCTTTCTTGAGAAAGCATATTCTGGTCGAGAAATGGTGTTTTAAACAATAAAAACGACTCCCAGCCTAATTTAGTTCACATTTTTACTTTTGTTAACCTAGCCCGTATTCATAACGCACTAAACCTTTTTATCGCGTTAAACGCCTTTTCTCGACAACAAAAGCACAATTTCATCAGAAACAAACAAAACAAGAAAAATGAATCTATTCAACAAGTCTGCAACACATCCTTAAGAGTTACATGATTTCAACCAATGTCAATGTGTAATTTCCCCAGTTCTGATCATTGTTTAGGTTGTTGGTAGCTTGGTCCAATGCCAAAACACAGTGAAATCTCTTTATGGCTTTAAACGCGTTTTCTCCTCGAGAGAAACATGATTTCACTAAAAACGATATAGTTCAAACATGCCTGTTGTAACTGTCTGCAAACACTCAGAGCCTTAAAATAGGGTTTTCACCAATGTGTTTTTTGGTGAGAAACCTTCTATTTCAAGGTTCGGTGCGTTATCAGACACGTACAATATGTATTTTTTGTGTTTCTGATGAAATCCCTCCTTTTAATGCATTTTCTCACAGAAAATGAGTCTCTCGCCATGGGAAAATGGCCTTCTTGAGAAAGCATATTCTGGTCGAGAAATGGTGTTTTAAACAATAAAAACGACTCCCGGCCTTATTTAGTTCACATTTTTACTTTTGGTAACGTAGCCCGTATTCATAACGCACTAAACCTTTTTATCGCGTTAAACGCCTTTTCTCGACAACAAAAGCACAATTTCATCAGAAACAAACAAAACAAGAAAAATGAATCTATTCAACAAGTCTGCAACACATCTTTAAGAGTTACATGATTTCACCCAATGTCAATGTGTAATTTCTCCAGTTCTGATCATTGTTTAGGTTGTTGGTAGCTTGGTCCAATGCCAAAATACAGCGAAATCTTTTTATGGCTTTAAACGCGTTTTCTCCTCGAGAGAAACATGATTTCACTAAAAACGTTATAGTTTAAACATGCCTGTTGTACATGTTTGCAAACACTCAGAGCCTTAAAGTACGGTTTTCATCAATGTTGTTTTTGGTGAAAAACCTTCTATTTCAAGGTTCTGTGCGTTTTCAGACACGTACAATATGTATTTTTTGTGTTTCTGATGAAATCCCTCCTTTTAATGCATTTTCTCACAGAAAATGAGTCTCTCGCCATGGGAAAATGGCTTTCTTGAGAAAGCATATTCTGGTCGAGAAATGGTGTTTTAAACAATAAAAACGACTCCCGGCCTTATTTAGTTCACATTTTTACTTTTGGTAACGTAGCCCGTATTCATAACGCACTAAACCTTTTTATCGCGTTAAACGCCTTTTCTCGACAACAAAAGCACAATTTCATCAGAAACAAACAAAACAAGAAAAATGAATCTATTCAACAAGTCTGCAACACATCCTTAAGAGTTATATGATTTCACCCAATGTCAATGTGTAATTTCTCCAGTTCTGATCATTGTTTAGGTTGTTGGTAGCTTGGTCCAATGCCAAAACACAGTGAAATCTTTTTATGGCTTTAAACGCGTTTTCTCCTTGAGAGAAACATGATTTCACTGAAAACGTTATAGTTTAAACATGCCTGTTGTACATGATGCAAACACTCAGAGCCTTAAAGTACGGATTTCATCAATGTGGTTTTTGGTGAGAAACCTTCTATTTCAAGGTTCTGTGCGTTTTCAGACACGTACAATATGTATTTTTTGTGTTTCTGATGAAATCCCTCCTTTTAATGCATTTTCTCACAGAAAGTGAGTCTCTTGCCATGGGAAAATGGCTTTCTTGAAAAAGCATATTCTGGTCGAGAAATGGTGTTTTAAACAATAAAAACGACTCCCGGCCTTATTTAGTTCACATTTTAACTTTTGTTAACCTAGCCCGTATTCATAACGCACTAAACCTTTTTACCGCGTTAAACGCCTTTTCTCGACAACAAAAGCAAAATTTCATCAAAAACAAACAAAACAAGAAAAATGAATCTATTCAACAAGTCTGCAACACATCCTTAAGAGTTACATGATTTCACCCAATGTCAATGTGTAATTTCTCCAGTTCTGATCATTGTTTAGGTTGTTGGTAGCTTGGTCCAATGCCAAAACACAGTGAAATCTTTTTATGGCTTTAAACGCGTTTTCTCCTCGAGAAAAACATGATTTCACTAAAAACGTTATAGTTTAAACATGCCTGTTGTACATGTCTGCAAACACTCAGAGCCTTAAAGTACGGCTTTCACCAATGTGATTTTTGGTGAGAAACCTTCTATTTCAAGGTTCTGTGCGTTTTCAGACATGTACAATATGTATTTTTTGTGTTTCTGATGAAATCCCTCCTTTTAATGCATTTTCTCACAGAAAATGAGTCTCTCGCCATGGGAAAATGGCGTTCTTGAGAAAGCATATTCTGGTCGAGAAATGGTGTTTTAAACAATAAAAACGACTCCCGGCCTTATTTAGTTCACATTTTTACTTTTGTTAACCTAGCCCGTATTCATAACGCACTAAACCTTTTTATCGCGTTAAACGCCTTTTCTCGACAAGAAAAGCACAATTTCATCAGAAACAAACAAAACAAGAAAAATGAATCTATTCAACAAGTCTGCAACATATTCTTAAGAGTTACATGCTTTCACCCAATGTCAATGTGTAATTTCTCCAGTTCTGATCATTGTTTAGGTTGTTGGTAGCTTGGTCCAATGCCAAAACACAGTGAAATCTCTTTATGGCTTTAAACGCGTTTTCTCCTCGAGAGAAACATGATTTCACTAAAAACGTTATAGTTTAAACATGCCTGTTGTAACTGTCTGCAAACACTCAGAGCCTTAAAGTACGGTTTTCACCAATGTGTTTTTTGGTGAGAAACCTTCTATTTCAAGGTTCTGTGCGTTTTCAGACATGTACAATATGTATTTTTTGTGTTTCTGATGAAATCCCTCCTTTTAATGCTTTTTTTCACAGAAAATGAGTCTCTCGCCATGGGAAAATGGCGTTCTTGAGAAAGCATATTCTGGTCGAGAAATGGTGTTTTAAACAATAAAAACGACTCCCGGCCTTATTTAGTTCACATTTTTACTTTTGTTAACCTAGCCCGTATTCATAACGCACTAAACCTTTTTATCGCGTTAAACGCCTTTTCTCGACAAGAAAAGCACAATTTCATCAGAAACAAACAAAACAAGAAAAATGAATCTATTCAACAAGTCTGCAACATATTCTTAAGAGTTACATGCTTTCACCCAATGTCAATGTGTAATTTCTCCAGTTCTGATCATTGTTTAGGTTGTTGGTAGCTTGGTCCAATGCCAAAACACAGTGAAATCTCTTTATGGCTTTAAACGCGTTTTCTCCTCGAGAGAAACATGATTTCACTAAAAACGTTATAGTTTAAACATGCCTGTTGTAACTGTCTGCAAACACTCAGAGCCTTAAAGTACGGTTTTCACCAATGTGTTTTTTGGTGAGAAACCTTCTATTTCAAGGTTCTGTGCGTTATCAGACACGTACAATATGTATTTTTTGTGTTTCTGATGAAATCCCTCCTTTTAATGCATTTTCTCACAGAAAATGAGTCTCTCGCCATGGGAAAATGGCCTTCTTGAGAAAGCATATTCTGGTCGAGAAATGGTGTTTTAAACAATAAAAACGACTCCCGGCCTTATTTAGTTCACATTTTTACTTTTGGTAACGTAGCCCGTATTCATAACGCACTAAACCTTTTTATCGCGTTAAACGCCTTTTCTCGACAAGAAAAGCACAATTTCATCAGAAACAAACAAAACAAGAAAAATGAATCTATTCAACAAGTCTGCAACACATCTTTAAGAGTTACATGATTTCACCCAATGTCAATGTGTAATTTCTCCAGTTCTGATCATTGTTTAGGTTGTTGGTAGCTTGGTCCAATGCCAAAATACAGCGAAATCTTTTTATGGCTTTAAACGCGTTTTCTCCTCGAGAGAAACATGATTTCACTAAAAACGTTATAGTTTAAACATGCCTGTTGTACATGTTTGCAAACACTCAGAGCCTTAAAGTACGGTTTTGACCAATGTGTTTTTTGGTGAGAAACCTTCTATTTCAAGGTTCTGTGCGTTTTCAGACATGTACAATATGTATTTTTTGTGTTTCTGATGAAATCCCTCCTTTTAATGCTTTTTTTCACAGAAAATGAGTCTCTCGCCATGGGAAAATGGCGTTCTTGAGAAAGCATATTCTGGTCGAGAAATGGTGTTTTAAACAATAAAAACGACTCCCGGCCTTATTTAGTTCACATTTTTACTTTTGGTAACGTAGCCCGTATTCATAACGTACTAAACCTTTTTATCGCGTTAAACGCCTTTTCTCGACAAGAAAAGCACAATTTCATCAGAAACAAACAAAACAAGAAAAATGAATCTATTCAACAAGTCTGCAACACATCCTTAAGAGTTACATGATTTCAACCAATGTCAATGTGTAATTTCCCCAGTTCTGATCATTGTTTAGGTTGTTGGTAGCTTGGTCCAATGCCAAAACACAGTAAATCTGTTTATGGCTTTAAACGCGTTTTCTCCTCGAGAGAAACATGATTTCACTAAAAACGATATAGTTCAAACATGCCTGTTGTAACTGTCTTCAAACACTCAGAGCCTTGAAGTAGGGTTTTCACCAATGTGTTTTTTGGTGAGAAACCTTCTATTTCAAGGTTCGGTGCGTTATCAGACACGTACAATATGTATTTTTTGTGTTTCTGATGAAATCCCTCCTTTTAATGCATTTTCTCACAGAAAATGAGTCTCTCGCCATGGGAAAATGGCTTTCTTGAGAAAGCATATTCTGGTCGAGAAATGGTGTTTTAAACAATAAAAACGACTCCCAGCCTAATTTAGTTCACATTTTTACTTTTGTTAACCTAGCCCGTATTCATAACGCACTAAACCTTTTTATCGCGTTAAACGCCTTTTCTCGACAACAAAAGCACAATTTCATCAGAAACAAACAAAACAAGAAAAATGAATCTATTCAACAAGTCTGCAACACATCCTTAAGAGTTACATGATTTCAACCAATGTCAATGTGTAATTTCCCCAGTTCTGATCATTGTTTAGGTTGTTGGTAGCTTGGTCCAATGCCAAAACACAGTGAAATCTCTTTATGGCTTTAAACGCGTTTTCTCCTCGAGAGAAACATGATTTCACTAAAAACGATATAGTTCAAACATGCCTGTTGTAACTGTCTGCAAACACTCAGAGCCTTAAAATAGGGTTTTCACCAATGTGTTTTTTGGTGAGAAACCTTCTATTTCAAGGTTCGGTGCGTTATCAGACACGTACAATATGTATTTTTTGTGTTTCTGATGAAATCCCTCCTTTTAATGCATTTTCTCACAGAAAATGAGTCTCTCGCCATGGGAAAATGGCCTTCTTGAGAAAGCATATTCTGGTCGAGAAATGGTGTTTTAAACAATAAAAACGACTCCCGGCCTTATTTAGTTCACATTTTTACTTTTGGTAACGTAGCCCGTATTCATAACGCACTAAACCTTTTTATCGCGTTAAACGCCTTTTCTCGACAACAAAAGCACAATTTCATCAGAAACAAACAAAACAAGAAAAATGAATCTATTCAACAAGTCTGCAACACATCTTTATGAGTTACATGATTTCACCCAATGTCAATGTGTAATTTCTCCAGTTCTGATCATTGTTTAGGTTGTTGGTAGCTTGGTCCAATGCCAAAATACAGCGAAATCTTTTTATGGCTTTAAACGCGTTTTCTCCTCGAGAGAAACATGATTTCACTAAAAACGTTATAGTTTAAACATGCCTGTTGTACATGTTTGCAAACACTCAGAGCCTTAAAGTACGGTTTTCATCAATGTGGTTTTTGGTGAAAAACCTTCTATTTCAAGGTTCTGTGCGTTTTCAGACACGTACAATATGTATTTTTTGTGTTTCTGATGAAATCCCTCCTTTTAATGCATTTTCTCACAGAAAATGAGTCTCTCGCCATGGGAAAATGGCTTTCTTGAGAAAGCATATTCTGGTCGAGAAATGGTGTTTTAAACAATAAAAACGACTCCCGGCCTTATTTAGTTCACATTTTTACTTTTGGTAACGTAGCCCGTATTCATAACGCACTAAACCTTTTTATCGCGTTAAACGCCTTTTCTCGACAACAAAAGCACAATTTCATCAGAAACAAACAAAACAAGAAAAATGAATCTATTCAACAAGTCTGCAACACATCCTTAAGAGTTATATGATTTCACCCAATGTCAATGTGTAATTTCTCCAGTTCTGATCATTGTTTAGGTTGTTGGTAGCTTGGTCCAATGCCAAAACACAGTGAAATCTTTTTATGGCTTTAAACGCGTTTTCTCCTTGAGAGAAACATGATTTCACTGAAAACGTTATAGTTTAAACATGCCTGTTGTACATGATGCAAACACTCAGAGCCTTAAAGTACGGATTTCATCAATGTGGTTTTTGGTGAGAAACCTTCTATTTCAAGGTTCTGTGCGTTTTCAGACACGTACAATATGTATTTTTTGTGTTTCTGATGAAATCCCTCCTTTTAATGCATTTTCTCACAGAAAGTGAGTCTCTTGCCATGGGAAAATGGCTTTCTTGAGAAAGCATATTCTGGTCGAGAAATGGTGTTTTAAACAATAAAAACGACTCCCGGCCTTATTTAGTTCACATTTTAACTTTTGTTAACCTAGCCCGTATTCATAACGCACTAAACCTTTTTACCGCGTTAAACGCCTTTTTTCGACAACAAAAGCACAATTTCATCAAAAACAAACAAAACAAGAAAAATGAATCTATTCAACAAGTCTGCAACACATCCTTAAGAGTTACATGATTTCACCCAATGTCAATGTGTAATTTCTCCAGTTCTGATCATTGTTTAGGTTGTTGGCAGCTTGGTCCAATGCCAAAACACAGTGAAATCTTTTTATGGCTTTAAACGCGTTTTCTCCTCGAGAAAAACATGATTTCACTAAAAACGTTATAGTTTAAACATGCCTGTTGTACATGTCTGCAAACACTCAGAGCCTTAAAGTACGGCTTTCACCAATGTGATTTTTGGTGAGAAACCTTCTATTTCAAGGTTCTGTGCGTTTTCAGACATGTACAATATGTATTTTTTGTGTTTCTGATGAAATCCCTCCTTTTAATGCATTTTCTCACAGAAAATGAGTCTCTCGCCATGGGAAAATGGCGTTCTTGAGAAAGCATATTCTGGTCGAGAAATGGTGTTTTAAACAATAAAAACGACTCCCGGCCTTATTTAGTTCACATTTTTACTTTTGGTAACGTAGCCCGTATTCATAACGCACTAAACCTTTTTATCGCGTTAAACGCCTTTTCTCGACAACAAAAGCACAATTTCATCAGAAACAAACAAAACAAGAAAAATGAATCTATTCAACAAGTCTGCAACACATCCTTAAGAGTTACATGATTTCACCCAATGTCAATGTGTAATTTCTCCAGTTCTGATCATTGTTTAGGTTGTTGGTAGCTTGGTCCAATGCCAAAACAGAGTGAAATCTTTTTATGGCTTTAAACGCGTTTTCTCCTCGAGAGAAACATGATTTCACTAAAAACG
Source organism: Lampris incognitus (assembly GCF_029633865.1). Lineage (NCBI taxonomy): Eukaryota > Metazoa > Chordata > Actinopteri > Lampriformes > Lampridae > Lampris > Lampris incognitus. The sequence continues at coordinate 48,770,409 of NC_079213.1, read as the reverse complement.
TTATAGTTTAAACATGCCTGTTGTACATGTTTGCAAACACTCAGAGCCTTAAAGTACGGTTTTGACCAATGTGTTTTTTGGTGAGAAACCTTCTATTTCAAGGTTCTGTGCGTTTTCAGACATGTACAATATGTATTTTTTGTGTTTCTGATGAAATCCCTCCTTTTAATGCTTTTTTTCACAGAAAATGAGTCTCTCGCCATGGGAAAATGGCGTTCTTGAGAAAGCATATTCTGGTCGAGAAATGGTGTTTTAAACAATAGAAACGACTCCCGGCCTTATTTAGTTCACATTTTTACTTTTGGTAACGTAGCCCGTATTCATAACGTACTAAACCTTTTTATCGCGTTAAACGCCTTTTCTCGACAAGAAAAGCACAATTTCATCAGAAACAAACAAAACAAGAAAAATGAATCTATTCAACAAGTCTGCAACACATCCTTAAGAGTTACATGATTTCACCCAATGTCAATGTGTAATTTCTCCAGTTCTGATCATTGTTTAGGTTGTTGGCAGCTTGGTCCAATGCCAAAACACAGTGAAATCTTTTTATGGCTTTAAACGCGTTTTCTCCTCGAGAAAAACATGATTTCACTAAAAACGTTATAGTTTAAACATGCCTGTTGTACATGTCTGCAAACACTCAGAGCCTTAAAGTACGGCTTTCACCAATGTGATTTTTGGTGAGAAACCTTCTATTTCAAGGTTCTGTGCGTTTTCAGACATGTACAATATGTATTTTTTGTGTTTCTGATGAAATCCCTCCTTTTAATGCATTTTCTCACAGAAAATGAGTCTCTCGCCATGGGAAAATGGCGTTCTTGAGAAAGCATATTCTGGTCGAGAAATGGTGTTTTAAACAATAAAAACGACTCCCGGCCTTATTTAGTTCACATTTTTACTTTTGGTAACGTAGCCCGTATTCATAACGCACTAAACCTTTTTATCGCGTTAAACGCCTTTTCTCGACAACAAAAGCACAATTTCATCAGAAACAAACAAAACAAGAAAAATGAATCTATTCAACAAGTCTGCAACACATCCTTAAGAGTTACATGATTTCACCCAATGTCAATGTGTAATTTCTCCAGTTCTGATCATTGTTTAGGTTGTTGGTAGCTTGGTCCAATGCCAAAACAGAGTGAAATCTTTTTATGGCTTTAAACGCGTTTTCTCCTCGAGAGAAACATGATTTCACTAAAAACGTTATAGTTTAAACATGCCTGTTGTACATGTTTGCAAACACTCAGAGCCTTAAAGTACGGTTTTGACCAATGTGTTTTTTGGTGAGAAACCTTCTATTTCAAGGTTCTGTGCGTTTTCAGACATGTACAATATGTATTTTTTGTGTTTCTGATGAAATCCCTCCTTTTAATGCTTTTTTTCACAGAAAATGAGTCTCTCGCCATGGGAAAATGGCGTTCTTGAGAAAGCATATTCTGGTCGAGAAATGGTGTTTTAAACAATAGAAACGACTCCCGGCCTTATTTAGTTCACATTTTTACTTTTGGTAACGTAGCCCGTATTCATAACGTACTAAACCTTTTTATCGCGTTAAACGCCTTTTCTCGACAACAAAAGCACAATTTCATCAGAAACAAACAAAACAAGAAAAATGAATCTATTCAACAAGTCTGCAACACATCCTTAAGAGTTACATGATTTCAACCAATGTCAATGTGTAATTTCCCCAGTTCTGATCATTGTTTAGGTTGTTGGTAGCTTGGTCCAATGCCAAAACACAGTAAATCTGTTTATGGCTTTAAACGCGTTTTCTCCTCGAGAGAAACATGATTTCACTAAAAACGATATAGTTCAAACATGCCTGTTGTAACTGTCTTCAAACACTCAGAGCCTTAATGTAGGGTTTTCACCAATGTGTTTTTTGGTGAGAAACCTTCTATTTCAAGGTTCGGTGCGTTATCAGACACGTACAATATGTATTTTTTGTGTTTCTGATGAAATCCCTCCTTTTAATGCATTTTCTCACAGAAAATGAGTCTCTCGCCATGGGAAAATGGCTTTCTTGAGAAAGCATATTCTGGTCGAGAAATGGTGTTTTAAACAATAAAAACGACTCCCAGCCTAATTTAGTTCACATTTTTACTTTTGTTAACCTAGCCCGTATTCATAACGCACTAAACCTTTTTATCGCGTTAAACGCCTTTTCTCGACAAGAAAAGCACAATTTCATCAAAAACAAACAAAACAAGAAAAATGAATCTATTCAACAAGTCTGCAACATATTCTTAAGAGTTACATGCTTTCACCCAATGTCAATGTGTAATTTCTCCAGTTCTGATCATTGTTTAGGTTGTTGGTAGCTTGGTCCAATGCCAAAATACAGCGAAATCTTTTTATGGCTTTAAACGCGTTTTCTCCTCGAGAGAAACATGATTTCACTAAAAACGTTATAGTTTAAACATGCCTGTTGTACATGTTTGCAAACACTCAGAGCCTTAAAGTACGGTTTTCATCAATGTGGTTTTTGGTGAAAAACCTTCTATTTCAAGGTTCTGTGCGTTTTCAGACACGTACAATATGTATTTTTTGTGTTTCTGATGAAATCCCTCCTTTTAATGCATTTTCTCACAGAAAATGAGTCTCTCGCCATGGGAAAATGGCTTTCTTGAGAAAGCATATTCTGGTCGAGAAATGGTGTTTTAAACAATAAAAACGACTCCCGGCCTTATTTAGTTCACATTTTTACTTTTGGTAACGTAGCCCGTATTCATAACGCACTAAACCTTTTTATCGCGTTAAACGCCTTTTCTCGACAACAAAAGCACAATTTCATCAGAAACAAACAAAACAAGAAAAATGAATCTATTCAACAAGTCTGCAACACATCCTTAAGAGTTACATGATTTCACCCAATGTCAATGTGTAATTTCTCCAGTTCTGATCATTGTTTAGGTTGTTGGTAGCTTGGTCCAATGCCAAAACAGAGTGAAATCTTTTTATGGCTTTAAACGCGTTTTCTCCTCGAGAGAAACATGATTTCACTAAAAACGTTATAGTTTAAACATGCCTGTTGTACATGTTTGCAAACACTCAGAGCCTTAAAGTACGGTTTTGACCAATGTGTTTTTTGGTGAGAAACCTTCTATTTCAAGGTTCTGTGCGTTTTCAGACATGTACAATATGTATTTTTTGTGTTTCTGATGAAATCCCTCCTTTTAATGCTTTTTTTCACAGAAAATGAGTCTCTCGCCATGGGAAAATGGCGTTCTTGAGAAAGCATATTCTGGTCGAGAAATGGTGTTTTAAACAATAGAAACGACTCCCGGCCTTATTTAGTTCACATTTTTACTTTTGGTAACGTAGCCCGTATTCATAACGCACTAAACCTTTTTATCGCGTTAAACGCCTTTTCTCGACAACAAAAGCACAATTTCATCAGAAACAAACAAAACAAGAAAAATGAATCTATTCAACAAGTCTGCAACACATCCTTAAGAGTTACATGATTTCAACCAATGTCAATGTGTAATTTCCCCAGTTCTGATCATTGTTTAGGTTGTTGGTAGCTTGGTCCAATGCCAAAACACAGTGAAATCTCTTTATGGCTTTAAACGCGTTTTCTCCTCGAGAGAAACATGATTTCACTAAAAACGATATAGTTCAAACATGCCTGTTGTAACTGTCTGCAAACACTCAGAGCCTTAAAGTACGGTTTTCATCAATGTGGTTTTTGGTGAAAAACCTTCTATTTCAAGGTTCTGTGCGTTTTCAGACACGTACAATATGTATTTTTTGTGTTTCTGATGAAATCCCTCCTTTTAATGCATTTTCTCACAGAAAATGAGTCTCTCGCCATGGGAAAATGGCTTTCTTGAGAAAGCATATTCTGGTCGAGAAATGGTGTTTTAAACAATAAAAACGACTCCCGGCCTTATTTAGTTCACATTTTTACTTTTGGTAACGTAGCCCGTATTCATAACGCACTAAACCTTTTTATCGCGTTAAACGCCTTTTCTCGACAACAAAAGCACAATTTCATCAGAAACAAACAAAACAAGAAAAATGAATCTATTCAACAAGTCTGCAACACATCCTTAAGAGTTACATGATTTCACCCAATGTCAATGTGTAATTTCTCCAGTTCTGATCATTGTTTAGGTTGTTGGTAGCTTGGTCCAATGCCAAAACAGAGTGAAATCTTTTTATGGCTTTAAACGCGTTTTCTCCTTGAGAGAAACATGATTTCACTGAAAACGTTATAGTTTAAACATGCCTGTTGTACATGATGCAAACACTCAGAGCCTTAAAGTACGGATTTCATCAATGTGGTTTTTGGTGAGAAACCTTCTATTTCAAGGTTCTGTGCGTTTTCAGACACGTACAATATGTATTTTTTGTGTTTCTGATGAAATCCCTCCTTTTAATGCATTTTCTCACAGAAAGTGAGTCTCTTGCCATGGGAAAATGGCTTTCTTGAAAAAGCATATTCTGGTCGAGAAATGGTGTTTTAAACAATAAAAACGACTCCCGGCCTTATTTAGTTCACATTTTAACTTTTGTTAACCTAGCCCGTATTCATAACGCACTAAACCTTTTTACCGCGTTAAACGCCTTTTCTCGACAACAAAAGCACAATTTCATCAAAAACAAACAAAACAAGAAAAATGAATCTATTCAACAAGTCTGCAACACATCCTTAAGAGTTACATGATTTCACCCAATGTCAATGTGTAATTTCTCCAGTTCTGATCATTGTTTAGGTTGTTGGCAGCTTGGTCCAATGCCAAAACACAGTGAAATCTTTTTATGGCTTTAAACGCGTTTTCTCCTCGAGAGAAACATGATTTCACTAAAAACGTTATAGTTTAAACATGCCTGTTGTACATGTCTGCAAACACTCAGAGCCTTAAAGTACGGTTTTCACCAATGTGTTTTTTGGTGAGAAACCTTCTATTTCAAGGTTCTGTGCGTTTTCAGACATGTACAATATGTATTTTTTGTGTTTCTGATGAAATCCCTCCTTTTAATGCTTTTTTTCACAGAAAATGAGTCTCTCGCCATGGGAAAATGGCGTTCTTGAGAAAGCATATTCTGGTCGAGAAATGGTGTTTTAAACAATAAAAACGACTTCCGGCCTTATTTAGTTCACATTTTTACTTTTGGTAACGTAGCCCGTATTCATAACGCACTAAACCTTTTTATCGCGTTAAACGCCTTTTCTCGACAAGAAAAGCACAATTTCATCAGAAACAAACAAAACAAGAAAAATGAATCTATTCAACAAGTCTGCAACACATCCTTAAGAGTTATATGATTTCAACCAATGTCAATGTGTAATTTCCCCAGTTCTGATCATTGTTTAGGTTGTTGGTAGCTTGGTCCAATGCCAAAACACAGTGAAATCTCTTTATGGCTTTAAACGCGTTTTCTCCTCGAGAGAAACATGATTTCACTAAAAACGATATAGTTCAAACATGCCTGTTGTAACTGTCTGCAAACACTCAGAGCCTTAAAGTAGGGTTTTCACCAATGTGTTTTTTGGTGAGAAACCTTCTATTTCAAGGTTCGGTGCGTTATCAGACACGTACAATATGTATTTTTTGTGTTTCTGATGAAATCCCTCCTTTTAATGCATTTTCTCACAGAAAATGAGTCTCTCGCCATGGGAAAATGGCCTTCTTGAGAAAGCATATTCTGGTCGAGAAATGGTGTTTTAAACAATAAAAACGACTCCCGGCCTTATTTAGTTCACATTTTTACTTTTGGTAACGTAGCCCGTATTCATAACGCACTAAACCTTTTTATCGCGTTAAACGCCTTTTCTCGACAACAAAAGCACAATTTCATCAGAAACAAACAAAACAAGAAAAATGAATCTATTCAACAAGTCTGCAACACATCCTTAAGAGTTACATGATTTCACCCAATGTCAATGTGTAATTTCTCCAGTTCTGATCATTGTTTAGGTTGTTGGTAGCTTGGTCCAATGCCAAAACAGAGTGAAATCTTTTTATGGCTTTAAACGCGTTTTCTCCTCGAGAGAAACATGATTTCACTAAAAACGTTATAGTTTAAACATGCCTGTTGTACATGTTTGCAAACACTCAGAGCCTTAAAGTACGGTTTTGACCAATGTGTTTTTTGGTGAGAAACCTTCTATTTCAAGGTTCTGTGCGTTTTCAGACATGTACAATATGTATTTTTTGTGTTTCTGATGAAATCCCTCCTTTTAATGCTTTTTTTCACAGAAAATGAGTCTCTCGCCATGGGAAAATGGCGTTCTTGAGAAAGCATATTCTGGTCGAGAAATGGTGTTTTAAACAATAGAAACGACTCCCGGCCTTATTTAGTTCACATTTTTACTTTTGGTAACGTAGCCCGTATTCATAACGTACTAAACCTTTTTATCGCGTTAAACGCCTTTTCTCGACAAGAAAAGCACAATTTCATCAGAAACAAACAAAACAAGAAAAATGAATCTATTCAACAAGTCTGCAACACATCCTTAAGAGTTACATGATTTCAACCAATGTCAATGTGTAATTTCCCCAGTTCTGATCATTGTTTAGGTTGTTGGTAGCTTGGTCCAATGCCAAAACACAGTAAATCTGTTTATGGCTTTAAACGCGTTTTCTCCTCGAGAGAAACATGATTTCACTAAAAACGATATAGTTCAAACATGCCTGTTGTAACTGTCTTCAAACACTCAGAGCCTTAAAGTAGGGTTTTCACCAATGTGTTTTTTGGTGAGAAACCTTCTATTTCAAGGTTCGGTGCGTTATCAGACACGTACAATATGTATTTTTTGTGTTTCTGATGAAATCCCTCCTTTTAATGCATTTTCTCACAGAAAATGAGTCTCTCGCCATGGGAAAATGGCTTTCTTGAGAAAGCATATTCTGGTCGAGAAATGGTGTTTTAAACAATAAAAACGACTCCCAGCCTAATTTAGTTCACATTTTTACTTTTGTTAACCTAGCCCGTATTCATAACGTACTAAACCTTTTTATCGCGTTAAACGCCTTTTCTCGACAAGAAAAGCACAATTTCATCAAAAACAAACAAAACAAGAAAAATGAATCTATTCAACAAGTCTGCAACATATTCTTAAGAGTTACATGCTTTCACCCAATGTCAATGTGTAATTTCTCCAGTTCTGATCATTGTTTAGGTTGTTGGTAGCTTGGTCCAATGCCAAAACACAGTGAAATCTCTTTATGGCTTTAAACGCGTTTTCTCCTCGAGAGAAACATGATTTCACTAAAAACGTTATAGTTTAAACATGCCTGTTGTACATGTCTGCAAACACTCAGAGCCTTAAAGTACGGTTTTCACCAATGTGTTTTTTGGTGAGAAACCTTCTATTTCAAGGTTCTGTGCGTTTTCAGACATGTACAATATGTATTTTTTGTGTTTCTGATGAAATCCCTCCTTTTAATGCTTTTTTTCACAGAAAATGAGTCTCTCGCCATGGGAAAATGGCGTTCTTGAGAAAGCATATTCTGGTCGAGAAATGGTGTTTTAAACAATAAAAACGACTTCCGGCCTTATTTAGTTCACATTTTTACTTTTGTTAACCTAGCCCGTATTCATAACGCACTAAACCTTTTTATCGCGTTAAACGCCTTTTCTCGACAAGAAAAGCACAATTTCATCAGAAACAAACAAAACAAGAAAAATGAATCTATTCAACAAGTCTGCAACACATCCTTAAGAGTTATATGATTTCAACCAATGTCAATGTGTAATTTCCCCAGTTCTGATCATTGTTTAGGTTGTTGGTAGCTTGGTCCAATGCCAAAACACAGTGAAATCTCTTTATGGCTTTAAACGCGTTTTCTCCTCGAGAGAAACATGATTTCACTAAAAACGATATAGTTCAAACATGCCTGTTGTAACTGTCTGCAAACACTCAGAGCCTTAAAGTACGGTTTTGACCAATGTGTTTTTTGGTGAGAAACCTTCTATTTCAAGGTTCTGTGCGTTTTCAGACATGTACAATATGTATTTTTTGTGTTTCTGATGAAATCCCTCCTTTTAATGCTTTTTTTCACAGAAAATGAGTCTCTCGCCATGGGAAAATGGCGTTCTTGAGAAAGCATATTCTGGTCGAGAAATGGTGTTTTAAACAATAGAAACGACTCCCGGCCTTATTTAGTTCACATTTTTACTTTTGGTAACGTAGCCCGTATTCATAACGTACTAAACCTTTTTATCGCGTTAAACGCCTTTTCTCGACAAGAAAAGCACAATTTCATCAGAAACAAACAAAACAAGAAAAATGAATCTATTCAACAAGTCTGCAACACATCCTTAAGAGTTACATGATTTCACCCAATGTCAATGTGTAATTTCCCCAGTTCTGATCATTGTTTAGGTTGTTGGTAGCTTGGTCCAATGCCAAAACACAGTAAATCTGTTTATGGCTTTAAACGCGTTTTCTCCTCGAGAGAAACATGATTTCACTAAAAACGATATAGTTCAAACATGCCTGTTGTAACTGTCTTCAAACACTCAGAGCCTTAAAGTAGGGTTTTCACCAATGTGTTTTTTGGTGAGAAACCTTCTATTTCAAGGTTCGGTGCGTTATCAGACACGTACAATATGTATTTTTTGTGTTTCTGATGAAATCCCTCCTTTTAATGCATTTTCTCACAGAAAATGAGTCTCTCGCCATGGGAAAATGGCTTTCTTGAGAAAGCATATTCTGGTCGAGAAATGGTGTTTTAAACAATAAAAACGACTCCCAGCCTAATTTAGTTCACATTTTTACTTTTGTTAACCTAGCCCGTATTCATAACGTACTAAACCTTTTTATCGCGTTAAACGCCTTTTCTCGACAAGAAAAGCACAATTTCATCAAAAACAAACAAAACAAGAAAAATGAATCTATTCAACAAGTCTGCAACATATTCTTAAGAGTTACATGCTTTCACCCAATGTCAATGTGTAATTTCTCCAGTTCTGATCATTGTTTAGGTTGTTGGTAGCTTGGTCCAATGCCAAAACACAGTGAAATCTCTTTATGGCTTTAAACGCGTTTTCTCCTCGAGAGAAACATGATTTCACTAAAAACGTTATAGTTTAAACATGCCTGTTGTACATGTCTGCAAACACTCAGAGCCTTAAAGTACGGTTTTCACCAATGTGTTTTTTGGTGAGAAACCTTCTATTTCAAGGTTCTGTGCGTTTTCAGACATGTACAATATGTATTTTTTGTGTTTCTGATGAAATCCCTCCTTTTAATGCTTTTTTTCACAGAAAATGAGTCTCTCGCCATGGGAAAATGGCGTTCTTGAGAAAGCATATTCTGGTCGAGAAATGGTGTTTTAAACAATAAAAACGACTTCCGGCCTTATTTAGTTCACATTTTTACTTTTGTTAACCTAGCCCGTATTCATAACGCACTAAACCTTTTTATCGCGTTAAACGCCTTTTCTCGACAAGAAAAGCACAATTTCATCAGAAACAAACAAAACAAGAAAAATGAATCTATTCAACAAGTCTGCAACACATCCTTAAGAGTTATATGATTTCAACCAATGTCAATGTGTAATTTCCCCAGTTCTGATCATTGTTTAGGTTGTTGGTAGCTTGGTCCAATGCCAAAACACAGTGAAATCTCTTTATGGCTTTAAACGCGTTTTCTCCTCGAGAGAAACATGATTTCACTAAAAACGATATAGTTCAAACATGCCTGTTGTAACTGTCTGCAAACACTCAGAGCCTTAAAGTAGGGTTTTCACCAATGTGTTTTTTGGTGAGAAACCTTCTATTTCAAGGTTCGGTGCGTTATCAGACACGTACAATATGTATTTTTTGTGTTTCTGATGAAATCCCTCCTTTTAATGCATTTTCTCACAGAAAATGAGTCTCTCGCCATGGGAAAATGGCCTTCTTGAGAAAGCATATTCTGGTCGAGAAATGGTGTTTTAAACAATAAAAACGACTCCCGGCCTTATTTAGTTCACATTTTTACTTTTGGTAACGTAGCCCGTATTCATAACGCACTAAACCTTTTTATCGCGTTAAACGCCTTTTCTCGACAACAAAAGCACAATTTCATCAGAAACAAACAAAACAAGAAAAATGAATCTATTCAACAAGTCTGCAACACATCCTTAAGAGTTACATGATTTCACCCAATGTCAATGTGTAATTTCTCCAGTTCTGATCATTGTTTAGGTTGTTGGTAGCTTGGTCCAATGCCAAAACAGAGTGAAATCTTTTTATGGCTTTAAACGCGTTTTCTCCTCGAGAGAAACATGATTTCACTAAAAACGTTATAGTTTAAACATGCCTGTTGTACATGTTTGCAAACACTCAGAGCCTTAAAGTACGGTTTTGACCAATGTGTTTTTTGGTGAGAAACCTTCTATTTCAAGGTTCTGTGCGTTTTCAGACATGTACAATATGTATTTTTTGTGTTTCTGATGAAATCCCTCCTTTTAATGCTTTTTTTCACAGAAAATGAGTCTCTCGCCATGGGAAAATGGCGTTCTTGAGAAAGCATATTCTGGTCGAGAAATGGTGTTTTAAACAATAGAAACGACTCCCGGCCTTATTTAGTTCACATTTTTACTTTTGGTAACGTAGCCCGTATTCATAACGTACTAAACCTTTTTATCGCGTTAAACGCCTTTTCTCGACAAGAAAAGCACAATTTCATCAGAAACAAACAAAACAAGAAAAATGAATCTATTCAACAAGTCTGCAACACATCCTTAAGAGTTACATGATTTCAACCAATGTCAATGTGTAATTTCCCCAGTTCTGATCATTGTTTAGGTTGTTGGTAGCTTGGTCCAATGCCAAAACACAGTAAATCTGTTTATGGCTTTAAACGCGTTTTCTCCTCGAGAGAAACATGATTTCACTAAAAACGATATAGTTCAAACATGCCTGTTGTAACTGTCTTCAAACACTCAGAGCCTTAAAGTAGGGTTTTCACCAATGTGTTTTTTGGTGAGAAACCTTCTATTTCAAGGTTCGGTGCGTTATCAGACACGTACAATATGTATTTTTTGTGTTTCTGATGAAATCCCTCCTTTTAATGCATTTTCTCACAGAAAATGAGTCTCTCGCCATGGGAAAATGGCTTTCTTGAGAAAGCATATTCTGGTCGAGAAATGGTGTTTTAAACAATAAAAACGACTCCCAGCCTAATTTAGTTCACATTTTTACTTTTGTTAACCTAGCCCGTATTCATAACGTACTAAACCTTTTTATCGCGTTAAACGCCTTTTCTCGACAAGAAAAGCACAATTTCATCAAAAACAAACAAAACAAGAAAAATGAATCTATTCAACAAGTCTGCAACATATTCTTAAGAGTTACATGCTTTCACCCAATGTCAATGTGTAATTTCTCCAGTTCTGATCATTGTTTAGGTTGTTGGTAGCTTGGTCCAATGCCAAAACACAGTGAAATCTCTTTATGGCTTTAAACGCGTTTTCTCCTCGAGAGAAACATGATTTCACTAAAAACGTTATAGTTTAAACATGCCTGTTGTACATGTCTGCAAACACTCAGAGCCTTAAAGTACGGTTTTCACCAATGTGTTTTTTGGTGAGAAACCTTCTATTTCAAGGTTCTGTGCGTTTTCAGACATGTACAATATGTATTTTTTGTGTTTCTGATGAAATCCCTCCTTTTAATGCTTTTTTTCACAGAAAATGAGTCTCTCGCCATGGGAAAATGGCGTTCTTGAGAAAGCATATTCTGGTCGAGAAATGGTGTTTTAAACAATAAAAACGACTTCCGGCCTTATTTAGTTCACATTTTTACTTTTGTTAACCTAGCCCGTATTCATAACGCACTAAACCTTTTTATCGCGTTAAACGCCTTTTCTCGACAAGAAAAGCACAATTTCATCAGAAACAAACAAAACAAGAAAAATGAATCTATTCAACAAGTCTGCAACACATCCTTAAGAGTTATATGATTTCAACCAATGTCAATGTGTAATTTCCCCAGTTCTGATCATTGTTTAGGTTGTTGGTAGCTTGGTCCAATGCCAAAACACAGTGAAATCTCTTTATGGCTTTAAACGCGTTTTCTCCTCGAGAGAAACATGATTTCACTAAAAACGATATAGTTCAAACATGCCTGTTGTAACTGTCTGCAAACACTCAGAGCCTTAAAGTAGGGTTTTCACCAATGTGTTTTTTGGTGAGAAACCTTCTATTTCAAGGTTCGGTGCGTTATCAGACACGTACAATATGTATTTTTTGTGTTTCTGATGAAATCCCTCCTTTTAATGCATTTTCTCACAGAAAATGAGTCTCTCGCCATGGGAAAATGGCCTTCTTGAGAAAGCATATTCTGGTCGAGAAATGGTGTTTTAAACAATAAAAACGACTCCCGGCCTTATTTAGTTCACATTTTTACTTTTGGTAACGTAGCCCGTATTCATAACGCACTAAACCTTTTTATCGCGTTAAACGCCTTTTCTCGACAACAAAAGCACAATTTCATCAGAAACAAACAAAACAAGAAAAATGAATCTATTCAACAAGTCTGCAACACATCCTTAAGAGTTACATGATTTCACCCAATGTCAATGTGTAATTTCCCCAGTTCTGATCATTGTTTAGGTTGTTGGTAGCTTGGTCCAATGCCAAAACAGAGTGAAATCTTTTTATGGCTTTAAACGCGTTTTCTCCTCGAGAGAAACATGATTTCACTAAAAACGTTATAGTTTAAACATGCCTGTTGTACATGTTTGCAAACACTCAGAGCCTTAAAGTACGGTTTTGACCAATGTGTTTTTTGGTGAGAAACCTTCTATTTCAAGGTTCTGTGCGTTTTCAGACATGTACAATATGTATTTTTTGTGTTTCTGATGAAATCCCTCCTTTTAATGCTTTTTTTCACAGAAAATGAGTCTCTCGCCATGGGAAAATGGCTTTCTTGAGAAAGCATATTATGGTCGAGAAATGGTGTTTTAAACAATAGAAACGACTCCCGGCCTTATTTAGTTCACATTTTTACTTTTGGTAACGTAGCCCGTATTCATAACGTACTAAACCTTTTTATCGCGTTAAACGCCTTTTCTCGACAAGAAAAGCACAATTTCATCAGAAACAAACAAAACAAGAAAAATGAATCTATTCAACAAGTCTGCAACACATCCTTAAGAGTTACATGATTTCAACCAATGTCAATGTGTAATTTCCCCAGTTCTGATCATTGTTTAGGTTGTTGGTAGCTTGGTCCAATGCCAAAACACAGTAAATCTGTTTATGGCTTTAAACGCGTTTTCTCCTCGAGAGAAACATGATTTCACTAAAAACGATATAGTTCAAACATGCCTGTTGTAACTGTCTTCAAACACTCAGAGCCTTAAAGTACGGTTTTCACCAATGTGTTTTTTGGTGAGAAACCTTCTATTTCAAGGTTCGGTGCGTTATCAGACACGTACAATATGTATTTTTTGTGTTTCTGATGAAATCCCTCCTTTTAATGCATTTTCTCACAGAAAATGAGTCTCTCGCCATGGGAAAATGGCTTTCTTGAGAAAGCATATTCTGGTCGAGAAATTGTGTTTTAAACAATAAAAACGACTCCCAGCCTAATTTAGTTCACATTTTTACTTTTGTTAACCTAGCCCGTATTCATAACGCACTAAACCTTTTTATCGCGTTAAACGCCTTTTCTCGACAAGAAAAGCACAATTTCATCAAAAACAAACAAAACAAGAAAAATGAATCTATTCAACAAGTCTGCAACATATTCTTAAGTTACATGCTTTCACCCAATGTCAATGTGTAATTTCTCCAGTTCTGATCATTGTTTAGGTTGTTGGTAGCTTGGTCCAATGCCAAAACACAGTGAAATCTCTTTATGGCTTTAAACGCGTTTTCTCCTCGAGAGAAACATGATTTCACTAAAAACGTTATAGTTTAAACATGCCTGTTGTAACTGTCTGCAAACACTCAGAGCCTTAAAGTACGGTTTTCACCAATGTGTTTTTTGGTGAGAAACCTTCTATTTCAAGGTTCTGTGCGTTTTCAGACATGTACAATATGTATTTTTTGTGTTTCTGATGAAATCCCTCCTTTTAATGCTTTTTTTCACAGAAAATGAGTCTCTCGCCATGGGAAAATGGCGTTCTTGAGAAAGCATATTCTGGTCGAGAAATGGTGTTTTAAACAATAAAAACGACTCCCGGCCTTATTTAGTTCACATTTTTACTTTTGGTAACGTAGCCCGTATTCATAACGCACTAAACCTTTTTATCGCGTTAAACGCCTTTTCTCGACAACAAAAGCACAATTTCATCAGAAACAAACAAAACAAGAAAAATGAATCTATTCAACAAGTCTGCAACACATCCTTAAGAGTTACATGATTTCAACCAATGTCAATGTGTAATTTCCCCAGTTCTGATCATTGTTTAGGTTGTTGGTAGCTTGGTCCAATGCCAAAACACAGTAAATCTGTTTATGGCTTTAAACGCGTTTTCTCCTCGAGAGAAACATGATTTCACTAAAAACGATATAGTTCAAACATGCCTGTTGTAACTGTCTGCAAACACTCAGAGCCTTAAAATAGGGTTTTCACCAATGTGTTTTTTGGTGAGAAACCTTCTATTTCAAGGTTCGGTGCGTTATCAGACACGTACAATATGTATTTTTTGTGTTTCTGATGAAATCCCTCCTTTTAATGCATTTTCTCACAGAAAATGAGTCTCTCGCCATGGGAAAATGGCTTTCTTGAGAAAGCATATTCTGGTCGAGAAATGGTGTTTTAAACAATAAAAACGACTCCCGGCCTTATTTAGTTCACATTTTTACTTTTGGTAACGTAGCCCGTATTCATAACGCACTAAACCTTTTTATCGCGTTAAACGCCTTTTCTCGACAAGAAAAGCACAATTTCATCAGAAACAAACAAAACAAGAAAAATGAATCTATTCAACAAGTCTGCAACACATCTTTAAGAGTTACATGATTTCACCCAATGTCAATGTGTAATTTCTCCAGTTCTGATCATTGTTTAGGTTGTTGGTAGCTTGGTCCAATGCCAAAATACAGCGAAATCTTTTTATGGCTTTAAACGCGTTTTCTCCTCGAGAGAAACATGATTTCACTAAAAACGTTATAGTTTAAACATGCCTGTTGTACATGTTTGCAAACACTCAGAGCCTTAAAGTACGGTTTTCATCAATGTGGTTTTTGGTGAAAAACCTTCTATTTCAAGGTTCTGTGCGTTTTCAGACACGTACAATATGTATTTTTTGTGTTTCTGATGAAATCCCTCCTTTTAATGCATTTTCTCACAGAAAATGAGTCTCTCGCCATGGGAAAATGGCTTTCTTGAGAAAGCATATTCTGGTCGAGAAATGGTGTTTTAAACAATAAAAACGACTCCCGGCCTTATTTAGTTCACATTTTTACTTTTGGTAACGTAGCCCGTATTCATAACGCACTAAACCTTTTTATCGCGTTAAACGCCTTTTCTCGACAACAAAAGCACAATTTCATCAGAAACAAACAAAACAAGAAAAATGAATCTATTCAACAAGTCTGCAACACATCCTTAAGAGTTACATGATTTCACCCAATGTCAATGTGTAATTTCTCCAGTTCTGATCATTGTTTAGGTTGTTGGTAGCTTGGTCCAATGCCAAAACAGAGTGAAATCTTTTTATGGCTTTAAACGCGTTTTCTCCTCGAGAGAAACATGATTTCACTAAAAACGTTATAGTTTAAACATGCCTGTTGTACATGTTTGCAAACACTCAGAGCCTTAAAGTACGGTTTTGACCAATGTGTTTTTTGGTGAGAAACCTTCTATTTCAAGGTTCTGTGCGTTTTCAGACATGTACAATATGTATTTTTTGTGTTTCTGATGAAATCCCTCCTTTTAATGCTTTTTTTCACAGAAAATGAGTCTCTCGCCATGGGAAAATGGCGTTCTTGAGAAAGCATATTCTGGTCGAGAAATGGTGTTTTAAACAATAGAAACGACTCCCGGCCTTATTTAGTTCACATTTTTACTTTTGGTAACGTAGCCCGTATTCATAACGTACTAAACCTTTTTATCGCGTTAAACGCCTTTTCTCGACAAGAAAAGCACAATTTCATCAAAAACAAACAAAACAAGAAAAATGAATCTATTCAACAAGTCTGCAACATATTCTTAAGAGTTACATGCTTTCACCCAATGTCAATGTGTAATTTCTCCAGTTCTGATCATTGTTTAGGTTGTTGGTAGCTTGGTCCAATGCCAAAACACAGTGAAATCTCTTTATGGCTTTAAACGCGTTTTCTCCTCGAGAGAAACATGATTTCACTAAAAACGTTATAGTTTAAACATGCCTGTTGTAACTGTCTGCAAACACTCAGAGCCTTAAAGTACGGTTTTCACCAATGTGTTTTTTGGTGAGAAACCTTCTATTTCAAGGTTCTGTGCGTTTTCAGACATGTACAATATGTATTTTTTGTGTTTCTGATGAAATCCCTCCTTTTAATGCTTTTTTTCACAGAAAATGAGTCTCTCGCCATGGGAAAATGGCGTTCTTGAGAAAGCATATTCTGGTCGAGAAATGGTGTTTTAAACAATAAAAACGACTCCCGGCCTTATTTAGTTCACATTTTTACTTTTGGTAACGTAGCCCGTATTCATAACGCACTAAACCTTTTTATCGCGTTAAACGCCTTTTCTCGACAACAAAAGCACAATTTCATCAGAAACAAACAAAACAAGAAAAATGAATCTA
The DNA here is from genome assembly GCF_029633865.1 of Lampris incognitus. Lineage (NCBI taxonomy): Eukaryota > Metazoa > Chordata > Actinopteri > Lampriformes > Lampridae > Lampris > Lampris incognitus. The sequence continues at coordinate 48,753,719 of NC_079213.1, read as the reverse complement.
TTCAACAAGTCTGCAACACATCCTTAAGAGTTACATGATTTCAACCAATGTCAATGTGTAATTTCCCCAGTTCTGATCATTGTTTAGGTTGTTGGTAGCTTGGTCCAATGCCAAAACACAGTGAAATCTCTTTATGGCTTTAAACGCGTTTTCTCCTCGAGAGAAACATGATTTCACTAAAAACGATATAGTTCAAACATGCCTGTTGTAACTGTCTGCAAACACTCAGAGCCTTAAAATAGGGTTTTCACCAATGTGTTTTTTGGTGAGAAACCTTCTATTTCAAGGTTCGGTGCGTTATCAGACACGTACAATATGTATTTTTTGTGTTTCTGATGAAATCCCTCCTTTTAATGCATTTTCTCACAGAAAATGAGTCTCTCGCCATGGGAAAATGGCCTTCTTGAGAAAGCATATTCTGGTCGAGAAATGGTGTTTTAAACAATAAAAACGACTCCCGGCCTTATTTAGTTCACATTTTTACTTTTGGTAACGTAGCCCGTATTCATAACGCACTAAACCTTTTTATCGCGTTAAACGCCTTTTCTCGACAAGAAAAGCACAATTTCATCAGAAACAAACAAAACAAGAAAAATGAATCTATTCAACAAGTCTGCAACACATCTTTAAGAGTTACATGATTTCACCCAATGTCAATGTGTAATTTCTCCAGTTCTGATCATTGTTTAGGTTGTTGGTAGCTTGGTCCAATGCCAAAATACAGCGAAATCTTTTTATGGCTTTAAACGCGTTTTCTCCTCGAGAGAAACATGATTTCACTAAAAACGTTATAGTTTAAACATGCCTGTTGTACATGTTTGCAAACACTCAGAGCCTTAAAGTACGGTTTTCATCAATGTGGTTTTTGGTGAAAAACCTTCTATTTCAAGGTTCTGTGCGTTTTCAGACACGTACAATATGTATTTTTTGTGTTTCTGATGAAATCCCTCCTTTTAATGCATTTTCTCACAGAAAATGAGTCTCTCGCCATGGGAAAATGGCTTTCTTGAGAAAGCATATTCTGGTCGAGAAATGGTGTTTTAAACAATAAAAACGACTCCCGGCCTTATTTAGTTCACATTTTTACTTTTGGTAACGTAGCCCGTATTCATAACGCACTAAACCTTTTTATCGCGTTAAACGCCTTTTCTCGACAACAAAAGCACAATTTCATCAGAAACAAACAAAACAAGAAAAATGAATCTATTCAACAAGTCTGCAACACATCCTTAAGAGTTACATGATTTCACCCAATGTCAATGTGTAATTTCTCCAGTTCTGATCATTGTTTAGGTTGTTGGTAGCTTGGTCCAATGCCAAAACAGAGTGAAATCTTTTTATGGCTTTAAACGCGTTTTCTCCTTGAGAGAAACATGATTTCACTGAAAACGTTATAGTTTAAACATGCCTGTTGTACATGATGCAAACACTCAGAGCCTTAAAGTACGGATTTCATCAATGTGGTTTTTGGTGAGAAACCTTCTATTTCAAGGTTCTGTGCGTTTTCAGAAACGTACAATATGTATTTTTTGTGTTTCTGATGAAATCCCTCCTTTTAATGCATTTTCTCACAGAAAGTGAGTCTCTTGCCATGGGAAAATGGCTTTCTTGAAAAAGCATATTCTGGTCGAGAAATGGTGTTTTAAACAATAAAAACGACTCCCGGCCTTATTTAGTTCACATTTTAACTTTTGTTAACCTAGCCCGTATTCATAACGCACTAAACCTTTTTACCGCGTTAAACGCCTTTTCTCGACAACAAAAGCACAATTTCATCAAAAACAAACAAAACAAGAAAAATGAATCTATTCAACAAGTCTGCAACACATCCTTAAGAGTTACATGATTTCACCCAATGTCAATGTGTAATTTCTCCAGTTCTGATCATTGTTTAGGTTGTTGGCAGCTTGGTCCAATGCCAAAACACAGTGAAATCTTTTTATGGCTTTAAACGCGTTTTCTCCTCGAGAAAAACATGATTTCACTAAAAACGTTATAGTTTAAACATGCCTGTTGTACATGTCTGCAAACACTCAGAGCCTTAAAGTACGGTTTTCACCAATGTGTTTTTTGGTGAGAAACCTTCTATTTCAATGTTCTGTGCGTTTTCAGACATGTACAATATGTATTTTTTGTGTTTCTGATGAAATCCCTCCTTTTAATGCTTTTTTTCACAGAAAATGAGTCTCTCGCCATGGGAAAATGGCGTTCTTGAGAAAGCATATTGTGGTCGAGAAATGGTGTTTTAAACAATAAAAACGACTCCCGGCCTTATTTAGTTCACATTTTTACTTTTGGTAACGTAGCCCGTATTCATAACGTACTAAACCTTTTTATCGCGTTAAACGCCTTTTCTCGACAACAAAAGCACAATTTCATCAGAAACAAACAAAACAAGAAAAATGAATCTATTCAACAAGTCTGCAACACATCCTTAAGAGTTACATGATTTCAACCAATGTCAATGTGTAATTTCCCCAGTTCTGATCATTGTTTAGGTTGTTGGTAGCTTGGTCCAATGCCAAAACACAGTGAAATCTCTTTATGGCTTTAAACGCGTTTTCTCCTCGAGAGAAACATGATTTCACTAAAAACGATATAGTTCAAACATGCCTGTTGTAACTGTCTGCAAACACTCAGAGCCTTAAAGTAGGGTTTTCACCAATGTGTTTTTTGGTGAGAAACCTTCTATTTCAAGGTTCGGTGCGTTATCAGACACGTACAATATGTATTTTTTGTGTTTCTGATGAAATCCCTCCTTTTAATGCATTTTCTCACAGAAAATGAGTCTCTCGCCATGGGAAAATGGCTTTCTTGAGAAAGCATATTCTGGTCGAGAAATGGTGTTTTAAACAATAAAAACGACTCCCAGCCTAATTTAGTTCACATTTTTACTTTTGTTAACCTAGCCCGTATTCATAACGCACTAAACCTTTTTATCGCGTTAAACGCCTTTTCTCGACAACAAAAGCACAATTTCATCAGAAACAAACAAAACAAGAAAAATGAATCTATTCAACAAGTCTGCAACACATCCTTAAGAGTTACATGATTTCAACCAATGTCAATGTGTAATTTCCCCAGTTCTGATCATTGTTTAGGTTGTTGGTAGCTTGGTCCAATGCCAAAACACAGTGAAATCTCTTTATGGCTTTAAACGCGTTTTCTCCTCGAGAGAAACATGATTTCACTAAAAACGATATAGTTCAAACATGCCTGTTGTAACTGTCTGCAAACACTCAGAGCCTTAAAATAGGGTTTTCGCCAATGTGTTTTTTGGTGAGAAACCTTCTATTTCAAGGTTCGGTGCGTTATCAGACACGTACAATATGTATTTTTTGTGTTTCTGATGAAATCCCTCCTTTTAATGCATTTTCTCACAGAAAATGAGTCTCTCGCCATGGGAAAATGGCCTTCTTGAGAAAGCATATTCTGGTCGAGAAATGGTGTTTTAAACAATAAAAACGACTCCCGGCCTTATTTAGTTCACATTTTTACTTTTGGTAACGTAGCCCGTATTCATAACGCACTAAACCTTTTTATCGCGTTAAACGCCTTTTCTCGACAACAAAAGCACAATTTCATCAGAAACAAACAAAACAAGAAAAATGAATCTATTCAACAAGTCTGCAACACATCTTTAAGAGTTACATGATTTCACCCAATGTCAATGTGTAATTTCTCCAGTTCTGATCATTGTTTAGGTTGTTGGTAGCTTGGTCCAATGCCAAAATACAGCGAAATCTTTTTATGGCTTTAAACGCGTTTTCTCCTCGAGAGAAACATGATTTCACTAAAAACGTTATAGTTTAAACATGCCTGTTGTACATATTTGCAAACACTCAGAGCCTTAAAGTACGGTTTTCATCAATGTGGTTTTTGGTAAAAAACCTTCTATTTCAAGGTTCTGTGCGTTTTCAGACACGTACAATACGTATTTTTTGTGTTTCTGATGAAATCCCTCCTTTTAATGCATTTTCTCACAGAAAATGAGTCTCTCGCCATGGGAAAATGGCTTTCTTGAGAAAGCATATTCTGGTCGAGAAATGGTGTTTTAAACAATAAAAACGACTCCCAGCCTAATTTAGTTCACATTTTTACTTTTGTTAACCTAGCCCGTATTCATAACGCACTAAACCTTTTTATCGCGTTAAACGCCTTTTCTCGACAAGAAAAGCACAATTTCATCAGAAACAAACAAAACAAGAAAAATGAATCTATTCAACAAGTCTGCAACACATCCTTAAGAGTTACATGATTTCAACCAATGTCAATGTGTAATTTCCCCAGTTCTGATCATTGTTTAGGTTGTTGGTAGCTTGGTCCAATGCCAAAACACAGTGAAATCTCTTTATGGCTTTAAACGCGTTTTCTCCTCGAGAGAAACATGATTTCACTAAAAACGATATAGTTCAAACATGCCTGTTGTAACTGTCTGCAAACACTCAGAGCCTTAAAATAGGGTTTTCACCAATGTGTTTTTTGGTGAGAAACCTTCTATTTCAAGGTTCGGTGCGTTATCAGACACGTACAATATGTATTTTTTGTGTTTCTGATGAAATCCCTCCTTTTAATGCATTTTCTCACAGAAAATGAGTCTCTCGCCATGGGAAAATGGCTTTCTTGAGAAAGCATATTCTGGTCGAGAAATGGTGTTTTAAACAATAAAAACGACTCCCAGCCTAATTTAGTTCACATTTTTACTTTTGTTAACCTAGCCCGTATTCATAACGCACTAAACCTTTTTATCGCGTTAAACGCCTTTTCTCGACAACAAAAGCACAATTTCATCAGAAACAAACAAAACAAGAAAAATGAATCTATTCAACAAGTCTGCAACACATCCTTAAGAGTTACATGATTTCAACCAATGTCAATGTGTAATTTCCCCAGTTCTGATCATTGTTTAGGTTGTTGGTAGCTTGGTCCAATGCCAAAACACAGTGAAATCTCTTTATGGCTTTAAACGCGTTTTCTCCTCGAGAGAAACATGATTTCACTAAAAACGATATAGTTCAAACATGCCTGTTGTAACTGTCTGCAAACACTCAGAGCCTTAAAATAGGGTTTTCACCAATGTGTTTTTTGGTGAGAAACCTTCTATTTCAAGGTTCGGTGCGTTATCAGACACGTACAATATGTATTTTTTGTGTTTCTGATGAAATCCCTCCTTTTAATGCATTTTCTCACAGAAAATGAGTCTCTCGCCATGGGAAAATGGCCTTCTTGAGAAAGCATATTCTGGTCGAGAAATGGTGTTTTAAACAATAAAAACGACTCCCGGCCTTATTTAGTTCACATTTTTACTTTTGGTAACGTAGCCCGTATTCATAACGCACTAAACCTTTTTATCGCGTTAAACGCCTTTTCTCGACAACAAAAGCACAATTTCATCAGAAACAAACAAAACAAGAAAAATGAATCTATTCAACAAGTCTGCAACACATCTTTAAGAGTTACATGATTTCACCCAATGTCAATGTGTAATTTCTCCAGTTCTGATCATTGTTTAGGTTGTTGGTAGCTTGGTCCAATGCCAAAATACAGCGAAATCTTTTTATGGCTTTAAACGCGTTTTCTCCTCGAGAGAAACATGATTTCACTAAAAACGTTATAGTTTAAACATGCCTGTTGTACATGTTTGCAAACACTCAGAGCCTTAAAGTACGGTTTTCATCAATGTGGTTTTTGGTGAAAAACCTTCTATTTCAAGGTTCTGTGCGTTTTCAGACACGTACAATATGTATTTTTTGTGTTTCTGATGAAATCCCTCCTTTTAATGCATTTTCTCACAGAAAATGAGTCTCTCGCCATGGGAAAATGGCTTTCTTGAGAAAGCATATTCTGGTCGAGAAATGGTGTTTTAAACAATAAAAACGACTCCCAGCCTAATTTAGTTCACATTTTTACTTTTGTTAACCTAGCCCGTATTCATAACGCACTAAACCTTTTTATCGCGTTAAACGCCTTTTCTCGACAACAAAAGCACAATTTCATCAGAAACAAACAAAACAAGAAAAATGAATCTATTCAACAAGTCTGCAACACATCCTTAAGAGTTACATGATTTCAACCAATGTCAATGTGTAATTTCCCCAGTTCTGATCATTGTTTAGGTTGTTGGTAGCTTGGTCCAATGCCAAAACACAGTGAAATCTCTTTATGGCTTTAAACGCGTTTTCTCCTCGAGAGAAACATGATTTCACTAAAAACGATATAGTTCAAACATGCCTGTTGTAACTGTCTGCAAACACTCAGAGCCTTAAAATAGGGTTTTCACCAATGTGTTTTTTGGTGAGAAACCTTCTATTTCAAGGTTCGGTGCGTTATCAGACACGTACAATATGTATTTTTTGTGTTTCTGATGAAATCCCTCCTTTTAATGCATTTTCTCACAGAAAATGAGTCTCTCGCCATGGGAAAATGGCCTTCTTGAGAAAGCATATTCTGGTCGAGAAATGGTGTTTTAAACAATAAAAACGACTCCCGGCCTTATTTAGTTCACATTTTTACTTTTGGTAACGTAGCCCGTATTCATAACGCACTAAACCTTTTTATCGCGTTAAACGCCTTTTCTCGACAACAAAAGCACAATTTCATCAGAAACAAACAAAACAAGAAAAATGAATCTATTCAACAAGTCTGCAACACATCTTTAAGAGTTACATGATTTCACCCAATGTCAATGTGTAATTTCTCCAGTTCTGATCATTGTTTAGGTTGTTGGTAGCTTGGTCCAAATCCAAAATACAGCGAAATCTTTTTATGGCTTTAAACGCGTTTTCTCCTCGAGAGAAACATGATTTCACTAAAAACGTTATAGTTTAAACATGCCTGTTGTACATGTTTGCAAACACTCAGAGCCTTAAAGTACGGTTTTCATCAATGTGGTTTTTGGTGAAAAACCTTCTATTTCAAGGTTCTGTGCGTTTTCAGACACGTACAATATGTATTTTTTGTGTTTCTGATGAAATCCCTCCTTTTAATGCATTTTCTCACAGAAAATGAGTCTCTCGCCATGGGAAAATGGCTTTCTTGAGAAAGCATATTCTGGTCGAGAAATGGTGTTTTAAACAATAAAAACGACTCCCAGCCTAATTTAGTTCACATTTTTACTTTTGTTAACCTAGCCCGTATTCATAACGCACTAAACCTTTTTATCGCGTTAAACGCCTTTTCTCGACAACAAAAGCACAATTTCATCAGAAACAAACAAAACAAGAAAAATGAATCTATTCAACAAGTCTGCAACACATCCTTAAGAGTTACATGATTTCAACCAATGTCAATGTGTAATTTCCCCAGTTCTGATCATTGTTTAGGTTGTTGGTAGCTTGGTCCAATGCCAAAACACAGTGAAATCTCTTTATGGCTTTAAACGCGTTTTCTCCTCGAGAGAAACATGATTTCACTAAAAACGATATAGTTCAAACATGCCTGTTGTAACTGTCTGCAAACACTCAGAGCCTTAAAATAGGGTTTTCACCAATGTGTTTTTTGGTGAGAAACCTTCTATTTCAAGGTTCGGTGCGTTATCAGACACGTACAATATGTATTTTTTGTGTTTCTGATGAAATCCCTCCTTTTAATGCATTTTCTCACAGAAAATGAGTCTCTCGCCATGGGAAAATGGCCTTCTTGAGAAAGCATATTCTGGTCGAGAAATGGTGTTTTAAACAATAAAAACGACTCCCGGCCTTATTTAGTTCACATTTTTACTTTTGGTAACGTAGCCCGTATTCATAACGCACTAAACCTTTTTATCGCGTTAAACGCCTTTTCTCGACAAGAAAAGCACAATTTCATCAGAAACAAACAAAACAAGAAAAATGAATCTATTCAACAAGTCTGCAACACATCTTTAAGAGTTACATGATTTCACCCAATGTCAATGTGTAATTTCTCCAGTTCTGATCATTGTTTAGGTTGTTGGTAGCTTGGTCCAATGCCAAAATACAGCGAAATCTTTTTATGGCTTTAAACGCGTTTTCTCCTCGAGAGAAACATGATTTCACTAAAAACGATATAGTTCAAACATGCCTGTTGTAACTGTCTGCAAACACTCAGAGCCTTAAAATAGGGTTTTCACCAATGTGCTTTTTTGGTGAGAAACCTTCTATTTCAAGGTTCGGTGCGTTATCAGACACGTACAATATGTATTTTTTGTGTTTCTGATGAAATCCCTCCTTTTAATGCATTTTCTCACAGAAAATGAGTCTCTCGCCATGGGAAAATGGCCTTCTTGAGAAAGCATATTCTGGTCGAGAAATGGTGTTTTAAACAATAAAAACGACTCCCGGCCTTATTTAGTTCACATTTTTACTTTTGGTAACGTAGCCCGTATTCATAACGCACTAAACCTTTTTATCGCGTTAAACGCCTTTTCTCGACAAGAAAAGCACAATTTCATCAGAAACAAACAAAACAAGAAAAATGAATCTATTCAACAAGTCTGCAACACATCTTTAAGAGTTACATGATTTCACCCAATGTCAATGTGTAATTTCTCCAGTTCTGATCATTGTTTAGGTTGTTGGTAGCTTGGTCCAATGCCAAAATACAGCGAAATCTTTTTATGGCTTTAAACGCGTTTTCTCCTCGAGAGAAACATGATTTCACTAAAAACGTTATAGTTTAAACATGCCTGTTGTACATGTTTGCAAACACTCAGAGCCTTAAAGTACGGTTTTCATCAATGTGGTTTTTGGTGAAAAACCTTCTATTTCAAGGTTCTGTGCGTTTTCAGACACGTACAATATGTATTTTTTGTGTTTCTGATGAAATCCCTCCTTTTAATGCATTTTCTCACAGAAAATGAGTCTCTCGCCATGGGAAAATGGCTTTCTTGAGAAAGCATATTCTGGTCGAGAAATGGTGTTTTAAACAATAAAAACGACTCCCGGCCTTATTTAGTTCACATTTTTACTTTTGGTAACGTAGCCCGTATTCATAACGCACTAAACCTTTTTATCGCGTTAAACGCCTTTTCTCGACAACAAAAGCACAATTTCATCAGAAACAAACAAAACAAGAAAAATGAATCTATTCAACAAGTCTGCAACACATCCTTAAGAGTTACATGATTTCACCCAATGTCAATGTGTAATTTCTCCAGTTCTGATCATTGTTTAGGTTGTTGGTAGCTTGGTCCAATGCCAAAACAGAGTGAAATCTTTTTATGGCTTTAAACGCGTTTTCTCCTTGAGAGAAACATGATTTCACTGAAAACGTTATAGTTTAAACATGCCTGTTGTACATGATGCAAACACTCAGAGCCTTAAAGTACGGATTTCATCAATGTGGTTTTTGGTGAGAAACCTTCTATTTCAAGGTTCTGTGCGTTTTCAGACATGTACAATATGTATTTTTTGTGTTTCTGATGAAATCCCTCCTTTTAATGCTTTTTTTCACAGAAAATGAGTCTCTCGCCATGGGAAAATGGCGTTCTTGAGAAAGCATATTCTGGTCGAGAAATGGTGTTTTAAACAATAAAAACGACTTCCGGCCTTATTTAGTTCACATTTTTACTTTTGGTAACGTAGCCCGTATTCATAACGCACTAAACCTTTTTATCGCGTTAAACGCCTTTTCTCGACAACAAAAGCACAATTTCATCAGAAACAAACAAAACAAGAAAAATGAATCTATTCAACAAGTCTGCAACACATCCTTAAGAGTTACATGATTTCAACCAATGTCAATGTGTAATTTCCCCAGTTCTGATCATTGTTTAGGTTGTTGGTAGCTTGGTCCAATGCCAAAACACAGTGAAATCTCTTTATGGCTTTAAACGCGTTTTCTCCTCGAGAGAAACATGATTTCACTAAAAACGATATAGTTCAAACATGCCTGTTGTAACTGTCTGCAAACACTCAGAGCCTTAAAGTAGGGTTTTCACCAATGTGTTTTTTGGTGAGAAACCTTCTATTTCAAGGTTCGGTGCGTTATCAGACACGTACAATATGTATTTTTTGTGTTTCTGATGAAATCCCTCCTTTTAATGCATTTTCTCACAGAAAATGAGTCTCTCGCCATGGGAAAATGGCCTTCTTGAGAAAGCATATTCTGGTCGAGAAATGGTGTTTTAAACAATAAAAACGACTCCCGGCCTTATTTAGTTCACATTTTTACTTTTGGTAACGTAGCCCGTATTCATAACGCACTAAAACTTTTTATCGCGTTAAACGCCTTTTCTCGACAAGAAAAGCACAATTTCATCAGAAACAAACAAAACAAGAAAAATGAATCTATTCAACAAGTCTGAAACATATTTAAGAGTTACATGATTTCACCCAATGTCAATGTGTAATTTCTCCAGTTCTGATCATTGTTTAGGTTGTTGGTAGCTTGGTCCAATGCCAAAATACAGCGAAATCTTTTTATGGCTTTAAACGCGTTTTCTCCTCGAGAGAAACATGATTTCACTAAAAACGTTATAGTTTAAACATGCCTGTTGTACATGTTTGCAAACACTCAGAGCCTTAAAGTACGGTTTTGACCAATGTGTTTTTTGGTGAGAAACCTTCTATTTCAAGGTTCTGTGCGTTTTCAGACATGTACAATATGTATTTTTTGTGTTTCTGATGAAATCCCTCCTTTTAATGCTTTTTTTCACAGAAAATGAGTCTCTCGCCATGGGAAAATGGCGTTCTTGAGAAAGCATATTGTGGTCGAGAAATGGTGTTTTAAACAATAAAAACGACTCCCGGCCTTATTTAGTTCACATTTTTACTTTTGGTAACGTAGCCCGTATTCATAACGTACTAAACCTTTTTATCGCGTTAAACGCCTTTTCTCGACAAGAAAAGCACAATTTCATCAGAAACAAACAAAACAAGAAAAATGAATCTATTCAACAAGTCTGCAACACATCCTTAAGAGTTACATGATTTCAACCAATGTCAATGTGTAATTTCCCCAGTTCTGATCATTGTTTAGGTTGTTGGTAGCTTGGTCCAATGCCAAAACACAGTAAATCTGTTTATGGCTTTAAACGCGTTTTCTCCTCGAGAGAAACATGATTTCACTAAAAACGATATAGTTCAAACATGCCTGTTGTAACTGTCTTCAAACACTCAGAGCCTTAAAGTAGGGTTTTCACCAATGTGTTTTTTGGTGAGAAACCTTCTATTTCAAGGTTCGGTGCGTTATCAGACACGTACAATATGTATTTTTTGTGTTTCTGATGAAATCCCTCCTTTTAATGCATTTTCTCACAGAAAATGAGTCTCTCGCCATGGGAAAATGGCTTTCTTGAGAAAGCATATTCTGGTCGAGAAATGGTGTTTTAAACAATAAAAACGACTCCCAGCCTAATTTAGTTCACATTTTTACTTTTGTTAACCTAGCCCGTATTCATAACGCACTAAACCTTTTTATCGCGTTAAACGCCTTTTCTCGACAACAAAAGCACAATTTCATCAGAAACAAACAAAACAAGAAAAATGAATCTATTCAACAAGTCTGCAACACATCCTTAAGAGTTACATGATTTCAACCAATGTCAATGTGTAATTTCCCCAGTTCTGATCATTGTTTAGGTTGTTGGTAGCTTGGTCCAATGCCAAAACACAGTGAAATCTCTTTATGGCTTTAAACGCGTTTTCTCCTCGAGAGAAACATGATTTCACTAAAAACGATATAGTTCAAACATGCCTGTTGTAACTGTCTGCAAACACTCAGAGCCTTAAAATAGGGTTTTCACCAATGTGTTTTTTGGTGAGAAACCTTCTATTTCAAGGTTCGGTGCGTTATCAGACACGTACAATATGTATTTTTTGTGTTTCTGATGAAATCCCTCCTTTTAATGCATTTTCTCACAGAAAATGAGTCTCTCGCCATGGGAAAATGGCCTTCTTGAGAAAGCATATTCTGGTCGAGAAATGGTGTTTTAAACAATAAAAACGACTCCCGGCCTTATTTAGTTCACATTTTTACTTTTGGTAACGTAGCCCGTATTCATAACGCACTAAACCTTTTTATCGCGTTAAACGCCTTTTCTCGACAACAAAAGCACAATTTCATCAGAAACAAACAAAACAAGAAAAATGAATCTATTCAACAAGTCTGCAACACATCCTTAAGAGTTACATGATTTCACCCAATGTCAATGTGTAATTTCTCCAGTTCTGATCATTGTTTAGGTTGTTGGTAGCTTGGTCCAATGCCAAAACAGAGTGAAATCTTTTTATGGCTTTAAACGCGTTTTCTCCTTGAGAGAAACATGATTTCACTGAAAACGTTATAGTTTAAACATGCCTGTTGTACATGATGCAAACACTCAGAGCCTTAAAGTACGGCTTTCACCAATGTGATTTTTGGTGAGAAACCTTCTATTTCAAGGTTCTGTGCGTTTTCAGACATGTACAATATGTATTTTTTGTGTTTCTGATGAAATCCCTCCTTTTAATGCATTTTCTCACAGAAAATGAGTCTCTCGCCATGGGAAAATGGCGTTCTTGAGAAAGCATATTCTGGTCGAGAAATGGTGTTTTAAACAATAAAAACGACTCCCGGCCTTATTTAGTTCACATTTTTACTTTTGTTAACCTAGCCCGTATTCATAACGCACTAAACCTTTTTATCGCGTTAAACGCCTTTTCTCGACAAGAAAAGCACAATTTCATCAGAAACAAACAAAACAAGAAAAATGAATCTATTCAACAAGTCTGCAACATATTCTTAAGAGTTACATGCTTTCACCCAATGTCAATGTGTAATTTCTCCAGTTCTGATCATTGTTTAGGTTGTTGGTAGCTTGGTCCAATGCCAAAACACAGTGAAATCTCTTTATGGCTTTAAACGCGTTTTCTCCTCGAGAGAAACATGATTTCACTAAAACGTTATAGTTTAAACATGCCTGTTGTAACTGTCTGCAAACACTCAGAGCCTTAAAGTACGGTTTTCACCAATGTGTTTTTTGGTGAGAAACCTTCTATTTCAAGGTTCTGTGCGTTTTCAGACATGTACAATATGTATTTTTTGTGTTTCTGATGAAATCCCTCCTTTTAATGCTTTTTTTCACAGAAAATGAGTCTCTCGCCATGGGAAAATGGCGTTCTTGAGAAAGCATATTCTGGTCGAGAAATGGTGTTTTAAACAATAAAAACGACTCCCGGCCTTATTTAGTTCACATTTTTACTTTTGGTAACGTAGCCCGTATTCATAACGCACTAAACCTTTTTATCGCGTTAAACGCCTTTTCTCGACAAGAAAAGCACAATTTCATCAGAAACAAACAAAACAAGAAAAATGAATCTATTCAACAAGTCTGCAACACATCTTTAAGAGTTACATGATTTCACCCAATGTCAATGTGTAATTTCTCCAGTTCTGATCATTGTTTAGGTTGTTGGTAGCTTGGTCCAATGCCAAAATACAGCGAAATCTTTTTATGGCTTTAAACGCGTTTTCTCCTCGAGAGAAACATGATTTCACTAAAAACGTTATAGTTTAAACATGCCTGTTGTACATGTTTGCAAACACTCAGAGCCTTAAAGTACGGTTTTCATCAATGTGGTTTTTGGTGAAAAACCTTCTATTTCAAGGTTCTGTGCGTTTTCAGACACGTACAATATGTATTTTTTGTGTTTCTGATGAAATCCCTCCTTTTAATGCATTTTCTCACAGAAAATGAGTCTCTCGCCATGGGAAAATGGCTTTCTTGAGAAAGCATATTCTGGTCGAGAAATGGTGTTTTAAACAATAAAAACGACTCCCGGCCTTATTTAGTTCACATTTTTACTTTTGGTAACGTAGCCCGTATTCATAACGCACTAAACCTTTTTATCGCGTTAAACGCCTTTTCTCGACAACAAAAGCACAATTTCATCAGAAACAAACAAAACAAGAAAAATGAATCTATTCAACAAGTCTGCAACACATCCTTAAGAGTTACATGATTTCACCCAATGTCAATGTGTAATTTCTCCAGTTCTGATCATTGTTTAGGTTGTTGGTAGCTTGGTCCAATGCCAAAACAGAGTGAAATCTTTTTATGGCTTTAAACGCGTTTTCTCCTTGAGAGAAACATGATTTCACTGAAAACGTTATAGTTTAAACATGCCTGTTGTACATGATGCAAACACTCAGAGCCTTAAAGTACGGATTTCATCAATGTGGTTTTTGGTGAGAAACCTTCTATTTCAAGGTTCTGTGCGTTTTCAGACATGTACAATATGTATTTTTTGTGTTTCTGATGAAATCCCTCCTTTTAATGCATTTTCTCACAGAAAATGAGTCTCTCGCCAAGGGAAAATGGCGTTCTTGAGAAAGCATATTCTGGTCGAGAAATGGTGTTTTAAACAATAAAAACGACTCCCGGCCTTATTTAGTTCACATTTTTACTTTTGTTAACCTAGCCCGTATTCATAACGCACTAAACCTTTTTATCGCGTTAAACGCCTTTTCTCGACAAGAAAAGCACAATTTCATCAGAAACAAACAAAACAAGAAAAATGAATCTATTCAACAAGTCTGCAACATATTCTTAAGAGTTACATGCTTTCACCCAATGTCAATGTGTAATTTCTCCAGTTCTGATCATTGTTTAGGTTGTTGGTAGCTTGGTCCAATGCCAAAACACAGTGAAATCTCTTTATGGCTTTAAACGCGTTTTCTCCTCGAGAGAAACATGATTTCACTAAAAACGTTATAGTTTAAACATGCCTGTTGTAACTGTCTGCAAACACTCAGAGCCTTAAAGTACGGTTTTCACCAATGTGTTTTTTGGTGAGAAACCTTCTATTTCAAGGTTCTGTGCGTTTTCAGACATGTACAATATGTATTTTTTGTGTTTCTGATGAAATCCCTCCTTTTAATGCTTTTTTTCACAGAAAATGAGTCTCTCGCCATGGGAAAATGGCGTTCTTGAGAAAGCATATTCTGGTCGAGAAATGGTGTTTTAAACAATAAAAACGACTTCCGGCCTTATTTAGTTCACATTTTTACTTTTGGTAACGTAGCCCGTATTCATAACGCACTAAACCTTTTTATCGCGTTAAACGCCTTTTCTCGACAACAAAAGCACAATTTCATCAGAAACAAACAAAACAAGAAAAATGAATCTATTCAACAAGTCTGCAACACATCCTTAAGAGTTACATGATTTCAACCAATGTCAATGTGTAATTTCCCCAGTTCTGATCATTGTTTAGGTTGTTGGTAGCTTGGTCCAATGCCAAAACACAGTGAAATCTCTTTATGGCTTTAAACGCGTTTTCTCCTCGAGAGAAACATGATTTCACTAAAAACGATATAGTTCAAACATGCCTGTTGTAACTGTCTGCAAACACTCAGAGCCTTAAAGTAGGGTTTTCACCAATGTGTTTTTTGGTGAGAAACCTTCTATTTCAAGGTTCGGTGCGTTATCAGACACGTACAATATGTATTTTTTGTGTTTCTGATGAAATCCCTCCTTTTAATGCATTTTCTCACAGAAAATGAGTCTCTCGCCATGGGAAAATGGCCTTCTTGAGAAAGCATATTCTGGTCGAGAAATGGTGTTTTAAACAATAAAAACGACTCCCGGCCTTATTTAGTTCACATTTTTACTTTTGGTAACGTAGCCCGTATTCATAACGCACTAAAACTTTTTATCGCGTTAAACGCCTTTTCTCGACAAGAAAAGCACAATTTCATCAGAAACAAACAAAACAAGAAAAATGAATCTATTCAACAAGTCTGAAACATATTTAAGAGTTACATGATTTCACCCAATGTCAATGTGTAATTTCTCCAGTTCTGATCATTGTTTAGGTTGTTGGTAGCTTGGTCCAATGCCAAAATACAGCGAAATCTTTTTATGGCTTTAAACGCGTTTTCTCCTCGAGAGAAACATGATTTCACTAAAAACGTTATAGTTTAAACATGCCTGTTGTACATGTTTGCAAACACTCAGAGCCTTAAAGTACGGTTTTGACCAATGTGTTTTTTGGTGAGAAACCTTCTATTTCAAGGTTCTGTGCGTTTTCAGACATGTACAATATGTATTTTTTGTGTTTCTGATGAAATCCCTCCTTTTAATGCTTTTTTTCACAGAAAATGAGTCTCTCGCCATGGGAAAATGGCGTTCTTGAGAAAGCATATTGTGGTCGAGAAATGGTGTTTTAAACAATAAAAACGACTCCCGGCCTTATTTAGTTCACATTTTTACTTTTGGTAACGTAGCCCGTATTCATAACGTACTAAACCTTTTTATCGCGTTAAACGCCTTTTCTCGACAAGAAAAGCACAATTTCATCAGAAACAAACAAAACAAGAAAAATGAATCTATTCAACAAGTCTGCAACACATCCTTAAGAGTTACATGATTTCAACCAATGTCAATGTGTAATTTCCCCAGTTCTGATCATTGTTTAGGTTGTTGGTAGCTTGGTCCAATGCCAAAACACAGTAAATCTGTTTATGGCTTTAAACGCGTTTTCTCCTCGAGAGAAACATGATTTCACTAAAAACGATATAGTTCAAACATGCCTGTTGTAACTGTCTTCAAACACTCAGAGCCTTAAAGTAGGGTTTTCACCAATGTGTTTTTTGGTGAGAAACCTTCTATTTCAAGGTTCGGTGCGTTTTCAGACACGTACAATATGTATTTTTTGTGTTTCTGATGAAATCCCTCCTTTTAATGCATTTTCTCACAGAAAATGAGTCTCTCGCCATGGGAAAATGGCTTTCTTGAGAAAGCATATTCTGGTCGAGAAATGGTGTTTTAAACAATAAAAACGACTCCCAGCCTAATTTAGTTCACATTTTTACTTTTGTTAACCTAGCCCGTATTCATAACGCACTAAACCTTTTTATCGCGTTAAACGCCTTTTCTCGACAACAAAAGCACAATTTCATCAGAAACAAACAAAACAAGAAAAATGAATCTATTCAACAAGTCTGCAACACATCCTTAAGAGTTACATGATTTCAACCAATGTCAATGTGTAATTTCCCCAGTTCTGATCATTGTTTAGGTTGTTGGTAGCTTGGTCCAATGCCAAAACACAGTGAAATCTCTTTATGGCTTTAAACGCGTTTTCTCCTCGAGAGAAACATGATTTCACTAAAAACGATATAGTTCAAACATGCCTGTTGTAACTGTCTGCAAACACTCAGAGCCTTAAAATAGGGTTTTCACCAATGTGTTTTTTGGTGAGAAACCTTCTATTTCAAGGTTCGGTGCGTTATCAGACACGTACAATATGTATTTTTTGTGTTTCTGATGAAATCCCTCCTTTTAATGCATTTTCTCACAGAAAATGAGTCTCTCGCCATGGGAAAATGGCCTTCTTGAGAAAGCATATTCTGGTCGAGAAATGGTGTTTTAAACAATAAAAACGACTCCCGGCCTTATTTAGTTCACATTTTTACTTTTGGTAACGTAGCCCGTATTCATAACGCACTAAACCTTTTTATCGCGTTAAACGCCTTTTCTCGACAACAAAAGCACAATTTCATCAGAAACAAACAAAACAAGAAAAATGAATCTATTCAACAAGTCTGCAACACATCCTTAAGAGTTACATGATTTCACCCAATGTCAATGTGTAATTTCTCCAGTTCTGATCATTGTTTAGGTTGTTGGTAGCTTGGTCCAATGCCAAAACAGAGTGAAATCTTTTTATGGCTTTAAACGCGTTTTCTCCTTGAGAGAAACATGATTTCACTGAAAACGTTATAGTTTAAACATGCCTGTTGTACATGATGCAAACACTCAGAGCCTTAAAGTACGGCTTTCACCAATGTGATTTTTGGTGAGAAACCTTCTATTTCAAGGTTCTGTGCGTTTTCAGACATGTACAATATGTATTTTTTGTGTTTCTGATGAAATCCCTCCTTTTAATGCATTTTCTCACAGAAAGTGAGTCTCTCGCCATGGGAAAATGGCGTTCTTGAGAAAGCATATTCTGGTCGAGAAATGGTGTTTTAAACAATAAAAACGACTCCCGGCCTTATTTAGTTCACATTTTTACTTTTGTTAACCTAGCCCGTATTCATAACGCACTAAACCTTTTTATCGCGTTAAACGCCTTTTCTCGACAAGAAAAGCCCAATTTCATCAGAAACAAACAAAACAAGAAAAATGAATCTATTCAACAAGTCTGCAACATATTCTTAAGAGTTACATGCTTTCACCCAATGTCAATGTGTAATTTCTCCAGTTCTGATCATTGTTTAGGTTGTTGGTAGCTTGGTCCAATGCCAAAACACAGTGAAATCTCTTTATGGCTTTAAACGCGTTTTCTCCTCGAGAGAAACATGATTTCACTAAAACGTTATAGTTTAAACATGCCTGTTGTAACTGTCTGCAAACACTCAGAGCCTTAAAGTACGGTTTTCACCAATGTGTTTTTTGGTGAGAAACCTTCTATTTCAAGGTTCTGTGCGTTTTCAGACATGTACAATATGTATTTTTTGTGTTTCTGATGAAATCCCTCCTTTTAATGCTTTTTTTCACAGAAAATGAGTCTCTCGCCATGGGAAAATGGCGTTCTTGAGAAAGCATATTCTGGTCGAGAAATGGTGTTTTAAACAATAAAAACGACTTCCGGCCTTATTTAGTTCACATTTTTACTTTTGGTAACGTAGCCCGTATTCATAACGCACTAAACCTTTTTATCGCGTTAAACGCCTTTTCTCGACAACAAAAGCACAATTTCATCAGAAACAAACAAAACAAGAAAAATGAATCTATTCAACAAGTCTGCAACACATCCTTAAGAGTTACATGATTTCAACCAATGTCAATGTGTAATTTCTCCAGTTCTGATCATTGTTTAGGTTGTTGGTAGCTTGGTCCAATGCCAAAACAGAGTGAAATCTTTTTATGGCTTTAAACGCGTTTTCTCCTTGAGAGAAACATGATTTCACTGAAAACGTTATAGTTTAAACATGCCTGTTGTACATGATGCAAACACTCAGAGCCTTAAAGTACGGCTTTCACCAATGTGATTTTTGGTGAGAAACCTTCTATTTCAAGGTTCTGTGCGTTTTCAGACATGTACAATATGTATTTTTTGTGTTTCTGATGAAATCCCTCCTTTTAATGCATTTTCTCACAGAAAATGAGTCTCTCGCCATGGGAAAATGGCGTTCTTGAGAAAGCATATTCTGGTCGAGAAATGGTGTTTTAAACAATAAAAACGACTCCCGGCCTTATTTAGTTCACATTTTTACTTTTGTTAACCTAGCCCGTATTCATAACGCACTAAACCTTTTTATCGCGTTAAACGCCTTTTCTCGACAAGAAAAGCACAATTTCATCAGAAACAAACAAAACAAGAAAAATGAATCTATTCAACAAGTCTGCAACATATTCTTAAGAGTTACATGCTTTCACCCAATGTCAATGTGTAATTTCTCCATTTCTGATCATTGTTTAGGTTGTTGGTAGCTTGGTCCAATGCCAAAACACAGTGAAATCTCTTTATGGCTTTAAACGCGTTTTCTCCTCGAGAGAAACATGATTTCACTAAAACGTTATAGTTTAAACATGCCTGTTGTAACTGTCTGCAAACACTCAGAGCCTTAAAGTACGGTTTTCACCAATGTGTTTTTTGGTGAGAAACCTTCTATTTCAAGGTTCTGTGCGTTTTCAGACATGTACAATATGTATTTTTTGTGTTTCTGATGAAATCCCTCCTTTTAATGCTTTTTTTCACAGAAAATGAGTCTCTCGCCATGGGAAAATGGCGTTCTTGAGAAAGCATATTCTGGTCGAGAAATGGTGTTTTAAACAATAAAAACGACTTCCGGCCTTATTTAGTTCACATTTTTACTTTTGGTAACGTAGCCCGTATTCATAACGCACTAAACCTTTTTATCGCGTTAAACGCCTTTTCTCGACAACAAAAGCACAATTTCATCAGAAACAAACAAAACAAGAAAAATGAATCTATTCAACAAGTCTGCAACACATCCTTAAGAGTTACATGATTTCAACCAATGTCAATGTGTAATTTCCCCAGTTCTGATCATTGTTTAGGTTGTTGGTAGCTTGGTCCAATGCCAAAACACAGTGAAATCTCTTTATGGCTTTAAACGCGTTTTCTCCTCGAGAGAAACATGATTTCACTAAAAACGATATAGTTCAAACATGCCTGTTGTAACTGTCTGCAAACACTCAGAGCCTTAAAGTAGGGTTTTCACCAATGTGTTTTTTGGTGAGAAACCTTCTATTTCAAGGTTCGGTGCGTTATCAGACACGTACAATATGTATTTTTTGTGTTTCTGATGAAATCCCTCCTTTTAATGCATTTTCTCACAGAAAATGAGTCTCTCGCCATGGGAAAATGGCCTTCTTGAGAAAGCATATTCTGGTCGAGAAATGGTGTTTTAAACAATAAAAACGACTCCCGGCCTTATTTAGTTCACATTTTTACTTTTGGTAACGTAGCCCGTATTCATAACGCACTAAACCTTTTTATCGCGTTAAACGCCTTTTCTCGACAACAAAAGCACAATTTCATCAGAAACAAACAAAACAAGAAAAATGAATCTATTCAACAAGTCTGCAACACATCTTTAAGAGTTACATGATTTCACCCAATGTCAATGTGTAATTTCTCCAGTTCTGATCATTGTTTAGGTTGTTGGTAGCTTGGTCCAATGCCAAAATACAGCGAAATCTTTTTATGGCTTTAAACGCGTTTTCTCCTCGAGAGAAACATGATTTCACTAAATACGTTATAGTTTAAACATGCCTGTTGTACATGTTTGCAAACACTCAGAGCCTTAAAGTACGGTTTTCATCAATGTGGTTTTTGGTGAAAAACCTTCTATTTCAAGGTTCTGTGCGTTTTCAGACACGTACAATATGTATTTTTTGTGTTTCTGATGAAATCCCTCCTTTTAATGCATTTTCTCACAGAAAATGAGTCTCTCGCCATGGGAAAATGGCTTTCTTGAGAAAGCATATTCTGGTCGAGAAATGGTGTTTTAAACAATAAAAACGACTCCCGGCCTTATTTAGTTCACATTTTTACTTTTGGTAACGTAGCCCGTATTCATAACGCACTAAACCTTTTTATCGCGTTAAACGCCTTTTCTCGACAACAAAAGCACAATTTCATCAGAAACAAACAAAACAAGAAAAATGAATCTATTCAACAAGTCTGCAACACATCCTTAAGAGTTACATGATTTCACCCAATGTCAATGTGTAATTTCTCCAGTTCTGATCATTGTTTAGGTTGTTGGTAGCTTGGTCCAATGCCAAAACAGAGTGAAATCTTTTTATGGCTTTAAACGCGTTTTCTCCTTGAGAGAAACATGATTTCACTGAAAACGTTATAGTTTAAACATGCCTGTTGTACATGATGCAAACACTCAGAGCCTTAAAATACGGATTTCATCAATGTGGTTTTTGGTGAGAAACCTTCTATTTCAAGGTTCTGTGCGTTTTCAGACACGTACAATATGTATTTTTTGTGTTTCTGATGAAATCCCTCCTTTTAATGCATTTTCTCACAGAAAGTGAGTCTCTTGCCATGGGAAAATGGCTTTCTTGAAAAAGCATATTCTGGTCGAGAAATGGTGTTTTAAACAATAAAAACGACTCCCGGCCTTATTTAGTTCACATTTTAACTTTTGTTAACCTAGCCCGTATTCATAACGCACTAAACCTTTTTACCGCGTTAAACGCCTTTTCTCGACAACAAAAGCACAATTTCATCAAAAACAAACAAAACAAGAAAAATGAATCTATTCAACAAGTCTGCAACACATCCTTAAGAGTTACATGATTTCACCCAATGTCAATGTGTAATTTCTCCAGTTCTGATCATTGTTTAGGTTGTTGGCAGCTTGGTCCAATGCCAAAACACAGTGAAATCTTTTTATGGCTTTAAACGCGTTTTCTCCTCGAGAAAAACATGATTTCACTAAAAACGTTATAGTTTAAACATGCCTGTTGTACATGTCTGCAAACACTCAGAGCCTTAAAGTACGGCTTTCACCAATGTGATTTTTGGTGAGAAACCTTCTATTTCAAGGTTCTGTGCGTTTTCAGACATGTACAATATGTATTTTTTGTGTTTCTGATGAAATCCCTCCTTTTAATGCATTTTCTCACAGAAAATGAGTCTCTCGCCATGGGAAAATGGCGTTCTTGAGAAAGCATATTCTGGTCGAGAAATGGTGTTTTAAACAATAAAAACGACTCCCGGCCTTATTTAGTTCACATTTTTACTTTTGTTAACCTAGCCCGTATTCATAACGCACTAAACCTTTTTATCGCGTTAAACGCCTTTTCTCGACAAGAAAAGCACAATTTCATCAGAAACAAACAAAACAAGAAAAATGAATCTATTCAACAAGTCTGCAACATATTCTTAAGAGTTACATGCTTTCACCCAATGTCAATGTGTAATTTCTCCAGTTCTGATCATTGTTTAGGTTGTTGGTAGCTTGGTCCAATGCCAAAACACAGTGAAATCTCTTTATGGCTTTAAACGCGTTTTCTCCTCGAGAGAAACATGATTTCACTAAAAACGTTATAGTTTAAACATGCCTGTTGTAACTGTCTGCAAACACTCAGAGCCTTAAAGTACGGTTTTCACCAATGTGTTTTTTGGTGAGAAACCTTCTATTTCAAGGTTCTGTGCGTTTTCAGACATGTACAATATGTATTTTTTGTGTTTCTGATGAAATCCCTCCTTTTAATGCTTTTTTTCACAGAAAATGAGTCTCTCGCCATGGGAAAATGGCGTTCTTGAGAAAGCATATTCTGGTCGAGAAATGGTGTTTTAAACAATAAAAACGACTTCCGGCCTTATTTAGTTCACATTTTTACTTTTGGTAACGTAGCCCGTATTCATAACGCACTAAACCTTTTTATCGCGTTAAACGCCTTTTCTCGACAACAAAAGCACAATTTCATCAGAAACAAACAAAACAAGAAAAATGAATCTATTCAACAAGTCTGCAACACATCCTTAAGAGTTACATGATTTCAACCAATGTCAATGTGTAATTTCCCCAGTTCTGATCATTGTTTAGGTTGTTGGTAGCTTGGTCCAATGCCAAAACACAGTGAAATCTCTTTATGGCTTTAAACGCGTTTTCTCCTCGAGAGAAACATGATTTCACTAAAAACGATATAGTTCAAACATGCCTGTTGTAACTGTCTGCAAACACTCAGAGCCTTAAAGTAGGGTTTTCACCAATGTGTTTTTTGGTGAGAAACCTTCTATTTCAAGGTTCGGTGCGTTATCAGACACGTACAATATGTATTTTTTGTGTTTCTGATGAAATCCCTCCTTTTAATGCATTTTCTCACAGAAAATGAGTCTCTCGCCATGGGAAAATGGCCTTCTTGAGAAAGCATATTCTGGTCGAGAAATGGTGTTTTAAACAGTAAAAACGACTCCCGGCCTTATTTAGTTCACATTTTTACTTTTGGTAACGTAGCCCGTATTCATAACGCACTAAACCTTTTTATCGCGTTAAACGCCTTTTCTCGACAACAAAAGCACAATTTCATCAGAAACAAACAAAACAAGAAAAATGAATCTATTCAACAAGTCTGCAACACATCTTTAAGAGTTACATGATTTCACCCAATGTCAATGTGTAATTTCTCCAGTTCTGATCATTGTTTAGGTTGTTGGTAGCTTGGTCCAATGCCAAAATACAGCGAAATCTTTTTATGGCTTTAAACGCGTTTTCTCCTCGAGAGAAACATGATTTCACTAAAAACGTTATAGTTTAAACATGCCTGTTGTACATGTTTGCAAACACTCAGAGCCTTAAAGTACGGTTTTCATCAATGTGGTTTTTGGTGAAAAACCTTCTATTTCAAGGTTCTGTGCGTTTTCAGACACGTACAATATGTATTTTTTGTGTTTCTGATGAAATCCCTCCTTTTAATGCATTTTCTCACAGAAAATGAGTCTCTCGCCATGGGAAAATGGCTTTCTTGAGAAAGCATATTCTGGTCGAGAAATGGTGTTTTAAACAATAAAAACGACTCCCAGCCTAATTTAGTTCACATTTTTACTTTTGTTACCTAGCCCGTATTCATAACGCACTAAACCTTTTTATCGCGTTAAACGCCTTTTCTCGACAACAAAAGCACAATTTCATCAGAAACAAACAAAACAAGAAAAATGAATCTATTCAACAAGTCTGCAACACATCCTTAAGAGTTACATGATTTCAACCAATGTCAATGTGTAATTTCCCCAGTTCTGATCATTGTTTAGGTTGTTGGTAGCTTGGTCCAATGCCAAAACACAGTGAAATCTCTTTATGGCTTTAAACGCGTTTTCTCCTCGAGAGAAACATGATTTCACTAAAAACGATATAGTTCAAACATGCCTGTTGTAACTGTCTGCAAACACTCAGAGCCTTAAAATAGGGTTTTCACCAATGTGTTTTTTGGTGAGAAACCTTCTATTTCAAGGTTCGGTGCGTTATCAGACACGTACAATATGTATTTTTTGTGTTTCTGATGAAATCCCTCCTTTTAATGCATTTTCTCACAGAAAATGAGTCTCTCGCCATGGGAAAATGGCCTTCTTGAGAAAGCATATTCTGGTCGAGAAATGGTGTTTTAAACAATAAAAACGACTCCCGGCCTTATTTAGTTCACATTTTTACTTTTGGTAACGTAGCCCGTATTCATAACGCACTAAACCTTTTTATCGCGTTAAACGCCTTTTCTCGACAACAAAAGCACAATTTCATCAGAAACAAACAAAACAAGAAAAATGAATCTATTCAACAAGTCTGCAACACATCTTTAAGAGTTACATGATTTCACCCAATGTCAATGTGTAATTTCTCCAGTTCTGATCATTGTTTAGGTTGTTGGTAGCTTGGTCCAATGCCAAAATACAGCGAAATCTTTTTATGGCTTTAAACGCGTTTTCTCCTCGAGAGAAACATGATTTCACTAAAAACGTTATAGTTTAAACATGCCTGTTGTACATGTTTGCAAACACTCAGAGCCTTAAAGTACGGTTTTCATCAATGTGGTTTTTGGTGAAAAACCTTCTATTTCAAGGTTCTGTGCGTTTTCAGACACGTACAATATGTATTTTTTGTGTTTCTGATGAAATCCCTCCTTTTAATGCATTTTCTCACAGAAAATGAGTCTCTCGCCATGGGAAAATGGCTTTCTTGAGAAAGCATATTCTGGTCGAGAAATGGTGTTTTAAACAATAAAAACGACTTCCGGCCTAATTTAGTTCACATTTTTACTTTTGTTAACCTAGCCCGTATTCATAACGCACTAAACCTTTTTATCGCGTTAAACGCCTTTTCTCGACAACAAAAGCACAATTTCATCAGAAACAAACAAAACAAGAAAAATGAATCTATTCAACAAGTCTGCAACACATCCTTAAGAGTTACATGATTTCAACCAATGTCAATGTGTAATTTCCCCAGTTCTGATCATTGTTTAGGTTGTTGGTAGCTTGGTCCAATGCCAAAACACAGTGAAATCTCTTTATGGCTTTAAACGCGTTTTCTCCTCGAGAGAAACATGATTTCACTAAAAACGATATAGTTCAAACATGCCTGTTGTAACTGTCTGCAAACACTCAGAGCCTTAAAATAGGGTTTTCACCAATGTGTTTTTTGGTGAGAAACCTTCTATTTCAAGGTTCGGTGCGTTATCAGACACGTACAATATGTATTTTTTGTGTTTCTGATGAAATCCCTCCTTTTAATGCATTTTCTCACAGAAAATGAGTCTCTCGCCATGGGAAAATGGCCTTCTTGAGAAAGCATATTCTGGTCGAGAAATGGTGTTTTAAACAATAAAAACGACTCCCGGCCTTATTTAGTTCACATTTTTACTTTTGGTAACGTAGCCCGTATTCATAACGCACTAAACCTTTTTATCGCGTTAAACGCCTTTTCTCGACAAGAAAAGCACAATTTCATCAGAAACAAACAAAACAAGAAAAATGAATCTATTCAACAAGTCTGCAACACATCTTTAAGAGTTACATGATTTCACCCAATGTCAATGTGTAATTTCTCCAGTTCTGATCATTGTTTAGGTTGTTGGTAGCTTGGTCCAATGCCAAAATACAGCGAAATCTTTTTATGGCTTTAAACGCGTTTTCTCCTCGAGAGAAACATGATTTCACTAAAAACGATATAGTTCAAACATGCCTGTTGTAACTGTCTGCAAACACTCAGAGCCTTAAAATAGGGTTTTCACCAATGTGCTTTTTGGTGAGAAACCTTCTATTTCAAGGTTCGGTGCGTTATCAGACACGTACAATATGTATTTTTTGTGTTTCTGATGAAATCCCTCCTTTTAATGCATTTTCTCACAGAAAATGAGTCTCTCGCCATGGTAAAATGGCCTTCTTGAGAAAGCATATTCTGGTCGAGAAATGGTGTTTTAAACAATAAAAACGACTCCCGGCCTTATTTAGTTCACATTTTTACTTTTGGTAACGTAGCCCGTATTCATAACGCACTAAACCTTTTTATCGCGTTAAACGCCTTTTCTCGACAAGAAAAGCACAATTTCATCAGAAACAAACAAAACAAGAAAAATGAATCTATTCAACAAGTCTGCAACACATCTTTAAGAGTTACATGATTTCACCCAATGTCAATGTGTAATTTCTCCAGTTCTGATCATTGTTTAGGTTGTTGGTAGCTTGGTCCAATGCCAAAACAGAGTGAAATCTTTTTATGGCTTTAAACGCGTTTTCTCCTTGAGAGAAACATGATTTCACTGAAAACGTTATAGTTTAAACATGCCTGTTGTACATGATGCAAACACTCAGAGCCTTAAAGTACGGATTTCATCAATGTGGTTTTTGGTGAGAAACCTTCTATTTCAAGGTTCTGTGCGTTTTCAGACATGTACAATATGTATTTTTTGTGTTTCTGATGAAATCCCTCCTTTTAATGCATTTTCTCACAGAAAATGAGTCTCTCGCCAAGGGAAAATGGCGTTCTTGAGAAAGCATATTCTGGTCGAGAAATGGTGTTTTAAACAATAAAAACGACTCCCGGCCTTATTTAGTTCACATTTTTACTTTTGTTAACCTAGCCCGTATTCATAACGCACTAAACCTTTTTATCGCGTTAAACGCCTTTTCTCGACAAGAAAAGCACAATTTCATCAGAAACAAACAAAACAAGAAAAATGAATCTATTCAACAAGTCTGCAACATATTCTTAAGAGTTACATGCTTTCACCCAATGTCAATGTGTAATTTCTCCAGTTCTGATCATTGTTTAGGTTGTTGGTAGCTTGGTCCAATGCCAAAACACAGTGAAATCTCTTTATGGCTTTAAACGCGTTTTCTCCTCGAGAGAAACATGATTTCACTAAAAACGTTATAGTTTAAACATGCCTGTTGTAACTGTCTGCAAACACTCAGAGCCTTAAAGTACGGTTTTCACCAATGTGTTTTTTGGTGAGAAACCTTCTATTTCAAGGTTCTGTGCGTTTTCAGACATGTACAATATGTATTTTTTGTGTTTCTGATGAAATCCCTCCTTTTAATGCTTTTTTTCACAGAAAATGAGTCTCTCGCCATGGGAAAATGGCGTTCTTGAGAAAGCATATTCTGGTCTAGAAATGGTGTTTTAAACAATAAAAACGACTTCCGGCCTTATTTAGTTCACATTTTTACTTTTGGTAACGTAGCCCGTATTCATAACGCACTAAACCTTTTTATCGCGTTAAACGCCTTTTCTCGACAACAAAAGCACAATTTCATCAGAAACAAACAAAACAAGAAAAATGAATCTATTCAACAAGTCTGCAACACATCCTTAAGAGTTACATGATTTCAACCAATGTCAATGTGTAATTTCCCCAGTTCTGATCATTGTTTAGGTTGTTGGTAGCTTGGTCCAATGCCAAAACACAGTGAAATCTCTTTATGGCTTTAAACGCGTTTTCTCCTCGAGAGAAACATGATTTCACTAAAAACGATATAGTTCAAACATGCCTGTTGTAACTGTCTGCAAACACTCAGAGCCTTAAAGTAGGGTTTTCACCAATGTGTTTTTTGGTGAGAAACCTTCTATTTCAAGGTTCGGTGCGTTATCAGACACGTACAATATGTATTTTTTGTGTTTCTGATGAAATCCCTCCTTTTAATGCATTTTCTCACAGAAAATGAGTCTCTCGCCATGGGAAAATGGCCTTCTTGAGAAAGCATATTCTGGTCGAGAAATGGTGTTTTAAACAATAAAAACGACTCCCGGCCTTATTTAGTTCACATTTTTACTTTTGGTAACGTAGCCCGTATTCATAACGCACTAAAACTTTTTATCGCGTTAAACGCCTTTTCTCGACAAGAAAAGCACAATTTCATCAGAAACAAACAAAACAAGAAAAATGAATCTATTCAACAAGTCTGAAACATATTTAAGAGTTACATGATTTCACCCAATGTCAATGTGTAATTTCTCCAGTTCTGATCATTGTTTAGGTTGTTGGTAGCTTGGTCCAATGCCAAAATACAGCGAAATCTTTTTATGGCTTTAAACGCGTTTTCTCCTCGAGAGAAACATGATTTCACTAAAAACGTTATAGTTTAAACATGCCTGTTGTACATGTTTGCAAACACTCAGAGCCTTAAAGTACGGTTTTGACCAATGTGTTTTTTGGTGAGAAACCTTCTATTTCAAGGTTCTGTGCGTTTTCAGACATGTACAATATGTATTTTTTGTGTTTCTGATGAAATCCCTCCTTTTAATGCTTTTTTTCACAGAAAATGAGTCTCTCGCCATGGGAAAATGGCGTTCTTGAGAAAGCATATTGTGGTCGAGAAATGGTGTTTTAAACAATAAAAACGACTCCCGGCCTTATTTAGTTCACATTTTTACTTTTGGTAACGTAGCCCGTATTCATAACGTACTAAACCTTTTTATCGCGTTAAACGCCTTTTCTCGACAAGAAAAGCACAATTTCATCAGAAACAAACAAAACAAGAAAAATGAATCTATTCAACAAGTCTGCAACACATCCTTAAGAGTTACATGATTTCAACCAATGTCAATGTGTAATTTCCCCAGTTCTGATCATTGTTTAGGTTGTTGGTAGCTTGGTCCAATGCCAAAACACAGTAAATCTGTTTATGGCTTTAAACGCGTTTTCTCCTCGAGAGAAACATGATTTCACTAAAAACGATATAGTTCAAACATGCCTGTTGTAACTGTCTTCAAACACTCAGAGCCTTAAAGTAGGGTTTTCACCAATGTGTTTTTTGGTGAGAAACCTTCTATTTCAAGGTTCGGTGCGTTATCAGACACGTACAATATGTATTTTTTGTGTTTCTGATGAAATCCCTCCTTTTAATGCATTTTCTCACAGAAAATGAGTCTCTCGCCATGGGAAAATGGCTTTCTTGAGAAAGCATATTCTGGTCGAGAAATGGTGTTTTAAACAATAAAAACGACTCCCGGCCTTATTTAGTTCACATTTTTACTTTTGGTAACGTAGCCCGTATTCATAACGCACTAAACCTTTTTATCGCGTTAAACGCCTTTTCTCGACAAGAAAAGCACAATTTCATCAGAAACAAACAAAACAAGAAAAATGAATCTATTCAACAAGTCTGCAACACATCTTTAAGAGTTACATGATTTCACCCAATGTCAATGTGTAATTTCTCCAGTTCTGATCATTGTTTAGGTTGTTGGTAGCTTGGTCCAATGCCAAAATACAGCGAAATCTTTTTATGGCTTTAAACGCGTTTTCTCCTCGAGAGAAACATGATTTCACTAAAAACGTTATAGTTTAAACATGCCTGTTGTACATGTTTGCAAACACTCAGAGCCTTAAAGTACGGTTTTCATCAATGTGGTTTTTGGTGAAAAACCTTCTATTTCAAGGTTCTGTGCGTTTTCAGACACGTACAATATGTATTTTTTGTGTTTCTGATGAAATCCCTCCTTTTAATGCATTTTCTCACAGAAAATGAGTCTTTCGCCATGGGAAAATGGCTTTCTTGAGAAAGCATATTCTGGTCGAGAAATGGTGTTTTAAACAATAAAAACGACTCCCAGCCTAATTTAGTTCACATTTTTACTTTTGTTAACCTAGCCCGTATTCATAACGCACTAAACCTTTTTATCGCGTTAAACGCCTTTTCTCGACAACAAAAGCACAATTTCATCAGAAACAAACAAAACAAGAAAAATGAATCTATTCAACAAGTCTGCAACACATCCTTAAGAGTTACATGATTTCAACCAATGTCAATGTGTAATTTCCCCAGTTCTGATCATTGTTTAGGTTGTTGGTAGCTTGGTCCAATGCCAAAACACAGTGAAATCTCTTTATGGCTTTAAACGCGTTTTCTCCTCGAGAGAAACATGATTTCACTAAAAACGATATAGTTCAAACATGCCTGTTGTAACTGTCTGCAAACACTCAGAGCCTTAAAATAGGGTTTTCACCAATGTGTTTTTTGGTGAGAAACCTTCTATTTCAAGGTTCGGTGCGTTATCAGACACGTACAATATGTATTTTTTGTGTTTCTGATGAAATCCCTCCTTTTAATGCATTTTCTCACAGAAAATGAGTCTCTCGCCATGGGAAAATGGCCTTCTTGAGAAAGCATATTCTGGTCGAGAAATGGTGTTTTAAACAATAAAAACGACTCCCGGCCTTATTTAGTTCACATTTTTACTTTTGGTAACGTAGCCCGTATTCATAACGCACTAAACCTTTTTATCGCGTTAAACGCCTTTTCTCGACAACAAAAGCACAATTTCATCAGAAACAAACAAAACAAGAAAAATGAATCTATTCAACAAGTCTGCAACACATCCTTAAGAGTTACATGATTTCACCCAATGTCAATGTGTAATTTCTCCAGTTCTGATCATTGTTTAGGTTGTTGGTAGCTTGGTCCAATGCCAAAACAGAGTGAAATCTTTTTATGGCTTTAAACGCGTTTTCTCCTTGAGAGAAACATGATTTCACTGAAAACGTTATAGTTTAAACATGCCTGTTGTACATGATGCAAACACTCAGAGCCTTAAAGTACGGATTTCATCAATGTGGTTTTTGGTGAGAAACCTTCTATTTCAAGGTTCTGTGCGTTTTCAGACACGTACAATATGTATTTTTTGTGTTTCTGATGAAATCCCTCCTTTTAATGCATTTTCTCACAGAAAGTGAGTCTCTTGCCATGGGAAAATGGCTTTCTTGAAAAAGCATATTCTGGTCGAGAAATGGTGTTTTAAACAATAAAAACGACTCCCGGCCTTATTTAGTTCACATTTTAACTTTTGTTAACCTAGCCCGTATTCATAACGCACTAAACCTTTTTACCGCGTTAAACGCCTTTTCTCGACAACAAAAGCACAATTTCATCAAAAACAAACAAAACAAGAAAAATGAATCTATTCAACAAGTCTGCAACACATCCTTAAGAGTTACATGATTTCAACCAATGTCAATGTGTAATTTCTCCAGTTCTGATCATTGTTTAGGTTGTTGGCAGCTTGGTCCAATGCCAAAACACAGTGAAATCTTTTTATGGCTTTAAACGCGTTTTCTCCTCGAGAGAAACATGATTTCACTAAAAACGTTATAGTTTAAACATGCCTGTTGTACATGTCTGCAAACACTCAGAGCCTTAAAGTACGGCTTTCACCAATGTGATTTTTGGTGAGAAACCTTCTATTTCAAGGTTCTGTGCGTTTTCAGACATGTACAATATGTATTTTTTGTGTTTCTGATGAAATCCCTCCTTTTAATGCATTTTCTCACAGAAAATGAGTCTCTCGCCATGGGAAAATGGCGTTCTTGAGAAAGCATATTCTGGTCGAGAAATGGTGTTTTAAACAATAAAAACGACTCCCGGCCTTATTTAGTTCACATTTTTACTTTTGTTAACCTAGCCCGTATTCATAACGCACTAAACCTTTTTTTCGCGTTAAACGCCTTTTCTCGACAAGAAAAGCACAATTTCATCAGAAACAAACAAAACAAGAAAAATGAATCTATTCAACAAGTCTGCAACATATTCTTAAGAGTTACATGCTTTCACCCAATGTCAATGTGTAATTTCTCCAGTTCTGATCATTGTTTAGGTTGTTGGTAGCTTGGTCCAATGCCAAAACACAGTGAAATCTCTTTATGGCTTTAAACGCGTTTTCTCCTCGAGAGAAACATGATTTCACTAAAACGTTATAGTTTAAACATGCCTGTTGTAACTGTCTGCAAACACTCAGAGCCTTAAAGTACGGTTTTCACCAATGTGTTTTTTGGTGAGAAACCTTCTATTTCAAGGTTCTGTGCGTTTTCAGACATGTACAATATGTATTTTTTGTGTTTCTGATGAAATCCCTCCTTTTAATGCTTTTTTTCACAGAAAATGAGTCTCTCGCCATGGGAAAATGGCGTTCTTGAGAAAGCATATTCTGGTCGAGAAATGGTGTTTTAAACAATAAAAACGACTTCCGGCCTTATTTAGTTCACATTTTTACTTTTGGTAACGTAGCCCGTATTCATAACGCACTAAACCTTTTTATCGCGTTAAACGCCTTTTCTCGACAACAAAAGCACAATTTCATCAGAAACAAACAAAACAAGAAAAATGAATCTATTCAACAAGTCTGCAACACATCCTTAAGAGTTACATGATTTCAACCAATGTCAATGTGTAATTTCCCCAGTTCTGATCATTGTTTAGGTTGTTGGTAGCTTGGTCCAATGCCAAAACACAGTGAAATCTCTTTATGGCTTTAAACGCGTTTTCTCCTCGAGAGAAACATGATTTCACTAAAAACGATATAGTTCAAACATGCCTGTTGTAACTGTCTGCAAACACTCAGAGCCTTAAAGTAGGGTTTTCACCAATGTGTTTTTTGGTGAGAAACCTTCTATTTCAAGGTTCGGTGCGTTATCAGACACGTACAATATGTATTTTTTGTGTTTCTGATGAAATCCCTCCTTTTAATGCATTTTCTCACAGAAAATGAGTCTCTCGCCATGGGAAAATGGCCTTCTTGAGAAAGCATATTCTGGTCGAGAAATGATGTTTTAAACAATAAAAACGACTCCCGGCCTTATTTAGTTCACATTTTTACTTTTGGTAACGTAGCCCGTATTCATAACGCACTAAACCTTTTTATCGCGTTAAACGCCTTTTCTCGACAAGAAAAGCACAATTTCATCAGAAACAAACAAAACAAGAAAAATGAATCTATTCAACAAGTCTGCAACACATCTTTAAGAGTTACATGATTTCACCCAATGTCAATGTGTAATTTCTCCAGTTCTGATCATTGTTTAGGTTGTTGGTAGCTTGGTCCAATGCCAAAATACAGCGAAATCTTTTTATGGCTTTAAACGCGTTTTCTCCTCGAGAGAAACATGATTTCACTAAATACGTTATAGTTTAAACATGCCTGTTGTACATGTTTGCAAACACTCAGAGCCTTAAAGTACGGTTTTCATCAATGTGGTTTTTGGTGAAAAACCTTCTATTTCAAGGTTCTGTGCGTTTTCAGACACGTACAATATGTATTTTTTGTGTTTCTGATGAAATCCCTCCTTTTAATGCATTTTCTCACAGAAAATGAGTCTCTCGCCATGGGAAAATGGCTTTCTTGAGAAAGCATATTCTGGTCGAGAAATGGTGTTTTAAACAATAAAAACGACTCCCGGCCTTATTTAGTTCACATTTTTACTTTTGTTAACCTAGCCCGTATTCATAACGCACTAAACCTTTTTATCGCGTTAAACGCCTTTTCTCGACAACAAAAGCACAATTTCATCAGAAACAAACAAAACAAGAAAAATGAATCTATTCAACAAGTCTGCAACACATCCTTAAGAGTTACATGATTTCACCCAATGTCAATGTGTAATTTCTCCAGTTCTGATCATTGTTTAGGTTGTTGGTAGCTTGGTCCAATGCCAAAACAGAGTGAAATCTTTTTATGGCTTTAAACGCGTTTTCTCCTTGAGAGAAACATGATTTCACTGAAAACGTTATAGTTTAAACATGCCTGTTGTACATGATGCAAACACTCAGAGCCTTAAAGTACGGATTTCATCAATGTGGTTTTTGGTGAGAAACCTTCTATTTCAAGGTTCTGTGCGTTTTCAGACACGTACAATATGTATTTTTTGTGTTTCTGATGAAATCCCTCCTTTTAATGCATTTTCTCACAGAAAGTGAGTCTCTTGCCATGGGAAAATGGTTTTCTTGAAAAAGCATATTCTGGTCGAGAAATGGTGTTTTAAACAATAAAAACGACTCCCGGCCTTATTTAGTTCACATTTTAACTTTTGTTAACCTAGCCCGTATTCATAACGCACTAAACCTTTTTACCGCGTTAAACGCCTTTTCTCGACAACAAAAGCACAATTTCATCAAAAACAAACAAAACAAGAAAAATGAATCTATTCAACAAGTCTGCAACACATCCTTAAGAGTTACATGATTTCACCCAATGTCAATGTGTAATTTCTCCAGTTCTGATCATTGTTTAGGTTGTTGGCAGCTTGGTCCAATGCCAAAACACAGTGAAATCTTTTTATGGCTTTAAACGCGTTTTCTCCTCGAGAAAAACATGATTTCACTAAAAACGTTATAGTTTAAACATGCCTGTTGTACATGTCTGCAAACACTCAGAGCCTTAAAGTACGGCTTTCACCAATGTGATTTTTGGTGAGAAACCTTCTATTTCAAGGTTCTGTGCGTTTTCAGACATGTACAATATGTATTTTTTGTGTTTCTGATGAAATCCCTCCTTTTAATGCATTTTCTCACAGAAAATGAGTCTCTCGCCATGGGAAAATGGCGTTCTTGAGAAAGCATATTCTGGTCGAGAAATGGTGTTTTAAACAATAAAAACGACTCCCGGCCTTATTTAGTTCACATTTTTACTTTTGTTAACCTAGCCCGTATTCATAACGCACTAAACCTTTTTATCGCGTTAAACGCCTTTTCTCGACAAGAAAAGCACAATTTCATCAGAAACAAACAAAACAAGAAAAATGAATCTATTCAACAAGTCTGCAACATATTCTTAAGAGTTACATGCTTTCACCCAATGTCAATGTGTAATTTCTCCAGTTCTGATCATTGTTTAGGTTGTTGGTAGCTTGGTCCAATGCCAAAACACAGTGAAATCTCTTTATGGCTTTAAACGCGTTTTCTCCTCGAGAGAAACATGATTTCACTAAAAACGTTATAGTTTAAACATGCCTGTTGTAACTGTCTGCAAACACTCAGAGCCTTAAAGTACGGTTTTCACCAATGTGTTTTTTGGTGAGAAACCTTCTATTTCAAGGTTCTGTGCGTTTTCAGACATGTACAATATGTATTTTTTGTGTTTCTGATGAAATCCCTCCTTTTAATGCTTTTTTTCACAGAAAATGAGTCTCTCGCCATGGGAAAATGGCGTTCTTGAGAAAGCATATTCTGGTCGAGAAATGGTGTTTTAAACAATAAAAACGACTTCCGGCCTTATTTAGTTCACATTTTTACTTTTGGTAACGTAGCCCGTATTCATAACGCACTAAACCTTTTTATCGCGTTAAACGCCTTTTCTCGACAACAAAAGCACAATTTCATCAGAAACAAACAAAACAAGAAAAATGAATCTATTCAACAAGTCTGCAACACATCCTTAAGAGTTACATGATTTCAACCAATGTCAATGTGTAATTTCCCCAGTTCTGATCATTGTTTAGGTTGTTGGTAGCTTGGTCCAATGCCAAAACACAGTGAAATCTCTTTATGGCTTTAAACGCGTTTTCTCCTCGAGAGAAACATGATTTCACTAAAAACGATATAGTTCAAACATGCCTGTTGTAACTGTCTGCAAACACTCAGAGCCTTAAAGTAGGGTTTTCACCAATGTGTTTTTTGGTGAGAAACCTTCTATTTCAAGGTTCGGTGCGTTATCAGACACGTACAATATGTATTTTTTGTGTTTCTGATGAAATCCCTCCTTTTAATGCATTTTCTCACAGAAAATGAGTCTCTCGCCATGGGAAAATGGCCTTCTTGAGAAAGCATATTCTGGTCGAGAAATGGTGTTTTAAACAATAAAAACGACTCCCGGCCTTATTTAGTTCACATTTTTACTTTTGGTAACGTAGCCCGTATTCATAACGCACTAAACCTTTTTATCGCGTTAAACGCCTTTTCTCGACAAGAAAAGCACAATTTCATCAGAAACAAACAAAACAAGAAAAATGAATCTATTCAACAAGTCTGCAACACATCTTTAAGAGTTACATGATTTCACCCAATGTCAATGTGTAATTTCTCCAGTTCTGATCATTGTTTAGGTTGTTGGTAGCTTGGTCCAATGCCAAAATACAGCGAAATCTTTTTATGGCTTTAAACGCGTTTTCTCCTCGAGAGAAACATGATTTCACTAAAAACGTTATAGTTTAAACATGCCTGTTGTACATGTTTGCAAACACTCAGAGCCTTAAAGTACGGTTTTGACCAATGTGTTTTTTGGTGAGAAACCTTCTATTTCAAGGTTCTGTGCGTTTTCAGACATGTACAATATGTATTTTTTGTGTTTCTGATGAAATCCCTCCTTTTAATGCTTTTTTTCACAGAAAATGAGTCTCTCGCCATGGGAAAATGGCGTTCTTGAGAAAGCATATTCTGGTCGAGAAATGGTGTTTTAAACAATAAAAACGACTCCCGGCCTTATTTAGTTCACATTTTTACTTTTGGTAACGTAGCCCGTATTCATAACGTACTAAACCTTTTTATCGCGTTAAACGCCTTTTCTCGACAACAAAAGCACAATTTCATCAGAAACAAACAAAACAAGAAAAATGAATCTATTCAACAAGTCTGCAACACATCCTTAAGAGTTACATGATTTCAACCAATGTCAATGTGTAATTTCCCCAGTTCTGATCATTGTTTAGGTTGTTGGTAGCTTGGTCCAATGCCAAAACACAGTAAATCTGTTTATGGCTTTAAACGCGTTTTCTCCTCGAGAGAAACATGATTTCACTAAAAACGATATAGTTCAAACATGCCTGTTGTAACTGTCTTCAAACACTCAGAGCCTTAAAGTAGGGTTTTCACCAATGTGTTTTTTGGTGAGAAACCTTCTATTTCAAGGTTCGGTGCGTTATCAGACACGTACAATATGTATTTTTTGTGTTTCTGATGAAATCCCTCCTTTTAATGCATTTTCTCACAGAAAATGAGTCTCTCGCCATGGGAAAATGGCTTTCTTGAGAAAGCATATTCTGGTCGAGAAATGGTGTTTTAAACAATAAAAACGACTCCCGGCCTTATTTAGTTCACATTTTTACTTTTGGTAACGTAGCCCGTATTCATAACGCACTAAACCTTTTTATCGCGTTAAACGCCTTTTCTCGACAACAAAAGCACAATTTCATCAGAAACAAACAAAACAAGAAAAATGAATCTATTCAACAAGTCTGCAACACATCTTTAAGAGTTACATGATTTCACCCAATGTCAATGTGTAATTTCTCCAGTTCTGATCATTGTTTAGGTTGTTGGTAGCTTGGTCCAATGCCAAAATACAGCGAAATCTTTTTATGGCTTTAAACGCGTTTTCTCCTCGAGAGAAACATGATTTCACTAAAAACGTTATAGTTTAAACATGCCTGTTGTACATGTTTGCAAACACTCAGAGCCTTAAAGTACGGTTTTCATCAATGTGGTTTTTGGTGAAAAACCTTCTATTTCAAGGTTCTGTGCGTTTTCAGACACGTACAATATGTATTTTTTGTGTTTCTGATGAAATCCCTCCTTTTAATGCATTTTCTCACAGAAAATGAGTCTCTCGCCATGGGAAAATGGCTTTCTTGAGAAAGCATATTCTGGTCGAGAAATGGTGTTTTAAACAATAAAAACGACTCCCGGCCTTATTTAGTTCACATTTTTACTTTTGGTAACGTAGCCCGTATTCATAACGTACTAAACCTTTTTATCGCGTTAAACGCCTTTTCTCGACAAGAAAAGCACAATTTCATCAGAAACAAACAAAACAAGAAAAATGAATCTATTCAACAAGTCTGCAACACATCCTTAAGAGTTACATGATTTCAACCAATGTCAATGTGTAATTTCCCCAGTTCTGATCATTGTTTAGGTTGTTGGTAGCTTGGTCCAATGCCAAAACACAGTAAATCTGTTTATGGCTTTAAACGCGTTTTCTCCTCGAGAGAAACATGATTTCACTAAAAACGATATAGTTCAAACATGCCTGTTGTAACTGTCTTCAAACACTCAGAGCCTTAAAGTAGGGTTTTCACCAATGTGTTTTTTGGTGAGAAACCTTCTATTTCAAGGTTCGGTGCGTTATCAGACACGTACAATATGTATTTTTTGTGTTTCTGATGAAATCCCTCCTTTTAATGCATTTTCTCACAGAAAATGAGTCTCTCGCCATGGGAAAATGGCCTTCTTGAGAAAGCATATTCTGGTCGAGAAATGGTGTTTTAAACAATAAAAACGACTCCCGGCCTTATTTAGTTCACATTTTTACTTTTGGTAACGTAGCCCGTATTCATAACGCACTAAACCTTTTTATCGCGTTAAACGCCTTTTCTCGACAAGAAAAGCACAATTTCATCAGAAACAAACAAAACAAGAAAAATGAATCTATTCAACAAGTCTGCAACACATCTTTAAGAGTTACATGATTTCACCCAATGTCAATGTGTAATTTCTCCAGTTCTGATCATTGTTTAGGTTGTTGGTAGCTTGGTCCAATGCCAAAATACAGCGAAATCTTTTTATGGCTTTAAACGCGTTTTCTCCTCGAGAGAAACATGATTTCACTAAAAACGTTATAGTTTAAACATGCCTGTTGTACATGTTTGCAAACACTCAGAGCCTTAAAGTACGGTTTTGACCAATGTGTTTTTTGGTGAGAAACCTTCTATTTCAAGGTTCTGTGCGTTTTCAGACATGTACAATATGTATTTTTTGTGTTTCTGATGAAATCCCTCCTTTTAATGCTTTTTTTCACAGAAAATGAGTCTCTCGCCATGGGAAAATGGCGTTCTTGAGAAAGCATATTCTGGTCGAGAAATGGTGTTTTAAACAATAAAAACGACTCCCGGCCTTATTTAGTTCACATTTTTACTTTTGGTAACGTAGCCCGTATTCATAACGTACTAAACCTTTTTATCGCGTTAAACGCCTTTTCTCGACAACAAAAGCACAATTTCATCAGAAACAAACAAAACAAGAAAAATGAATCTATTCAACAAGTCTGCAACACATCCTTAAGAGTTACATGATTTCAACCAATGTCAATGTGTAATTTCCCCAGTTCTGATCATTGTTTAGGTTGTTGGTAGCTTGGTCCAATGCCAAAACACAGTAAATCTGTTTATGGCTTTAAACGCGTTTTCTCCTCGAGAGAAACATGATTTCACTAAAAACGATATAGTTCAAACATGCCTGTTGTAACTGTCTTCAAACACTCAGAGCCTTAAAGTAGGGTTTTCACCAATGTGTTTTTTGGTGAGAAACCTTCTATTTCAAGGTTCGGTGCGTTATCAGACACGTACAATATGTATTTTTTGTGTTTCTGATGAAATCCCTCCTTTTAATGCATTTTCTCACAGAAAATGAGTCTCTCGCCATGGGAAAATGGCTTTCTTGAGAAAGCATATTCTGGTCGAGAAATGGTGTTTTAAACAATAAAAACGACTCCCGGCCTTATTTAGTTCACATTTTTACTTTTGGTAACGTAGCCCGTATTCATAACGCACTAAACCTTTTTATCGCGTTAAACGCCTTTTCTCGACAACAAAAGCACAATTTCATCAGAAACAAACAAAACAAGAAAAATGAATCTATTCAACAAGTCTGCAACACATCTTTAAGAGTTACATGATTTCACCCAATGTCAATGTGTAATTTCTCCAGTTCTGATCATTGTTTAGGTTGTTGGTAGCTTGGTCCAATGCCAAAATACAGCGAAATCTTTTTATGGCTTTAAACGCGTTTTCTCCTCGAGAGAAACATGATTTCACTAAAAACGTTATAGTTTAAACATGCCTGTTGTACATGTTTGCAAACACTCAGAGCCTTAAAGTACGGTTTTCATCAATGTGGTTTTTGGTGAAAAACCTTCTATTTCAAGGTTCTGTGCGTTTTCAGACACGTACAATATGTATTTTTTGTGTTTCTGATGAAATCCCTCCTTTTAATGCATTTTCTCACAGAAAATGAGTCTCTCGCCATGGGAAAATGGCTTTCTTGAGAAAGCATATTCTGGTCGAGAAATGGTGTTTTAAACAATAAAAACGACTCCCGGCCTTATTTAGTTCACATTTTTACTTTTGGTAACGTAGCCCGTATTCATAACGTACTAAACCTTTTTATCGCGTTAAACGCCTTTTCTCGACAAGAAAAGCACAATTTCATCAGAAACAAACAAAACAAGAAAAATGAATCTATTCAACAAGTCTGCAACACATCCTTAAGAGTTACATGATTTCAACCAATGTCAATGTGTAATTTCCCCAGTTCTGATCATTGTTTAGGTTGTTGGTAGCTTGGTCCAATGCCAAAACACAGTAAATCTGTTTATGGCTTTAAACGCGTTTTCTCCTCGAGAGAAACATGATTTCACTAAAAACGATATAGTTCAAACATGCCTGTTGTAACTGTCTTCAAACACTCAGAGCCTTGAAGTAGGGTTTTCACCAATGTGTTTTTTGGTGAGAAACCTTCTATTTCAAGGTTCGGTGCGTTATCAGACACGTACAATATGTATTTTTTGTGTTTCTGATGAAATCCCTCCTTTTAATGCATTTTCTCACAGAAAATGAGTCTCTCGCCATGGGAAAATGGCTTTCTTGAGAAAGCATATTCTGGTCGAGAAATGGTGTTTTAAACAATAAAAACGACTCCCAGCCTAATTTAGTTCACATTTTTACTTTTGTTAACCTAGCCCGTATTCATAACGCACTAAACCTTTTTATCGCGTTAAACGCCTTTTCTCGACAACAAAAGCACAATTTCATCAGAAACAAACAAAACAAGAAAAATGAATCTATTCAACAAGTCTGCAACACATCCTTAAGAGTTACATGATTTCAACCAATGTCAATGTGTAATTTCCCCAGTTCTGATCATTGTTTAGGTTGTTGGTAGCTTGGTCCAATGCCAAAACACAGTGAAATCTCTTTATGGCTTTAAACGCGTTTTCTCCTCGAGAGAAACATGATTTCACTAAAAACGATATAGTTCAAACATGCCTGTTGTAACTGTCTGCAAACACTCAGAGCCTTAAAATAGGGTTTTCACCAATGTGTATTTTGGTGAGAAACCTTCTATTTCAAGGTTCGGTGCGTTATCAGACACGTACAATATGTATTTTTTGTGTTTCTGATGAAATCCCTCCTTTTAATGCATTTTCTCACAGAAAATGAGTCTCTCGCCATGGGAAAATGGCCTTCTTGAGAAAGCATATTCTGGTCGAGAAATGGTGTTTTAAACAATAAAAACGACTCCCGGCCTTATTTAGTTCACATTTTTACTTTTGGTAACGTAGCCCGTATTCATAACGCACTAAACCTTTTTATCGCGTTAAACGCCTTTTCTCGACAACAAAAGCACAATTTCATCAGAAACAAACAAAACAAGAAAAATGAATCTATTCAACAAGTCTGCAACACATCCTTAAGAGTTATATGATTTCACCCAATGTCAATGTGTAATTTCTCCAGTTCTGATCATTGTTTAGGTTGTTGGTAGCTTGGTCCAATGCCAAAACAGAGTGAAATCTTTTTATGGCTTTAAACGCGTTTTCTCCTTGAGAGAAACATGATTTCACTGAAAACGTTATAGTTTAAACATGCCTGTTGTACATGTCTGCAAACACTCAGAGCCTTAAAGTACGGCTTTCACCAATGTGATTTTTGGTGAGAAACCTTCTATTTCAAGGTTCTGTGCGTTTTCAGACATGTACAATATGTATTTTTTGTGTTTCTGATGAAATCCCTCCTTTTAATGCATTTTCTCACAGAAAATGAGTCTCTCGCCATGGGAAAATGGCCTTCTTGAGAAAGCATATTCTGGTCGAGAAATGGTGTTTTAAACAATAAAAACGACTCCCGGCCTTATTTAGTTCACATTTTTACTTTTGTTAACCTAGCCCGTATTCATAACGCACTAAACCTTTTTATCGCGTTAAACGCCTTTTCTCGACAAGAAAAGCACAATTTCATCAGAAACAAACAAAACAAGAAAAATGAATCTATTCAACAAGTCTGCAACACATCCTTAAGAGTTACATGATTTCACCCAATGTCAATGTGTAATTTCTCCAGTTCTGATCATTGTTTAGGTTGTTGGTAGCTTGGTCCAATGCCAAAACACAGTGAAATCTCTTTATGGCTTTAAACGCGTTTTCTCCTCGAGAGAAACATGATTTCACTAAAAACGTTATAGTTTAAACATGCCTGTTGTAACTGTCTGCAAACACTCAGAGCCTTAAAGTACGGTTTTCACCAATGTGTTTTTTGGTGAGAAACCTTCTATTTCAAGGTTCTGTGCGTTATCAGACACGTACAATATGTATTTTTTGTGTTTCTGATGAAATCCCTCCTTTTAATGCATTTTCTCACAGAAAATGAGTCTCTCGCCATGGGAAAATGGCCTTCTTGAGAAAGCATATTCTGGTCGAGAAATGGTGTTTTAAACAATAAAAACGACTCCCGGCCTTATTTAGTTCACATTTTTACTTTTGGTAACGTAGCCCGTATTCATAACGCACTAAACCTTTTTATCGCGTTAAACGCCTTTTCTCGACAAGAAAAGCACAATTTCATCAGAAACAAACAAAACAAGAAAAATGAATCTATTCAACAAGTCTGCAACACATCTTTAAGAGTTACATGATTTCACCCAATGTCAATGTGTAATTTCTCCAGTTCTGATCATTGTTTAGGTTGTTGGTAGCTTGGTCCAATGCCAAAATACAGCGAAATCTTTTTATGGCTTTAAACGCGTTTTCTCCTCGAGAGAAACATGATTTCACTAAAAACGTTATAGTTTAAACATGCCTGTTGTACATGTTTGCAAACACTCAGAGCCTTAAAGTACGGTTTTGACCAATGTGTTTTTTGGTGAGAAACCTTCTATTTCAAGGTTCTGTGCGTTTTCAGACATGTACAATATGTATTTTTTGTGTTTCTGATGAAATCCCTCCTTTTAATGCTTTTTTTCACAGAAAATGAGTCTCTCGCCATGGGAAAATGGCGTTCTTGAGAAAGCATATTCTGGTCGAGAAATCGTGTTTTAAACAATAAAAACGACTCCCGGCCTTATTTAGTTCACATTTTTACTTTTGGTAACGTAGCCCGTATTCATAACGTACTAAACCTTTTTATCGCGTTAAACGCCTTTTCTCGACAACAAAAGCACAATTTCATCAGAAACAAACAAAACAAGAAAAATGAATCTATTCAACAAGTCTGCAACACATCCTTAAGAGTTACATGATTTCAACCAATGTCAACGTGTAATTTCCCCAGTTCTGATCATTGTTTAGGTTGTTGGTAGCTTGGTCCAATGCCAAAACACAGTAAATCTGTTTATGGCTTTAAACGCGTTTTCTCCTCGAGAGAAACATGATTTCACTAAAAACGATATAGTTCAAACATGCCTGTTGTAACTGTCTTCAAACACTCAGAGCCTTAAAGTAGGGTTTTCACCAATGTGTTTTTTGGTGAGAAACCTTCTATTTCAAGGTTCGGTGCGTTATCAGACACGTACAATATGTATTTTTTGTGTTTCTGATGAAATCCCTCCTTTTAATGCATTTTCTCACAGAAAATGAGTCTCTCGCCATGGGAAAATGGCTTTCTTGAGAAAGCATATTCTGGTCGAGAAATGGTGTTTTAAACAATAAAAACGACTCCCGGCCTTATTTAGTTCACATTTTTACTTTTGGTAACGTAGCCCGTATTCATAACGCACTAAACCTTTTTATCGCGTTAAACGCCTTTTCTCGACAAGAAAAGCACAATTTCATCAGAAACAAACAAAACAAGAAAAATGAATCTATTCAACAAGTCTGCAACACATCTTTAAGAGTTACATGATTTCACCCAATGTCAATGTGTAATTTCTCCAGTTCTGATCATTGTTTAGGTTGTTGGTAGCTTGGTCCAATGCCAAAATACAGCAAAATCTTTTTATGGCTTTAAACGCGTTTTCTCCTCGAGAGAAACATGATTTCACTAAAAACGTTATAGTTTAAACATGCCTGTTGTACATGTTTGCAAACACTCAGAGCCTTAAAGTACGGTTTTCATCAATGTGGTTTTTGGTGAAAAACCTTCTATTTCAAGGTTCTGTGCGTTTTCAGACACGTACAATATGTATTTTTTGTGTTTCAGATGAAATCCCTCCTTTTAATGCATTTTCTCACAGAAAATGAGTCTCTCGCCATGGGAAAATGGCTTTCTTGAGAAAGCATATTCTGGTCGAGAAATGGTGTTTTAAACAATAAAAACGACTCCCGGCCTTATTTAGTTCACATTTTTACTTTTGGTAACGTAGCCCGTATTCATAACGTACTAAACCTTTTTATCGCGTTAAACGCCTTTTCTCGACAAGAAAAGCACAATTTCATCAGAAACAAACAAAACAAGAAAAATGAATCTATTCAACAAGTCTGCAACACATCCTTAAGAGTTACATGATTTCAACCAATGTCAATGTGTAATTTCCCCAGTTCTGATCATTGTTTAGGTTGTTGGTAGCTTGGTCCAATGCCAAAACACAGTAAATCTGTTTATGGCTTTAAACGCGTTTTCTCCTCGAGAGAAACATGATTTCACTAAAAACGATATAGTTCAAACATGCCTGTTGTAACTGTCTGCAAACACTCAGAGCCTTGAAGTAGGGTTTTCACCAATGTGTTTTTTGGTGAGAAACCTTCTATTTCAAGGTTCGGTGCGTTATCAGACACGTACAATATGTATTTTTTGTGTTTCTGATGAAATCCCTCCTTTTAATGCATTTTCTCACAGAAAATGAGTCTCTCGCCATGGGAAAATGGC
Source organism: Lampris incognitus (assembly GCF_029633865.1). Classification (NCBI taxonomy): domain Eukaryota; kingdom Metazoa; phylum Chordata; class Actinopteri; order Lampriformes; family Lampridae; genus Lampris; species Lampris incognitus. The sequence goes on along the minus strand of NC_079213.1, from coordinate 48,708,727 downwards.
TTTCTTGAGAAAGCATATTCTGGTCGAGAAATGGTGTTTTAAACAATAAAAACGACTCCCAGCCTAATTTAGTTCACATTTTTACTTTTGTTAACCTAGCCCGTATTCATAACGCACTAAACCTTTTTATCGCGTTAAACGCCTTTTCTCGACAACAAAAGCACAATTTCATCAGAAACAAACAAAACAAGAAAAATGAATCTATTCAACAAGTCTGCAACACATCCTTAAGAGTTACATGATTTCAACCAATGTCAATGTGTAATTTCCCCAGTTCTGATCATTGTTTAGGTTGTTGGTAGCTTGGTCCAATGCCAAAACACAGTGAAATCTCTTTATGGCTTTAAACGCGTTTTCTCCTCGAGAGAAACATGATTTCACTAAAAACGATATAGTTCAAACATGCCTGTTGTAACTGTCTGCAAACACTCAGAGCCTTAAAATAGGGTTTTCACCAATGTGTTTTTTGGTGAGAAACCTTCTATTTCAAGGTTCGGTGCGTTATCAGACACGTACAATATGTATTTTTTGTGTTTCTGATGAAATCCCTCCTTTTAATGCATTTTCTCACAGAAAATGAGTCTCTCGCCATGGGAAAATGGCCTTCTTGAGAAAGCATATTCTGGTCGAGAAATGGTGTTTTAAACAATAAAAACGACTCCCGGCCTTATTTAGTTCACATTTTTACTTTTGGTAACGTAGCCCGTATTCATAACGCACTAAACCTTTTTATCGCGTTAAACGCCTTTTCTCGACAACAAAAGCACAATTTCATCAGAAACAAACAAAACAAGAAAAATGAATCTATTCAACAAGTCTGCAACACATCTTTAAGAGTTACATGATTTCACCCAATGTCAATGTGTAATTTCTCCAGTTCTGATCATTGTTTAGGTTGTTGGTAGCTTGGTCCAATGCCAAAATACAGCGAAATCTTTTTATGGCTTTAAACGCGTTTTCTCCTCGAGAGAAACATGATTTCACTAAAAACGTTATAGTTTAAACATGCCTGTTGTACATGTTTGCAAACACTCAGAGCCTTAAAGTACGGTTTTCATCAATGTGGTTTTTGGTGAAAAACCTTCTATTTCAAGGTTCTGTGCGTTTTCAGACACGTACAATATGTATTTTTTGTGTTTCTGATGAAATCCCTCCTTTTAATGCATTTTCTCACAGAAAATGAGTCTCTCGCCATGGGAAAATGGCTTTCTTGAGAAAGCATATTCTGGTCGAGAAATGGTGTTTTAAACAATAAAAACGACTCCCGGCCTTATTTAGTTCACATTTTTACTTTTGGTAACGTAGCCCGTATTCATAACGCACTAAACCTTTTTATCGCGTTAAACGCCTTTTCTCGACAACAAAAGCACAATTTCATCAGAAACAAACAAAATAAGAAAAATGAATCTATTCAACAAGTCTGCAACACATCCTTAAGAGTTATATGATTTCACCCAATGTCAATGTGTAATTTCTCCAGTTCTGATCATTGTTTAGGTTGTTGGTAGCTTGGTCCAATGCCAAAACAGAGTGAAATCTTTTTATGGCTTTAAACGCGTTTTCTCCTTGAGAGAAACATGATTTCACTGAAAACGTTATAGTTTAAACATGCCTGTTGTACATGATGCAAACACTCAGAGCCTTAAAGTACGGATTTCATCAATGTGGTTTTTGGTGAGAAACCTTCTATTTCAAGGTTCTGTGCGTTTTCAGACACGTACAATATGTATTTTTTGTGTTTCTGATGAAATCCCTCCTTTTAATGCATTTTCTCACAGAAAGTGAGTCTCTTGCCATGGGAAAATGGCTTTCTTGAGAAAGCATATTCTGGTCGAGAAATGGTGTTTTAAACAATAAAAACGACTCCCGGCCTTATTTAGTTCACATTTTAACTTTTGTTAACCTAGCCCGTATTCATAACGCACTAAACCTTTTTACCGCGTTAAACGCCTTTTTTCGACAACAAAAGCACAATTTCATCAAAAACAAACAAAACAAGAAAAATGAATCTATTCAACAAGTCTGCAACACATCCTTAAGAGTTACATGATTTCACCCAATGTCAATGTGTAATTTCTCCAGTTCTGATCATTGTTTAGGTTGTTGGCAGCTTGGTCCAATGCCAAAACACAGTGAAATCTTTTTATGGCTTTAAACGCGTTTTCTCCTCGAGAAAAACATGATTTCACTAAAAACGTTATAGTTTAAACATGCCTGTTGTACATGTCTGCAAACACTCAGAGCCTTAAAGTACGGCTTTCACCAATGTGATTTTTGGTGAGAAACCTTCTATTTCAAGGTTCTGTGCGTTTTCAGACATGTACAATATGTATTTTTTGTGTTTCTGATGAAATCCCTCCTTTTAATGCATTTTCTCACAGAAAATGAGTCTCTCGCCATGGGAAAATGGCGTTCTTGAGAAAGCATATTCTGGTCGAAAAATGGTGTTTTAAACAATAAAAACGACTCCCGGCCTTATTTAGTTCACATTTTTACTTTTGTTAACCTAGCCCGTATTCATAACGCACTAAACCTTTTTATCGCGTTAAACGCCTTTTCTCGACAACAAAAGCACAATTTCATCAGAAACAAACAAAACAAGAAAAATGAATCTATTCAACAAGTCTGCAACATATTCTTAAGAGTTACATGCTTTCACCCAATGTCAATGTGTAATTTCTCCAGTTCTGATCATTGTTTAGGTTGTTGGTAGCTTGGTCCAATGCCAAAACACAGTGAAATCTCTTTATGGCTTTAAACGCGTTTTCTCCTCGAGAGAAACATGATTTCACTAAAAACGTTATAGTTTAAACATGCCTGTTGTAACTGTCTGCAAACACTCAGAGCCTTAAAGTACGGTTTTCACCAATGTGTTTTTTGGTGAGAAACCTTCTATTTCAAGGTTCTGTGCGTTATCAGACACGTACAATATGTATTTTTTGTGTTTCTGATGAAATCCCTCCTTTTAATGCATTTTCTCACAGAAAATGAGTCTCTCGCCATGGGAAAATGGCCTTCTTGAGAAAGCATATTCTGGTCGAGAAATGGTGTTTTAAACAATAAAAACGACTCCCGGCCTTATTTAGTTCACATTTTTACTTTTGGTAACGTAGCCCGTATTCATAACGCACTAAACCTTTTTATCGCGTTAAACGCCTTTTCTCGACAAGAAAAGCACAATTTCATCAGAAACAAACAAAACAAGAAAAATGAATCTATTCAACAAGTCTGCAACACATCTTTAAGAGTTACATGATTTCACCCAATGTCAATGTGTAATTTCTCCAGTTCTGATCATTGTTTAGGTTGTTGGTAGCTTGGTCCAATGCCAAAATACAGCGAAATCTTTTTATGGCTTTAAACGCGTTTTCTCCTCGAGAGAAACATGATTTCACTAAAAACGTTATAGTTTAAACATGCCTGTTGTACATGTTTGCAAACACTCAGAGCCTTAAAGTACGGTTTTGACCAATGTGTTTTTTGGTGAGAAACCTTCTATTTCAAGGTTCTGTGCGTTTTCAGACATGTACAATATGTATTTTTTGTGTTTCTGATGAAATCCCTCCTTTTAATGCTTTTTTTCACAGAAAATGAGTCTCTCGCCATGGGAAAATGGCGTTCTTGAGAAAGCATATTCTGGTCGAGAAATGGTGTTTTAAACAATAAAAACGACTCCCGGCCTTATTTAGTTCACATTTTTACTTTTGGTAACGTAGCCCGTATTCATAACGTACTAAACCTTTTTATCGCGTTAAACGCCTTTTCTCGACAACAAAAGCACAATTTCATCAGAAACAAACAAAACAAGAAAAATGAATCTATTCAACAAGTCTGCAACACATCCTTAAGAGTTACATGATTTCAACCAATGTCAATGTGTAATTTCCCCAGTTCTGATCATTGTTTAGGTTGTTGGTAGCTTGGTCCAATGCCAAAACACAGTGAAATCTCTTTATGGCTTTAAACGCGTTTTCTCCTCGAGAGAAACATGATTTCACTAAAAACGATATAGTTCAAACATGCCTGTTGTAACTGTCTGCAAACACTCAGAGCCTTAAAATAGGGTTTTCACCAATGTGTATTTTGGTGAGAAACCTTCTATTTCAAGGTTCGGTGCGTTATCAGACACGTACAATATGTATTTTTTGTGTTTCTGATGAAATCCCTCCTTTTAATGCATTTTCTCACAGAAAATGAGTCTCTCGCCATGGGAAAATGGCCTTCTTGAGAAAGCATATTCTGGTCGAGAAATGGTGTTTTAAACAATAAAAACGACTCCCGGCCTTATTTAGTTCACATTTTTACTTTTGGTAACGTAGCCCGTATTCATAACGCACTAAACCTTTTTATCGCGTTAAACGCCTTTTCTCGACAACAAAAGCACAATTTCATCAGAAACAAACAAAACAAGAAAAATGAATCTATTCAACAAGTCTGCAACACATCTTTAAGAGTTACATGATTTCACCCAATGTCAATGTGTAATTTCTCCAGTTCTGATCATTGTTTAGGTTGTTGGTAGCTTGGTCCAATGCCAAAATACAGCGAAATCTTTTTATGGCTTTAAACGCGTTTTCTCCTCGAGAGAAACATGATTTCACTAAAAACGTTATAGTTTAAACATGCCTGTTGTACATGTTTGCAAACACTCAGAGCCTTAAAGTACGGTTTTCATCAATGTGGTTTTTGGTGAAAAACCTTCTATTTCAAGGTTCTGTGCGTTTTCAGACACGTACAATATGTATTTTTTGTGTTTCTGATGAAATCCCTCCTTTTAATGCATTTTCTCACAGAAAATGAGTCTCTCGCCATGGGAAAATGGCTTTCTTGAGAAAGCATATTCTGGTCGAGAAATGGTGTTTTAAACAATAAAAACGACTCCCGGCCTTATTTAGTTCACATTTTTACTTTTGGTAACGTAGCCCGTATTCATAACGCACTAAACCTTTTTATCGCGTTAAACGCCTTTTCTCGACAACAAAAGCACAATTTCATCAGAAACAAACAAAACAAGAAAAATGAATCTATTCAACAAGTCTGCAACACATCCTTAAGAGTTATATGATTTCACCCAATGTCAATGTGTAATTTCTCCAGTTCTGATCATTGTTTAGGTTGTTGGTAGCTTGGTCCAATGCCAAAACAGAGTGAAATCTTTTTATGGCTTTAAACGCGTTTTCTCCTTGAGAGAAACATGATTTCACTGAAAACGTTATAGTTTAAACATGCCTGTTGTACATGATGCAAACACTCAGAGCCTTAAAGTACGGATTTCATCAATGTGGTTTTTGGTGAGAAACCTTCTATTTCAAGGTTCTGTGCGTTTTCAGACACGTACAATATGTATTTTTTGTGTTTCTGATGAAATCCCTCCTTTTAATGCATTTTCTCACAGAAAGTGAGTCTCTTGCCATTGGAAAATGGCTTTCTTGAGAAAGCATATTCTGGTCGAGAAATGGTGTTTTAAACAATAAAAACGACTCCCGGCCTTATTTAGTTCACATTTTAACTTTTGTTAACCTAGCCCGTATTCATAACGCACTAAACCTTTTTACCGCGTTAAACGCCTTTTTTCGACAACAAAAGCACAATTTCATCAAAAACAAACAAAACAAGAAAAATGAATCTATTCAACAAGTCTGCAACACATCCTTAAGAGTTACATGATTTCACCCAATGTCAATGTGTAATTTCTCCAGTTCTGATCATTGTTTAGGTTGTTGGCAGCTTGGTCCAATGCCAAAACACAGTGAAATCTTTTTATGGCTTTAAACGCGTTTTCTCCTCGAGAAAAACATGATTTCACTAAAAACGTTATAGTTTAAACATGCCTGTTGTACATGTCTGCAAACACTCAGAGCCTTAAAGTACGGCTTTCACCAATGTGATTTTTGGTGAGAAACCTTCTATTTCAAGGTTCTGTGCGTTTTCAGACATGTACAATATGTATTTTTTGTGTTTCTGATGAAATCCCTCCTTTTAATGCATTTTCTCACAGAAAATGAGTCTCTCGCCATGGGAAAATGGCGTTCTTGAGAAAGCATATTCTGGTCGAGAAATGGTGTTTTAAACAATAAAAACGACTCCCGGCCTTATTTAGTTCACATTTTTACTTTTGTTAACCTAGCCCGTATTCATAACGCACTAAACCTTTTTATCGCGTTAAACGCCTTTTCTCGACAAGAAAAGCACAATTTCATCAGAAACAAACAAAACAAGAAAAATGAATCTATTCAACAAGTCTGCAACATATTCTTAAGAGTTACATGCTTTCACCCAATGTCAATGTGTAATTTCTCCAGTTCTGATCATTGTTTAGGTTGTTGGTAGCTTGGTCCAATGCCAAAACACAGTGAAATCTCTTTATGGCTTTAAACGCGTTTTCTCCTCGAGAGAAACATGATTTCACTAAAAACGTTATAGTTTAAACATGCCTGTTGTAACTGTCTGCAAACACTCAGAGCCTTAAAGTACGGTTTTCACCAATGTGTTTTTTGGTGAGAAACCTTCTATTTCAAGGTTCTGTGCGTTTTCAGACATGTACAATATGTATTTTTTGTGTTTCTGATGAAATCCCTCCTTTTAATGCTTTTTTTCACAGAAAATGAGTCTCTCGCCATGGGAAAATGGCGTTCTTGAGAAAGCATATTCTGGTCGAGAAATGGTGTTTTAAACAATAAAAACGACTCCCGGCCTTATTTAGTTCACATTTTTACTTTTGTTAACCTAGCCCGTATTCATAACGCACTAAACCTTTTTATCGCGTTAAACGCCTTTTCTCGACAAGAAAAGCACAATTTCATCAGAAACAAACAAAACAAGAAAAATGAATCTATTCAACAAGTCTGCAACATATTCTTAAGAGTTACATGCTTTCACCCAATGTCAATGCGTAATTTCTCCAGTTCTGATCATTGTTTAGGTTGTTGGTAGCTTGGTCCAATGCCAAAACACAGTGAAATCTCTTTATGGCTTTAAACGCGTTTTCTCCTCGAGAGAAACATGATTTCACTAAAAACGTTATAGTTTAAACATGCCTGTTGTAACTGTCTGCAAACACTCAGAGCCTTAAAGTACGGTTTTCACCAATGTGTTTTTTGGTGAGAAACCTTCTATTTCAAGGTTCTGTGCGTTATCAGACACGTACAATATGTATTTTTTGTGTTTCTGATGAAATCCCTCCTTTTAATGCATTTTCTCACAGAAAATGAGTCTCTCGCCATGGGAAAATGGCCTTCTTGAGAAAGCATATTCTGGTCGAGAAATGGTGTTTTAAACAATAAAAACGACTCCCGGCCTTATTTAGTTCACATTTTTACTTTTGGTAACGTAGCCCGTATTCATAACGCACTAAACCTTTTTATCGCGTTAAACGCCTTTTCTCGACAAGAAAAGCACAATTTCATCAGAAACAAACAAAACAAGAAAAATGAATCTATTCAACAAGTCTGCAACACATCTTTAAGAGTTACATGATTTCACCCAATGTCAATGTGTAATTTCTCCAGTTCTGATCATTGTTTAGGTTGTTGGTAGCTTGGTCCAATGCCAAAATACAGCGAAATCTTTTTATGGCTTTAAACGCGTTTTCTCCTCGAGAGAAACATGATTTCACTAAAAACGTTATAGTTTAAACATGCCTGTTGTACATGTTTGCAAACACTCAGAGCCTTAAAGTACGGTTTTGACCAATGTGTTTTTTGGTGAGAAACCTTCTATTTCAAGGTTCTGTGCGTTTTCAGACATGTACAATATGTATTTTTTGTGTTTCTGATGAAATCCCTCCTTTTAATGCTTTTTTTCACAGAAAATGAGTCTCTCGCCATGGGAAAATGGCGTTCTTGAGAAAGCATATTCTGGTCGAGAAATGGTGTTTTAAACAATAAAAACGACTCCCGGCCTTATTTAGTTCACATTTTTACTTTTGGTAACGTAGCCCGTATTCATAACGTACTAAACCTTTTTATCGCGTTAAACGCCTTTTCTCGACAACAAAAGCACAATTTCATCAGAAACAAACAAAACAAGAAAAATGAATCTATTCAACAAGTCTGCAACATATTCTTAAGAGTTACATGCTTTCAACCAATGTCAATGTGTAATTTCCCCAGTTCTGATCATTGTTTAGGTTGTTGGTAGCTTGGTCCAATGCCAAAACACAGTGAAATCTCTTTATGGCTTTAAACGCGTTTTCTCCTTGAGAGAAACATGATTTCACTAAAAACGATATAGTTCAAACATGCCTGTTGTAACTGTCTTCAAACACTCAGAGCCTTAAAGTAGGGTTTTCACCAATGTGTTTTTTGGTGAGAAACCTTCTATTTCAAGGTTCGGTGCGTTATCAGACACGTAAAATATGTATTTTTTGTGTTTCTGATGAAATCCCTCCTTTTAATGCATTTTCTCACAGAAAATGAGTCTCTCGCCATGGGAAAATGGCTTTCTTGAGAAAGCATATTCTGGTCGAGAAATGGTGTTTTAAACAATAAAAACGACTCCCAGCCTACTTTAGTTCACATTTTTACTTTTGTTAACCTAGCCCGTATTCATAACGCACTAAACCTTTTTATCGCGTTAAACGCCTTTTCTCGACAAGAAAAGCACAATTTCATCAGAAACAAACAAAACAAGAAAAATGAATCTATTCAACAAGTCTGCAACATATTCTTAAGAGTTACATGCTTTCACCCAATGTCAATGTGTAATTTCTCCAGTTCTGATCATTGTTTAGGTTGTTGGTAGCTTGGTCCAATGCCAAAACACAGTGAAATCTCTTTATGGCTTTAAACGCGTTTTCTCCTCGAGAGAAACATGATTTCACTAAAAACGTTATAGTTTAAACATGCCTGTTGTAACTGTCTGCAAACACTCAGAGCCTTAAAGTACGGTTTTCACCAATGTGTTTTTTGGTGAGAAACCTTCTATTTCAAGGTTCTGTGCGTTTTCAGACATGTACAATATGTATTTTTTGTGTTTCTGATGAAATCCCTCCTTTTAATGCTTTTTTTCACAGAAAATGAGTCTCTCGCCATGGGAAAATGGCGTTCTTGAGAAAGCATATTCTGGTCGAGAAATGGTGTTTTAAACAATAAAAACGACTCCCGGCCTTATTTAGTTCACATTTTTACTTTTGGTAACGTAGCCCGTATTCATAACGCACTAAACCTTTTTATCGCGTTAAACGCCTTTTCTCGACAACAAAAGCACAATTTCATCAGAAACAAACAAAACAAGAAAAATGAATCTATTCAACAAGTCTGCAACACATCCTTAAGAGTTACATGATTTCAACCAATGTCAATGTGTAATTTCCCCAGTTCTGATCATTGTTTAGGTTGTTGGTAGCTTGGTCCAATGCCAAAACACAGTGAAATCTCTTTATGGCTTTAAACGCGTTTTCTCCTCGAGAGAAACATGATTTCACTAAAAACGATATAGTTCAAACATGCCTGTTGTAACTGTCTGCAAACACTCAGAGCCTTAAAGTAGGGTTTTCACCAATGTGTTTTTTGGTGAGAAACCTTCTATTTCAAGGTTCGGTGCGTTATCAGACACGTACAATATGTATTTTTTGTGTTTCTGATGAAATCCCTCCTTTTAATGCATTTTCTCACAGAAAATGAGTCTCTCGCCATGGGAAAATGGCCTTCTTGAGAAAGCATATTCTGGTCGAGAAATGGTGTTTTAAACAATAAAAACGACTCCCAGCCTTATTTAGTTCACATTTTTACTTTTGGTAACGTAGCCCGTATTCATAACGCACTAAACCTTTTTATCGCGTTAAACGCCTTTTCTCGACAAGAAAAGCACAATTTCATCAGAAACAAACAAAACAAGAAAAATGAATCTATTCAACAAGTCTGCAACACATCCTTAAGAGTTACATGATTTCAACCAATGTCAATGTGTAATTTCCCCAGTTCTGATCATTGTTTAGGTTGTTGGTAGCTTGGTCCAATGCCAAAACACAGTAAATCTCTTTATGGCTTTAAACGCGTTTTCTCCTCGAGAGAAACATGATTTCACTAAAAACGTTATAGTTCAAACATGCCTGTTGTACATGATGCAAACACTCAGAGCCTTAAAGTACGGATTTCATCAATGTGGTTTTTGGTGAGAAACCTTCTATTTCAAGGTTCTGTGCGTTTTCAGACACGTACAATATGTATTTTTTGTGTTTCTGATGAAATCCCTCCTTTTAATGCATTTTCTCACAGAAAATGAGTCTCTTGCCATGGGAAAATGGCTTTCTTGAAAAAGCATATTCTGGTCGAGAAATGGTGTTTTAAACAATAAAAACGACTCCCGGCCTTATTTAGTTCACATTTTAACTTTTGTTAACCTAGCCCGTATTCATAACGCACTAAACCTTTTTATCGCGTTAAACGCCTTTTCTCGACAACAAAAGCACAATTTCATCAGAAACAAACAAAACAAGAAAAATGAATCTATTCAACAAGTCTGCAACACATCCTTAAGAGTTACATGATTTCAACCAATGTCAATGTGTAATTTCCCCAGTTCTGATCATTGTTTAGGTTGTTGGTAGCTTGGTCCAATGCCAAAACACAGTGAAATCTCTTTATGGCTTTAAACGCGTTTTCTCCTCGAGAGAAACATGATTTCACTAAAAACGTTATAGTTTAAACATGCCTGTTGTACATGTCTGCAAACACTCAGAGCCTTAAAGTACGGCTTTCACCAATGTGATTTTTGGTGCGAAACCTTCTATTTCAAGGTTCTGTGCGTTTTCAGACACGTACAATATGTATTTTTTGTGTTTCTGATGAAATCCCTCCTTTTAATGCATTTTCTCACAGAAAATGAGTCTCTCGCCATGGGAAAATGGCGTTCTTGAGAAAGCATATTCTGGTCGAGAAATGGTGTTTTAAACAATAAAAACGACTCCCGGCCTTATTTAGTTCACATTTTTACTTTTGTTAACCTAGCCCGTATTCATAACGCACTAAACCTTTTTATCGCGTTAAACGCCTTTTCTCGACAAGAAAAGCACAATTTCATCAGAAACAAACAAAACAAGAAAAATGAATCTATTCAACAAGTCTGCAACATATTCTTAAGAGTTACATGCTTTCACCCAATGTCAATGTGTAATTTCTCCAGTTCTGATCATTGTTTAGGTTGTTGGTAGCTTGGTCCAATGCCAAAACACAGTGAAATCTCTTTATGGCTTTAAACGCGTTTTCTCCTCGAGAGAAACATGATTTCACTAAAAACGTTATAGTTTAAACATGCATGTTGTAACTGTCTGCAAACACTCAGAGCCTTAAAGTACGGTTTTCACCAATGTGTTTTTTGGTGAGAAACCTTCTATTTCAAGGTTCTGTGCGTTTTCAGACATGTACAATATGTATTTTTTGTGTTTCTGATGAAATTCCTCCTTTTAATGCATTTTCTCACAGAAAATGAGTCTCTCGCCATGGGAAAATGGCGTTCTTGAGAAAGCATATTCTGGTCGAGAAATGGTGTTTTAAACAATAAAAACGACTCCCGGCCTTATTTAGTTCACATTTTTACTTTTGGTAACGTAGCCCGTATTCATAACGCACTAAACCTTTTTATCGCGTTAAACGCCTTTTCTCGACAAGAAAAGCACAATTTCATCAGAAACAAACAAAACAAGAAAAATGAATCTATTCAACAAGTCTGCAACACATCCTTAAGAGTTACATGATTTCACCCAATGTCAATGTGTAATTTCTCCAGTTCTGATCATTGTTTAGGTTGTTGGTAGCTTGGTCCAATGCCAAAACAGAGTGAAATCTTTTTATGGCTTTAAACGCGTTTTCTCCTCGAGAGAAACATGATTTCACTAAAAACGTTATAGTTTAAACATGCCTGTTGTACATGTCTGCAAACACTCAGAGCCTTAAAGTATGGATTTCATCAATGTGGTTTTTGGTGAGAAACCTTCTATTTCAAGGTTCTGTGCGTTTTCAGACACGTACAATATGTATTTTTTGTTTTTCTGATGAAATCCCTCCTTTTAATGCATTTTCTCACAGAAAATGAGTCTCTTGCCATGGGAAAATGGCTTTCTTGAAAAAGCATATTCTGGTCGAGAAACGGTGTTTTAAACAATAAAAACGACTCCCGGCCTTATTTAGTTCACATTTTAACTTTTGTTAACCTAGCCCGTATTCATAACGCACTAAACCTTTTTACCGCGTTAAACGCCTTTTCTCGACAACAAAAGCACAATTTCATCAAAAACAAACAAAACAAGAAAAATGAATCTATTCAACAAGTCTGCAACACATCCTTAAGAGTTACATGATTTCACCCAATGTCAACGTGTAATTTCTCCAGTTCTGATCATTGTTTAGGTTGTTGGTAGCTTGGTCCAATGCCAAAACACAGTGAAATCTCTTTATGGCTTTAAACGCGTTTTCTCCTCGAGAGAAACATGATTTCACTAAAAACGATATAGTTCAAACATGCCTGTTGTAACTGTCTGCAAACACTCAGAGCCTTAAAGTAGGGTTTTCACCAATGTGTTTTTTGGTGAGAAACCTTCTATTTCAAGGTTCGGTGCGTTATCAGACACGTACAATATGTATTTTTTGTGTTTCTGATGAAATCCCTCCTTTTAATGCATTTTCTCACAGAAAATGAGTCTCTCGCCATGGGAAAATGGCCTTCTTGAGAAAGCATATTCTGGTCGAGAAATGGTGTTTTAAACAATAAAAACGACTCCCAGCCTTATTTAGTTCACATTTTTACTTTTGGTAACGTAGCCCGTATTCATAACGCACTAAACCTTTTTATCGCGTTAAACGCCTTTTCTCGACAAGAAAAGCACAATTTCATCAGAAACAAACAAAACAAGAAAAATGAATCTATTCAACAAGTCTGCAACACATCCTTAAGAGTTACATGATTTCAACCAATGTCAATGTGTAATTTCCCCAGTTCTGATCATTGTTTAGGTTGTTGGTAGCTTGGTCCAATGCCAAAACACAGTAAATCTCTTTATGGCTTTAAACGCGTTTTCTCCTCGAGAGAAACATGATTTCACTAAAAACGTTATAGTTCAAACATGCCTGTTGTACATGATGCAAACACTCAGAGCCTTAAAGTACGGATTTCATCAATGTGGTTTTTGGTGAGAAACCTTCTATTTCAAGGTTCTGTGCGTTTTCAGACACGTACAATATGTATTTTTTGTGTTTCTGATGAAATCCCTCCTTTTAATGCATTTTCTCACAGAAAATGAGTCTCTTGCCATGGGAAAATGGCTTTCTTGAAAAAGCATATTCTGGTCGAGAAATGGTGTTTTAAACAATAAAAACGACTCCCGGCCTTATTTAGTTCACATTTTAACTTTTGTTAACCTAGCCCGTATTCATAACGCACTAAACCTTTTTACCGCGTTAAACGCCTTTTCTCGACAACAAAAGCACAATTTCATCAAAAACAAACAAAACAAGAAAAATGAATCTATTCAACAAGTCTGCAACACATCCTTAAGAGTTACATGATTTCACCCAATGTCAATGTGTAATTTCTCCAGTTCTGATCATTGTTTAGGTTGTTGGCAGCTTGGTCCAATGCCAAAACACAGTGAAATCTTTTTATGGCTTTAAACGCGTTTTCTCCTCGAGAAAAACATGATTTCACTAAAAACGTTATAGTTTAAACATGCCTGTTGTACATGTCTGCAAACACTCAGAGCCTTAAAGTACGGCTTTCACCAATGTGATTTTTGGTGCGAAACCTTCTATTTCAAGGTTCTGTGCGTTTTCAGACACGTACAATATGTATTTTTTGTGTTTCTGATGAAATCCCTCCTTTTAATGCATTTTCTCACAGAAAATGAGTCTCTCGCCATGGGAAAATGGCGTTCTTGAGAAAGCATATTCTGGTCGAGAAATGGTGTTTTAAACAATAAAAACGACTCCCGGCCTTATTTAGTTCACATTTTTACTTTTGTTAACCTAGCCCGTATTCATAACGCACTAAACCTTTTTATCGCGTTAAACGCCTTTTCTCGACAAGAAAAGCACAATTTCATCAGAAACAAACAAAACAAGAAAAATGAATCTATTCAACAAGTCTGCAACATATTCTTAAGAGTTACATGCTTTCACCCAATGTCAATGTGTAATTTCTCCAGTTCTGATCATTGTTTAGGTTGTTGGTAGCTTGGTCCAATGCCAAAACACAGTGAAATCTCTTTATGGCTTTAAACGCGTTTTCTCCTCGAGAGAAACATGATTTCACTAAAAACGTTATAGTTTAAACATGCATGTTGTAACTGTCTGCAAACACTCAGAGCCTTAAAGTACGGTTTTCACCAATGTGTTTTTTGGTGAGAAACCTTCTATTTCAAGGTTCTGTGCGTTTTCAGACATGTACAATATGTATTTTTTGTGTTTCTGATGAAATCCCTCCTTTTAATGCATTTTCTCACAGAAAATGAGTCTCTCGCCATGGGAAAATGGCGTTCTTGAGAAAGCATATTCTGGTCGAGAAATGGTGTTTTAAACAATAAAAACGACTCCCGGCCTTATTTAGTTCACATTTTTACTTTTGGTAACGTAGCCCGTATTCATAACGCACTAAACCTTTTTATCGCGTTAAACGCCTTTTCTCGACAAGAAAAGCACAATTTCATCAGAAACAAACAAAACAAGAAAAATGAATCTATTCAACAAGTCTGCAACACATCCTTAAGAGTTACATGATTTCACCCAATGTCAATGTGTAATTTCTCCAGTTCTGATCATTGTTTAGGTTGTTGGTAGCTTGGTCCAATGCCAAAACAGAGTGAAATCTTTTTATGGCTTTAAACGCGTTTTCTCCTCGAGAGAAACATGATTTCACTAAAAACGTTATAGTTTAAACATGCCTGTTGTACATGTCTGCAAACACTCAGAGCCTTAAAGTATGGATTTCATCAATGTGGTTTTTGGTGAGAAACCTTCTATTTCAAGGTTCTGTGCGTTTTCAGACACGTACAATATGTATTTTTTGTTTTTCTGATGAAATCCCTCCTTTTAATGCATTTTCTCACAGAAAATGAGTCTCTTGCCATGGGAAAATGGCTTTCTTGAAAAAGCATATTCTGGTCGAGAAACGGTGTTTTAACCAATAAAAACGACTCCCGGCCTTATTTAGTTCACATTTTAACTTTTGTTAACCTAGCCCGTATTCATAACGCACTAAACCTTTTTACCGCGTTAAACGCCTTTTCTCGACAACAAAAGCACAATTTCATCAAAAACAAACAAAACAAGAAAAATGAATCTATTCAACAAGTCTGCAACACATCCTTAAGAGTTACATGATTTCACCCAATGTCAACGTGTAATTTCTCCAGTTCTGATCATTGTTTAGGTTGTTGGTAGCTTGGTCCAATGCCAAAACACAGTGAAATCTCTTTATGGCTTTAAACGCGTTTTCTCCTCGAGAGAAACATGATTTCACTAAAAACGTTATAGTTTAAACATGCCTGTTGTAACTGTCTGCAAACACTCAGAGCCTTAAAGTACGGTTTTCACCAATGTGTTTTTTGGTGAGAAACCTTCTATTTCAAGGTTCTGTTCAATTTCAGACACGTACAATATGTATTTTTTGTGTTTCTGATGAAATCCCTCCTTTTAATGCATTTTCTCACAGAAAATGAGTCTCTCGCCAAGGGAAAATGGCTTTCTTGAAAAAGCATATTGTGGTCGAGAAAAGGTATTTTAAACAATAGAAACGACTCCCGGCCTTATTTAGTTCACATTTTTACTTTTGGTAACCTAGCCCGTATTCATAACGCACTAAACCTTTTTATCGCGTTAAACGTCTTTTCTCGACAACAAAAGCACAATTTCCTCAAAAACAAACAAAACAAGAAAAATGAATCTATTCAACAAGTCTGCAACACATCCTTAAGAGTTACTTGATTTCAACCAATGTCAATGTGTAATTTCCCCAGTTCTGATCATTGTTTAGGTTGTTGGTAGCTTGGTCCAATGCCAAAACACAGTGAAATCTCTTTATGGCTTTAAACGCGTTTTCTCCTCGAGAGAAACATGATTTCACTAAAAACGATATAGTTCAAACATGCCTGTTGTAACTGTCTTCAAACACTCAGAGCCTTAAAGTAGGGTTTTCACCAATGTGTTTTTTGGTGAGAAACCTTCTATTTCAAGGTTCGGTGCGTTATCAGACACGTACAATATGTATTTTTTGTGTTTCTGATGAAATCCCTCCTTTAATGCATTTTCTCACAGAAAATGAGTCTCTCGCCATGGGAAAATGGCTTTCTTGAGAAAGCATATTCTGGTCGAGAAATGGTGTTTTAAACAATAAAAACGACTCCCGGCCTTATTTAGTTCACATTTTTACTTTTGGTAACGTAGCCCGTATTCATAACGCACTAAACCTTTTTATCGCGTTAAACGCCTTTTCTCGACAACAAAAGCACAATTTCATCAGAAACAAACAAAACAAGAAAAATGAATCTATTCAACAAGTCTGCAACACATCCTTAAGAGTTACATGATTTCAACCAATGTCAATGTGTAATTTCCCCAGTTCAGATCATTGTTTAGGTTGTTGGTAGCTTGGTCCAATGCCAAAACACAGTGAAATCTCTTTATGGCTTTAAACGCGTTTTCTCCTCGAGAGAAACATGATTTCACTAAAAACGATATAGTTCAAACATGCCTGTTGTAACTGTCTTCAAACACTCAGAGCCTTAAAGTAGGGTTTTCACCAATGTGTTTTTTGGTGAGAAACCTTCTATTTCAAGGTTCGGTGCGTTATCAGACACGTACAATATGTATTTGTTGTGTTTCTGATGAAATCCCTCCTTTTAATGCATTTTCTCACAGAAAATGAGTCTCTCGCCATGGGAAAATGGCTTTCTTGAGAAAGCATATTCTGGTCGAGAAATGGTGTTTTAAACAATAAAAACGACTCCCAGCCTAATTTAGTTCACATTTTTACTTTTGGTAACGTAGCCCGTATTCATAACGCACTAAACCTTTTTACCGCGTTAAACGCCTTTTCTCGACAACAAAAGCACAATTTCATCAAAAACAAACAAAACAAGAAAAATGAATCTATTCAACAAGTCTGCAACACATCCTTAAGAGTTACATGATTTCACCCAATGTCAATGTGTAATTTCTCCAGTTCTGATCATTGTTTAGGTTGTTGGTAGCTTGGTCCAATGCCAAAACAGAGTGAAATCTCTTTGTGTTTTTAAACGCGTTTTCTCCTCGAGAGAAACATGATTTCACTAAAAACGTTATAGTTTAAACATGCCTGTTGTACATGTCTGCAAACACTCAGAGCCTTAAAGTACGGATTTCATCAATGTGGTTTTTGGTGAGAAACCTTCTATTTCAAGGTTCTGTGCGTTTTCAGACACGTACAATATGTATTTTTTGTTTTTCTGATGAAATCCCTCCTTTTAATGCATTTTCTCACAGAAAATGAGTCTCTTGCCATGGGAAAATGGCTTTCTTGAAAAAGCATATTCTGGTCGAGAAACGGTGTTTCAAACAGTAAAAACGACTCCCGGCCTTATTTAGTTCACATTTTAACTTTTGTTAACCTAGCCCGTATTCATAACGCACTAAACCTTTTTACCGCGTTAAACGCCTTTTCTCGACAACAAAAGCACAATTTCATCAAAAACAAACAAAACAGAAAAATGAATCTATTCAACAAGTCTGCAACACATCCTTAAGAGTTACATGATTTCACCCAATGTCAATGTGTAATTTCTCCAGTTCTGATCATTGTTTAGGTTGTTGGCAGCTTGGTCCAATGCCAAAACACAGTGAAATCTTTTTATGGCTTTAAACGCGTTTTCTCCTCGAGAAAAACATGATTTCACTAAAAACGTTATAGTTTAAACATGCCTGTTGTACATGTCTGCAAACACTCAGAGCCTTAAAGTACGGCTTTCACCAATGTGATTTTTGGTGAGAAACCTTCTATTTCAAGGTTCTGTGCGTTTTCAGACATGTACAATATGTATTTTTTGTGTTTCTGATGAAATCCCTCCTTTTAATGCATTTTCTCACAGAAAATGAGTCTCTCGCCATGGGAAAATGGCGTTCTTGAGAAAGCATATTCTGGTCGAGAAATGGTGTTTTAAACAATAAAAACGACTCCCGGCCTTATTTAGTTCACATTTTTACTTTTGTTAACCTAGCCCGTATTCATAACGCACTAAACCTTTTTACCGCGTTAAACGCCTTTTCTCGACAACAAAAGCACAATTTCATCAGAAACAAACAAAACAAGAAAAATGAATCTATTCAACAAGTCTGCAACATATTCTTAAGAGTTACATGCTTTCACCCAATGTCAATGTGTAATTTCTCCAGTTCTGATCATTGTTTAGGTTGTTGGTAGCTTGGTCCAATGCCAAAACACAGTGAAATCTCTTTATGGCTTTAAACGCGTTTTCTCCTCGAGAGAAACATGATTTCACTAAAAACGTTATAGTTTAAACATGCCTGTTGTAACTGTCTGCAAACACTCAGAGCCTTAAAGTACGGTTTTCACCAATGTGTTTTTTGGTGAGAAACCTTCTATTTCAAGGTTCTGTGCGTTTTCAGACATGTACAATATGTATTTTTTGTGTTTCTGATGAAATCCCTCCTTTTAATGCATTTTCTCACAGAAAATGAGTCTCTCGCCATGGGAAAATGGCGTTCTTGAGAAAGCATATTCTGGTCGAGAAATGGTGTTTTAAACAATAAAAACGACTCCCGGCCTTATTTAGTTCACATTTTTACTTTTGGTAACGTAGCCCGTATTCATAACGTACTAAACCTTTTTATCGCGTTAAACGCCTTTTCTCGACAAGAAAAGCACAATTTCATCAGAAACAAACAAAACAAGAAAAATGAATCTATTCAACAAGTCTGCAACACATCCTTAAGAGTTACATGATTTCAACCAATGTCAATGTGTAATTTCCCCAGTTCTGATCATTGTTTTGGTTGTTGGTAGCTTGGTCCAATGCCAAAACACAGTAAATCTCTTTATGGCTTTAAACGCGTTTTCTCCTCGAGAGAAACATGATTTCACTAAAAACGATATAGTTCAAACATGCCTGTTGTAACTGTCTTCAAACACTCAGAGCCTTAAAGTAGGGTTTTCACCAATGTGTTTTTTGGTGAGAAACCTTCTATTTCAAGGTTCGGTGCGTTATCAGACACGTACAATATGTATTTTTTGTGTTTCTGATGAAATCCCTCCTTTTAATGCATTTTCTCACAGAAAATGAGTCTCTCGCCATGGGAAAATGGCTTTCTTGAGAAAGCATATTCTGGTCGAGAAATGGTGTTTTAAACAATAAAAACGACTCCCAGCCTAATTTAGTTCACATTTTAACTTTTGTTAACCTAGCCCGTATTCATAACGCACTAAACCTTTTTATCGCGTTAAACGCCTTTTCTCGACAAGAAAAGCACAATTTCATCAGAAACAAACAAAACAAGAAAAATGAATCTATTCAACAAGTCTGCAACATATTCTTAAGAGTTACATGCTTTCACCCAATGTCAATGTGTAATTTCTCCAGTTCTGATCATTGTTTAGGTTGTTGGTAGCTTGGTCCAATGCCAAAACACAGTGAAATCTCTTTATGGCTTTAAACGCGTTTTCTCCTCGAGAGAAACATGATTTCACTAAAAACGTTATAGTTTAAACATGCCTGTTGTAACTGTCTGCAAACACTCAGAGCCTTAAAGTACGGTTTTCACCAATGTGTTTTTTGGTGAGAAACCTTCTATTTCAAGGTTCTGTGCGTTTTCAGACATGTACAATATGTATTTTTTGTGTTTCTGATGAAATCCCTCCTTTTAATGCATTTTCTCACAGAAAATGAGTCTCTCGCCATGGGAAAATGGCGTTCTTGAGAAAGCATATTCTGGTCGAGAAATGGTGTTTTAAACAATAAAAACGACTCCCGGCCTTATTTAGTTCACATTTTTACTTTTGGTAACGTAGCCCGTATTCATAACGTACTAAACCTTTTTATCGCGTTAAACGCCTTTTCTCGACAAGAAAAGCACAATTTCATCAGAAACAAACAAAACAAGAAAAATGAATCTATTCAACAAGTCTGCAACATATTCTTAAGAGTTACATGCTTTCACCCAATGTCAATGTGTAATTTCTCCAGTTCTGATCATTTTTTAGGTTGTTGGTAGCTTGGTCCAATGCCAAAACACAGTGAAATCTCTTTATGGCTTTAAACGCGTTTTCTCCTCGAGAGAAACATGATTTCACTAAAAACGTTATAGTTTAAACATGCCTGTTGTAACTGTCTGCAAACACTCAGAGCCTTAAAGTACGGTTTTCACCAATGTGTTTTTTGGTGAGAAACCTTCTATTTCAAGGTTCTGTGCGTTTTCAGACATGTACAATATGTATTTTTTGTGTTTCTGATGAAATCCCTCCTTTTAATGCTTTTTTTCACAGAAAATGAGTCTCTCGCCATGGGAAAATGGCGTTCTTGAGAAAGCATATTCTGGTCGAGAAATGGTGTTTTAAACAATAAAAACGACTCCCGGCCTTATTTAGTTCACATTTTTACTTTTGGTAACGTAGCCCGTATTCATAACGCACTAAACCTTTTTATCGCGTTAAACGCCTTTTCTCGACAACAAAAGCACAATTTCATCAGAAACAAACAAAACAAGAAAAATGAATCTATTCAACAAGTCTGCAACACATCCTTAAGAGTTACATGATTTCAACCAATGTCAATGTGTAATTTCCCCAGTTCAGATCATTGTTTAGGTTGTTGGTAGCTTGGTCCAATGCCAAAACACAGTGAAATCTCTTTATGGCTTTAAACGCGTTTTCTCCTCGAGAGAAACATGATTTCACTAAAAACGATATAGTTCAAACATGCCTGTTGTAACTGTCTTCAAACACTCAGAGCCTTAAAGTAGGGTTTTCACCAATGTGTTTTTTGGTGAGAAACCTTCTATTTCAAGGTTCGGTGCGTTATCAGACACGTACAATATGTATTTGTTGTGTTTCTGATGAAATCCCTCCTTTTAATGCATTTTCTCACAGAAAATGAGTCTCTCGCCATGGGAAAATGGCTTTCTTGAGAAAGCATATTCTGGTCGAGAAATGGTGTTTTAAACAATAAAAACGACTCCCGGCCTTATTTAGTTCACATTTTTACTTTTGGTAACGTAGCCCGTATTCATAACGCACTAAACCTTTTTACCGCGTTAAACGCCTTTTCTCGACAACAAAAGCACAATTTCATCAAAAACAAACAAAACAAGAAAAATGAATCTATTCAACAAGTCTGCAACACATCCTTAAGAGTTACATGATTTCACCCAATGTCAATGTGTAATTTCTCCAGTTCTGATCATTGTTTAGGTTGTTGGTAGCTTGGTCCAATGCCAAAACAGAGTGAAATCTCTTTGTGTTTTTAAACGCGTTTTCTCCTCGAGAGAAACATGATTTCACTAAAAACGTTATAGTTTAAACATGCCTGTTGTACATGTCTGCAAACACTCAGAGCCTTAAAGTACGGATTTCATCAATGTGGTTTTTGGTGAGAAACCTTCTATTTCAAGGTTCTGTGCGTTTTCAGACACGTACAATATGTATTTTTTGTTTTTCTGATGAAATCCCTCCTTTTAATGCATTTTCTCACAGAAAATGAGTCTCTTGCCATGGGAAAATGGCTTTCTTGAAAAAGCATATTCTGGTCGAGAAACGGTGTTTCAAACAGTAAAAACGACTCCCGGCCTTATTTAGTTCACATTTTAACTTTTGTTAACCTAGCCCGTATTCATAACGCACTAAACCTTTTTACCGCGTTAAACGCCTTTTCTCGACAACAAAAGCACAATTTCATCAAAAACAAACAAAACAGAAAAATGAATCTATTCAACAAGTCTGCAACACATCCTTAAGAGTTACATGATTTCACCCAATGTCAATGTGTAATTTCTCCAGTTCTGATCATTGTTTAGGTTGTTGGCAGCTTGGTCCAATGCCAAAACACAGTGAAATCTTTTTATGGCTTTAAACGCGTTTTCTCCTCGAGAAAAACATGATTTCACTAAAAACGTTATAGTTTAAACATGCCTGTTGTACATGTCTGCAAACACTCAGAGCCTTAAAGTACGGCTTTCACCAATGTGATTTTTGGTGAGAAACCTTCTATTTCAAGGTTCTGTGCGTTTTCAGACATGTACAATATGTATTTTTTGTGTTTCTGATGAAATCCCTCCTTTTAATGCATTTTCTCACAGAAAATGAGTCTCTCGCCATGGGAAAATGGCGTTCTTGAGAAAGCATATTCTGGTCGAGAAATGGTGTTTTAAACAATAAAAACGACTCCCGGCCTTATTTAGTTCACATTTTTACTTTTGTTAACCTAGCCCGTATTCATAACGCACTAAACATTTTTACCGCGTTAAACGCCTTTTCTCGACAACAAAAGCACAATTTCATCAGAAACAAACAAAACAAGAAAAATGAATCTATTCAACAAGTCTGCAACATATTCTTAAGAGTTACATGCTTTCACCCAATGTCAATGTGTAATTTCTCCAGTTCTGATCATTGTTTAGGTTGTTGGTAGCTTGGTCCAATGCCAAAACACAGTGAAATCTCTTTATGGCTTTAAACGCGTTTTCTCCTCGAGAGAAACATGATTTCACTAAAAACGTTATAGTTTAAACATGCCTGTTGTAACTGTCTGCAAACACTCAGAGCCTTAAAGTACGGTTTTCACCAATGTGTTTTTTGGTGAGAAACCTTCTATTTCAAGGTTCTGTGCGTTTTCAGACATGTACAATATGTATTTTTTGTGTTTCTGATGAAATCCCTCCTTTTAATGCATTTTCTCACAGAAAATGAGTCTCTCGCCATGGGAAAATGGCGTTCTTGAGAAAGCATATTCTGGTCGAGAAATGGTGTTTTAAACAATAAAAACGACTCCCGGCCTTATTTAGTTCACATTTTTACTTTTGGTAACGTAGCCCGTATTCATAACGTACTAAACCTTTTTATCGCGTTAAACGCCTTTTCTCGACAAGAAAAGCACAATTTCATCAGAAACAAACAAAACAAGAAAAATGAATCTATTCAACAAGTCTGCAACACATCCTTAAGAGTTACATGATTTCAACCAATGTCAATGTGTAATTTCCCCAGTTCTGATCATTGTTTAGGTTGTTGGTAGCTTGGTCCAATGCCAAAACACAGTAAATCTCTTTATGGCTTTAAACGCGTTTTCTCCTCGAGAGAAACATGATTTCACTAAAAACGATATAGTTCAAACATGCCTGTTGTAACTGTCTTCAAACACTCAGAGCCTTAAAGTAGGGTTTTCACCAATGTGTTTTTTGGTGAGAAACCTTCTATTTCAAGGTTCGGTGCGTTATCAGACACGTACAATATGTATTTTTTGTGTTTCTGATGAAATCCCTCCTTTTAATGCATTTTCTCACAGAAAATGAGTCTCTCGCCATGGGAAAATGGCTTTCTTGAGAAAGCATATTCTGGTCGAGAAATGGTGTTTTAAACAATAAAAACGACTCCCAGCCTAATTTAGTTCACATTTTAACTTTTGTTAACCTAGCCCGTATTCATAACGCACTAAACCTTTTTATCGCGTTAAACGCCTTTTCTCGACAAGAAAAGCACAATTTCATCAGAAACAAACAAAACAAGAAAAATGAATCTATTCAACAAGTCTGCAACATATTCTTAAGAGTTACATGCTTTCACCCAATGTCAATGTGTAATTTCTCCAGTTCTGATCATTGTTTAGGTTGTTGGTAGCTTGGTCCAATGCCAAAACACAGTGAAATCTCTTTATGGCTTTAAACGCGTTTTCTCCTCGAGAGAAACATGATTTCACTAAAAACGTTATAGTTTAAACATGCCTGTTGTAACTGTCTGCAAACACTCAGAGCCTTAAAGTACGGTTTTCACCAATGTGTTTTTTGGTGAGAAACCTTCTATTTCAAGGTTCTGTGCGTTTTCAGACATGTACAATATGTATTTTTTGTGTTTCTGATGAAATCCCTCCTTTTAATGCATTTTCTCACAGAAAATGAGTCTCTCGCCATGGGAAAATGGCTTTCTTGAGAAAGCATATTCTGGTCGAGAAATGGTGTTTTAAACAATAAAAACGACTCCCGGCCTTATTTAGTTCACATTTTTACTTTTGGTAACGTAGCCCGTATTCATAACGTACTAAACCTTTTTATCGCGTTAAACGCCTTTTCTCGACAAGAAAAGCACAATTTCATCAGAAACAAACAAAACAAGAAAAATGAATCTATTCAACAAGTCTGCAACATATTCTTAAGAGTTACATGCTTTCACCCAATGTCAATGTGTAATTTCTCCAGTTCTGATCATTTTTTAGGTTGTTGGTAGCTTGGTCCAATGCCAAAACACAGTGAAATCTCTTTATGGCTTTAAACGCGTTTTCTCCTCGAGAGAAACATGATTTCACTAAAAACGTTATAGTTTAAACATGCCTGTTGTAACTGTCTGCAAACACTCAGAGCCTTAAAGTACGGTTTTCACCAATGTGTTTTTTGGTGAGAAACCTTCTATTTCAAGGTTCTGTGCGTTTTCAGACATGTACAATATGTATTTTTTGTGTTTCTGATGAAATCCCTCCTTTTAATGCTTTTTTTCACAGAAAATGAGTCTCTCGCCATGGGAAAATGGCGTTCTTGAGAAAGCATATTCTGGTCGAGAAATGGTGTTTTAAACAATAAAAACGACTCCCGGCCTTATTTAGTTCACATTTTTACTTTTGGTAACGTAGCCCGTATTCATAACGCACTAAACCTTTTTATCGCGTTAAACGCCTTTTCTCGACAAGAAAAGCACAATTTCATCAGAAACAAACAAAACAAGAAAAATGAATCTATTCAACAAGTCTGCAACATATTCTTAAGAGTTACATGCTTTCAACCAATGTCAATGTGTAATTTCCCCAGTTCTGATCATTGTTTAGGTTGTTGGTAGCTTGGTCCAATGCCAAAACACAGTGAAATCTCTTTATGGCTTTAAACGCGTTTTCTCCTTGAGAGAAACATGATTTCACTAAAAACGATATAGTTCAAACATGCCTGTTGTAACTGTCTTCAAACACTCAGAGCCTTAAAGTAGGGTTTTCACCAATGTGTTTTTTGGTGAGAAACCTTCTATTTCAAGGTTCGGTGCGTTATCAGACACGTAAAATATGTATTTTTTGTGTTTCTGATGAAATCCCTCCTTTTAATGCATTTTCTCACAGAAAATGAGTCTCTCGCCATGGGAAAATGGCTTTCTTGAGAAAGCATATTCTGGTCGAGAAATGGTGTTTTAAACAATAAAAACGACTCCCAGCCTACTTTAGTTCACATTTTTACTTTTGTTAACCTAGCCCGTATTCATAACGCACTAAACCTTTTTATCGCGTTAAACGCCTTTTCTCGACAAGAAAAGCACAATTTCATCAGAAACAAACAAAACAAGAAAAATGAATCTATTCAACAAGTCTGCAACATATTCTTAAGAGTTACATGCTTTCACCCAATGTCAATGTGTAATTTCTCCAGTTCTGATCATTGTTTAGGTTGTTGGTAGCTTGGTCCAATGCCAAAACACAGTGAAATCTCTTTATGGCTTTAAACGCGTTTTCTCCTCGAGAGAAACATGATTTCACTAAAAACGTTATAGTTTAAACATGCCTGTTGTAACTGTCTGCAAACACTCAGAGCCTTAAAGTACGGTTTTCACCAATGTGTTTTTTGGTGAGAAACCTTCTATTTCAAGGTTCTGTGCGTTTTCAGACATGTACAATATGTATTTTTTGTGTTTCTGATGAAATCCCTCCTTTTAATGCTTTTTTTCACAGAAAATGAGTCTCTCGCCATGGGAAAATGGCGTTCTTGAGAAAGCATATTCTGGTCGAGAAATGGTGTTTTAAACAATAAAAACGACTCCCGGCCTTATTTAGTTCACATTTTTACTTTTGGTAACGTAGCCCGTATTCATAACGCACTAAACCTTTTTATCGCGTTAAACGCCTTTTCTCGACAACAAAAGCACAATTTCATCAGAAACAAACAAAACAAGAAAAATGAATCTATTCAACAAGTCTGCAACACATCCTTAAGAGTTACATGATTTCAACCAATGTCAATGTGTAATTTCCCCAGTTCTGATCATTGTTTAGGTTGTTGGTAGCTTGGTCCAATGCCAAAACACAGTGAAATCTCTTTATGGCTTTAAACGCGTTTTCTCCTCGAGAGAAACATGATTTCACTAAAAACGATATAGTTCAAACATGCCTGTTGTAACTGTCTGCAAACACTCAGAGCCTTAAAGTAGGGTTTTCACCAATGTGTTTTTTGGTGAGAAACCTTCTATTTCAAGGTTCGGTGCGTTATCAGACACGTACAATATGTATTTTTTGTGTTTCTGATGAAATCCCTCCTTTTAATGCATTTTCTCACAGAAAATGAGTCTCTCGCCATGGGAAAATGGCCTTCTTGAGAAAGCATATTCTGGTCGAGAAATGGTGTTTTAAACAATAAAAACGACTCCCGGCCTTATTTAGTTCACATTTTTACTTTTGGTAACGTAGCCCGTATTCATAACGCACTAAACCTTTTTATCGCGTTAAACGCCTTTTCTCGACAAGAAAAGCACAATTTCATCAGAAACAAACAAAACAAGAAAAATGAATCTATTCAACAAGTCTGCAACACATCCTTAAGAGTTACATGATTTCAACCAATGTCAATGTGTAATTTCCCCAGTTCTGATCATTGTTTAGGTTGTTGGTAGCTTGGTCCAATGCCAAAACACAGTAAATCTCTTTATGGCTTTAAACGCGTTTTCTCCTCGAGAGAAACATGATTTCACTAAAAACGTTATAGTTCAAACATGCCTGTTGTACATGATGCAAACACTCAGAGCCTTAAAGTACGGATTTCATCAATGTGGTTTTTGGTGAGAAACCTTCTATTTCAAGGTTCTGTGCGTTTTCAGACACGTACAATATGTATTTTTTGTGTTTCTGATGAAATCCCTCCTTTTAATGCATTTTCTCACAGAAAATGAGTCTCTTGCCATGGGAAAATGGCTTTCTTGAAAAAGCATATTCTGGTCGAGAAATGGTGTTTTAAACAATAAAAACGACTCCCGGCCTTATTTAGTTCACATTTTAACTTTTGTTAACCTAGCCCGTATTCATAACGCACTAAACCTTTTTACCGCGTTAAACGCCTTTTCTCGACAACAAAAGCACAATTTCATCAAAAACAAACAAAACAAGAAAAATGAATCTATTCAACAAGTCTGCAACACATCCTTAAGAGTTACATGATTTCACCCAATGTCAATGTGTAATTTCTCCAGTTCTGATCATTGTTTAGGTTGTTGGCAGCTTGGTCCAATGCCAAAACACAGTGAAATCTTTTTATGGCTTTAAACGCGTTTTCTCCTCGAGAAAAACATGATTTCACTAAAAACGTTATAGTTTAAACATGCCTGTTGTACATGTCTGCAAACACTCAGAGCCTTAAAGTACGGCTTTCACCAATGTGATTTTTGGTGCGAAACCTTCTATTTCAAGGTTCTGTGCGTTTTCAGACACGTACAATATGTATTTTTTGTGTTTCTGATGAAATCCCTCCTTTTAATGCATTTTCTCACAGAAAATGAGTCTCTCGCCATGGGAAAATGGCGTTCTTGAGAAAGCATATTCTGGTCGAGAAATGGTGTTTTAAACAATAAAAACGACTCCCGGCCTTATTTAGTTCACATTTTTACTTTTGTTAACCTAGCCCGTATTCATAACGCACTAAACCTTTTTATCGCGTTAAACGCCTTTTCTCGACAAGAAAAGCACAATTTCATCAGAAACAAACAAAACAAGAAAAATGAATCTATTCAACAAGTCTGCAACATATTCTTAAGAGTTACATGCTTTCACCCAATGTCAATGTGTAATTTCTCCAGTTCTGATCATTGTTTAGGTTGTTGGTAGCTTGGTCCAATGCCAAAACACAGTGAAATCTCTTTATGGCTTTAAACGCGTTTTCTCCTCGAGAGAAACATGATTTCACTAAAAACGTTATAGTTTAAACATGCATGTTGTAACTGTCTGCAAACACTCAGAGCCTTAAAGTACGGTTTTCACCAATGTGTTTTTTGGTGAGAAACCTTCTATTTCAAGGTTCTGTGCGTTTTCAGACATGTACAATATGTATTTTTTGTGTTTCTGATGAAATCCCTCCTTTTAATGCATTTTCTCACAGAAAATGAGTCTCTCGCCATGGGAAAATGGCGTTCTTGAGAAAGCATATTCTGGTCGAGAAATGGTGTTTTAAACAATAAAAACGACTCCCGGCCTTATTTAGTTCACATTTTTACTTTTGGTAACGTAGCCCGTATTCATAACGCACTAAACCTTTTTATCGCGTTAAACGCCTTTTCTCGACAAGAAAAGCACAATTTCATCAGAAACAAACAAAACAAGAAAAATGAATCTATTCAACAAGTCTGCAACACATCCTTAAGAGTTACATGATTTCACCCAATGTCAATGTGTAATTTCTCCAGTTCTGATCATTGTTTAGGTTGTTGGTAGCTTGGTCCAATGCCAAAACAGAGTGAAATCTTTTTATGGCTTTAAACGCGTTTTCTCCTCGAGAGAAACATGATTTCACTAAAAACGTTATAGTTTAAACATGCCTGTTGTACATGTCTGCAAACACTCAGAGCCTTAAAGTATGGATTTCATCAATGTGGTTTTTGGTGAGAAACCTTCTATTTCAAGGTTCTGTGCGTTTTCAGACACGTACAATATGTATTTTTTGTTTTTCTGATGAAATCCCTCCTTTTAATGCATTTTCTCACAGAAAATGAGTCTCTTGCCATGGGAAAATGGCTTTCTTGAAAAAGCATATTCTGGTCGAGAAACGGTGTTTTAAACAATAAAAACGACTCCCGGCCTTATTTAGTTCACATTTTAACTTTTGTTAACCTAGCCCGTATTCATAACGCACTAAACCTTTTTACCGCGTTAAACGCCTTTTCTCGACAACAAAAGCACAATTTCATCAAAAACAAACAAAACAAGAAAAATGAATCTATTCAACAAGTCTGCAACACATCCTTAAGAGTTACATGATTTCACCCAATGTCAACGTGTAATTTCTCCAGTTCTGATCATTGTTTAGGTTGTTGGTAGCTTGGTCCAATGCCAAAACACAGTGAAATCTCTTTATGGCTTTAAACGCGTTTTCTCCTCGAGAGAAACATGATTTCACTAAAAACGATATAGTTCAAACATGCCTGTTGTAACGGTCTGCAAACACTCAGAGCCTTAAAGTAGGGTTTTCACCAATGTGTTTTTTGGTGAGAAACCTTCTATTTCAAGGTTCGGTGCGTTATCAGACACGTACAATATGTATTTTTTGTGTTTCTGATGAAATCCCTCCTTTTAATGCATTTTCTCACAGAAAATGAGTCTCTCGCCATGGGAAAATGGCCTTCTTGAGAAAGCATATTCTGGTCGAGAAATGGTGTTTTAAACAATAAAAACGACTCCCAGCCTTATTTAGTTCACATTTTTACTTTTGGTAACGTAGCCCGTATTCATAACGCACTAAACCTTTTTATCGCGTTAAACGCCTTTTCTCGACAAGAAAAGCACAATTTCATCAGAAACAAACAAAACAAGAAAAATGAATCTATTCAACAAGTCTGCAACACATCCTTAAGAGTTACATGATTTCACCCAATGTCAATGTGTAATTTCTCCAGTTCTGATCATTGTTTAGGTTGTTGGCAGCTTGGTCCAATGCCAAAACACAGTGAAATCTTTTTATGGCTTTAAACGCGTTTTCTCCTCGAGAAAAACATGATTTCACTAAAAACGTTATAGTTTAAACATGCCTGTTGTACATGTCTGCAAACACTCAGAGCCTTAAAGTACGGCTTTCACCAATGTGATTTTTGGTGAGAAACCTTCTATTTCAAGGTTCTGTGCGTTTTCAGACATGTACAATATGTATTTTTTGTGTTTCTGATGAAATCCCTCCTTTTAATGCATTTTCTCACAGAAAATGAGTCTCTCGCCATGGGAAAATGGCGTTCTTGAGAAAGCATATTCTGGTCGAGAAATGGTGTTTTAAACAATAAAAACGACTCCCGGCCTTATTTAGTTCACATTTTTACTTTTGTTAACCTAGCCCGTATTCATAACGCACTAAACATTTTTACCGCGTTAAACGCCTTTTCTCGACAACAAAAGCACAATTTCATCAGAAACAAACAAAACAAGAAAAATGAATCTATTCAACAAGTCTGCAACATATTCTTAAGAGTTACATGCTTTCACCCAATGTCAATGTGTAATTTCTCCAGTTCTGATCATTGTTTAGGTTGTTGGTAGCTTGGTCCAATGCCAAAACACAGTGAAATCTCTTTATGGCTTTAAACGCGTTTTCTCCTCGAGAGAAACATGATTTCACTAAAAACGTTATAGTTTAAACATGCCTGTTGTAACTGTCTGCAAACACTCAGAGCCTTAAAGTACGGTTTTCACCAATGTGTTTTTTGGTGAGAAACCTTCTATTTCAAGGTTCTGTGCGTTTTCAGACATGTACAATATGTATTTTTTGTGTTTCTGATGAAATCCCTCCTTTTAATGCATTTTCTCACAGAAAATGAGTCTCTCGCCATGGGAAAATGGCGTTCTTGAGAAAGCATATTCTGGTCGAGAAATGGTGTTTTAAACAATAAAAACGACTCCCGGCCTTATTTAGTTCACATTTTTACTTTTGGTAACGTAGCCCGTATTCATAACGTACTAAACCTTTTTATCGCGTTAAACGCCTTTTCTCGACAAGAAAAGCACAATTTCATCAGAAACAAACAAAACAAGAAAAATGAATCTATTCAACAAGTCTGCAACACATCCTTAAGAGTTACATGATTTCAACCAATGTCAATGTGTAATTTCCCCAGTTCTGATCATTGTTTAGGTTGTTGGTAGCTTGGTCCAATGCCAAAACACAGTAAATCTCTTTATGGCTTTAAACGCGTTTTCTCCTCGAGAGAAACATGATTTCACTAAAAACGATATAGTTCAAACATGCCTGTTGTAACTGTCTTCAAACACTCAGAGCCTTAAAGTAGGGTTTTCACCAATGTGTTTTTTGGTGAGAAACCTTCTATTTCAAGGTTCGGTGCGTTATCAGACACGTACAATATGTATTTTTTGTGTTTCTGATGAAATCCCTCCTTTTAATGCATTTTCTCACAGAAAATGAGTCTCTCGCCATGGGAAAATGGCTTTCTTGAGAAAGCATATTCTGGTCGAGAAATGGTGTTTTAAACAATAAAAACGACTCCCAGCCTAATTTAGTTCACATTTTAACTTTTGTTAACCTAGCCCGTATTCATAACGCACTAAACCTTTTTATCGCGTTAAACGCCTTTTCTCGACAAGAAAAGCACAATTTCATCAGAAACAAACAAAACAAGAAAAATGAATCTATTCAACAAGTCTGCAACATATTCTTAAGAGTTACATGCTTTCACCCAATGTCAATGTGTAATTTCTCCAGTTCTGATCATTGTTTAGGTTGTTGGTAGCTTGGTCCAATGCCAAAACACAGTGAAATCTCTTTATGGCTTTAAACGCGTTTTCTCCTCGAGAGAAACATGATTTCACTAAAAACGTTATAGTTTAAACATGCCTGTTGTAACTGTCTGCAAACACTCAGAGCCTTAAAGTACGGTTTTCACCAATGTGTTTTTTGGTGAGAAACCTTCTATTTCAAGGTTCTGTGCGTTTTCAGACATGTACAATATGTATTTTTTGTGTTTCTGATGAAATCCCTCCTTTTAATGCATTTTCTCACAGAAAATGAGTCTCTCGCCATGGGAAAATGGCTTTCTTGAGAAAGCATATTCTGGTCGAGAAATGGTGTTTTAAACAATAAAAACGACTCCCGGCCTTATTTAGTTCACATTTTTACTTTTGGTAACGTAGCCCGTATTCATAACGTACTAAACCTTTTTATCGCGTTAAACGCCTTTTCTCGACAAGAAAAGCACAATTTCATCAGAAACAAACAAAACAAGAAAAATGAATCTATTCAACAAGTCTGCAACATATTCTTAAGAGTTACATGCTTTCACCCAATGTCAATGTGTAATTTCTCCAGTTCTGATCATTTTTTAGGTTGTTGGTAGCTTGGTCCAATGCCAAAACACAGTGAAATCTCTTTATGGCTTTAAACGCGTTTTCTCCTCGAGAGAAACATGATTTCACTAAAAACGTTATAGTTTAAACATGCCTGTTGTAACTGTCTGCAAACACTCAGAGCCTTAAAGTACGGTTTTCACCAATGTGTTTTTTGGTGAGAAACCTTCTATTTCAAGGTTCTGTGCGTTTTCAGACATGTACAATATGTATTTTTTGTGTTTCTGATGAAATCCCTCCTTTTAATGCTTTTTTTCACAGAAAATGAGTCTCTCGCCATGGGAAAATGGCGTTCTTGAGAAAGCATATTCTGGTCGAGAAATGGTGTTTTAAACAATAAAAACGACTCCCGGCCTTATTTAGTTCACATTTTTACTTTTGGTAACGTAGCCCGTATTCATAACGCACTAAACCTTTTTATCGCGTTAAACGCCTTTTCTCGACAAGAAAAGCACAATTTCATCAGAAACAAACAAAACAAGAAAAATGAATCTATTCAACAAGTCTGCAACATATTCTTAAGAGTTACATGCTTTCAACCAATGTCAATGTGTAATTTCCCCAGTTCTGATCATTGTTTAGGTTGTTGGTAGCTTGGTCCAATGCCAAAACACAGTGAAATCTCTTTATGGCTTTAAACGCGTTTTCTCCTTGAGAGAAACATGATTTCACTAAAAACGATATAGTTCAAACATGCCTGTTGTAACTGTCTTCAAACACTCAGAGCCTTAAAGTAGGGTTTTCACCAATGTGTTTTTTGGTGAGAAACCTTCTATTTCAAGGTTCGGTGCGTTATCAGACACGTAAAATATGTATTTTTTGTGTTTCTGATGAAATCCCTCCTTTTAATGCATTTTCTCACAGAAAATGAGTCTCTCGCCATGGGAAAATGGCTTTCTTGAGAAAGCATATTCTGGTCGAGAAATGGTGTTTTAAACAATAAAAACGACTCCCAGCCTACTTTAGTTCACATTTTTACTTTTGTTAACCTAGCCCGTATTCATAACGCACTAAACCTTTTTATCGCGTTAAACGCCTTTTCTCGACAAGAAAAGCACAATTTCATCAGAAACAAACAAAACAAGAAAAATGAATCTATTCAACAAGTCTGCAACATATTCTTAAGAGTTACATGCTTTCACCCAATGTCAATGTGTAATTTCTCCAGTTCTGATCATTGTTTAGGTTGTTGGTAGCTTGGTCCAATGCCAAAACACAGTGAAATCTCTTTATGGCTTTAAACGCGTTTTCTCCTCGAGAGAAACATGATTTCACTAAAAACGTTATAGTTTAAACATGCCTGTTGTAACTGTCTGCAAACACTCAGAGCCTTAAAGTACGGTTTTCACCAATGTGTTTTTTGGTGAGAAACCTTCTATTTCAAGGTTCTGTGCGTTTTCAGACATGTACAATATGTATTTTTTGTGTTTCTGATGAAATCCCTCCTTTTAATGCTTTTTTTCACAGAAAATGAGTCTCTCGCCATGGGAAAATGGCGTTCTTGAGAAAGCATATTCTGGTCGAGAAATGGTGTTTTAAACAATAAAAACGACTCCCGGCCTTATTTAGTTCACATTTTTACTTTTGGTAACGTAGCCCGTATTCATAACGCACTAAACCTTTTTATCGCGTTAAACGCCTTTTCTCGACAACAAAAGCACAATTTCATCAGAAACAAACAAAACAAGAAAAATGAATCTATTCAACAAGTCTGCAACACATCCTTAAGAGTTACATGATTTCAACCAATGTCAATGTGTAATTTCCCCAGTTCTGATCATTGTTTAGGTTGTTGGTAGCTTGGTCCAATGCCAAAACACAGTGAAATCTCTTTATGGCTTTAAACGCGTTTTCTCCTCGAGAGAAACATGATTTCACTAAAAACGATATAGTTCAAACATGCCTGTTGTAACTGTCTGCAAACACTCAGAGCCTTAAAGTAGGGTTTTCACCAATGTGTTTTTTGGTGAGAAACCTTCTATTTCAAGGTTCGGTGCGTTATCAGACACGTACAATATGTATTTTTTGTGTTTCTGATGAAATCCCTCCTTTTAATGCATTTTCTCACAGAAAATGAGTCTCTCGCCATGGGAAAATGGCCTTCTTGAGAAAGCATATTCTGGTCGAGAAATGGTGTTTTAAACAATAAAAACGACTCCCGGCCTTATTTAGTTCACATTTTTACTTTTGGTAACGTAGCCCGTATTCATAACGCACTAAACCTTTTTATCGCGTTAAACGCCTTTTCTCGACAAGAAAAGCACAATTTCATCAGAAACAAACAAAACAAGAAAAATGAATCTATTCAACAAGTCTGCAACACATCCTTAAGAGTTACATGATTTCAACCAATGTCAATGTGTAATTTCCCCAGTTCTGATCATTGTTTAGGTTGTTGGTAGCTTGGTCCAATGCCAAAACACAGTAAATCTCTTTATGGCTTTAAACGCGTTTTCTCCTCGAGAGAAACATGATTTCACTAAAAACGTTATAGTTCAAACATGCCTGTTGTACATGATGCAAACACTCAGAGCCTTAAAGTACGGATTTCATCAATGTGGTTTTTGGTGAGAAACCTTCTATTTCAAGGTTCTGTGCGTTTTCAGACACGTACAATATGTATTTTTTGTGTTTCTGATGAAATCCCTCCTTTTAATGCATTTTCTCACAGAAAATGAGTCTCTTGCCATGGGAAAATGGCTTTCTTGAAAAAGCATATTCTGGTCGAGAAATGGTGTTTTAAACAATAAAAACGACTCCCGGCCTTATTTAGTTCACATTTTAACTTTTGTTAACCTAGCCCGTATTCATAACGCACTAAACCTTTTTACCGCGTTAAACGCCTTTTCTCGACAACAAAAGCACAATTTCATCAAAAACAAACAAAACAAGAAAAATGAATCTATTCAACAAGTCTGCAACACATCCTTAAGAGTTACATGATTTCACCCAATGTCAATGTGTAATTTCTCCAGTTCTGATCATTGTTTAGGTTGTTGGCAGCTTGGTCCAATGCCAAAACACAGTGAAATCTTTTTATGGCTTTAAACGCGTTTTCTCCTCGAGAAAAACATGATTTCACTAAAAACGTTATAGTTTAAACATGCCTGTTGTACATGTCTGCAAACACTCAGAGCCTTAAAGTACGGCTTTCACCAATGTGATTTTTGGTGCGAAACCTTCTATTTCAAGGTTCTGTGCGTTTTCAGACACGTACAATATGTATTTTTTGTGTTTCTGATGAAATCCCTCCTTTTAATGCATTTTCTCACAGAAAATGAGTCTCTCGCCATGGGAAAATGGCGTTCTTGAGAAAGCATATTCTGGTCGAGAAATGGTGTTTTAAACAATAAAAACGACTCCCGGCCTTATTTAGTTCACATTTTTACTTTTGTTAACCTAGCCCGTATTCATAACGCACTAAACCTTTTTATCGCGTTAAACGCCTTTTCTCGACAAGAAAAGCACAATTTCATCAGAAACAAACAAAACAAGAAAAATGAATCTATTCAACAAGTCTGCAACATATTCTTAAGAGTTACATGCTTTCACCCAATGTCAATGTGTAATTTCTCCAGTTCTGATCATTGTTTAGGTTGTTGGTAGCTTGGTCCAATGCCAAAACACAGTGAAATCTCTTTATGGCTTTAAACGCGTTTTCTCCTCGAGAGAAACATGATTTCACTAAAAACGTTATAGTTTAAACATGCATGTTGTAACTGTCTGCAAACACTCAGAGCCTTAAAGTACGGTTTTCACCAATGTGTTTTTTGGTGAGAAACCTTCTATTTCAAGGTTCTGTGCGTTTTCAGACATGTACAATATGTATTTTTTGTGTTTCTGATGAAATCCCTCCTTTTAATGCATTTTCTCACAGAAAATGAGTCTCTCGCCATGGGAAAATGGCGTTCTTGAGAAAGCATATTCTGGTCGAGAAATGGTGTTTTAAACAATAAAAACGACTCCCGGCCTTATTTAGTTCACATTTTTACTTTTGGTAACGTAGCCCGTATTCATAACGCACTAAACCTTTTTATCGCGTTAAACGCCTTTTCTCGACAAGAAAAGCACAATTTCATCAGAAACAAACAAAACAAGAAAAATGAATCTATTCAACAAGTCTGCAACACATCCTTAAGAGTTACATGATTTCACCCAATGTCAATGTGTAATTTCTCCAGTTCTGATCATTGTTTAGGTTGTTGGTAGCTTGGTCCAATGCCAAAACAG
Organism: Lampris incognitus; assembly: GCF_029633865.1. Classification (NCBI taxonomy): domain Eukaryota; kingdom Metazoa; phylum Chordata; class Actinopteri; order Lampriformes; family Lampridae; genus Lampris; species Lampris incognitus. The sequence goes on along the minus strand of NC_079213.1, from coordinate 48,672,240 downwards.
AGTGAAATCTTTTTATGGCTTTAAACGCGTTTTCTCCTCGAGAGAAACATGATTTCACTAAAAACGTTATAGTTTAAACATGCCTGTTGTACATGTCTGCAAACACTCAGAGCCTTAAAGTATGGATTTCATCAATGTGGTTTTTGGTGAGAAACCTTCTATTTCAAGGTTCTGTGCGTTTTCAGACACGTACAATATGTATTTTTTGTTTTTCTGATGAAATCCCTCCTTTTAATGCATTTTCTCACAGAAAATGAGTCTCTTGCCATGGGAAAATGGCTTTCTTGAAAAAGCATATTCTGGTCGAGAAACGGTGTTTTAAACAATAAAAACGACTCCCGGCCTTATTTAGTTCACATTTTAACTTTTGTTAACCTAGCCCGTATTCATAACGCACTAAACCTTTTTACCGCGTTAAACGCCTTTTCTCGACAACAAAAGCACAATTTCATCAAAAACAAACAAAACAAGAAAAATGAATCTATTCAACAAGTCTGCAACACATCCTTAAGAGTTACATGATTTCACCCAATGTCAACGTGTAATTTCTCCAGTTCTGATCATTGTTTAGGTTGTTGGTAGCTTGGTCCAATGCCAAAACACAGTGAAATCTCTTTATGGCTTTAAACGCGTTTTCTCCTCGAGAGAAACATGATTTCACTAAAAACGATATAGTTCAAACATGCCTGTTGTAACGGTCTGCAAACACTCAGAGCCTTAAAGTAGGGTTTTCACCAATGTGTTTTTTGGTGAGAAACCTTCTATTTCAAGGTTCGGTGCGTTATCAGACACGTACAATATGTATTTTTTGTGTTTCTGATGAAATCCCTCCTTTTAATGCATTTTCTCACAGAAAATGAGTCTCTCGCCATGGGAAAATGGCCTTCTTGAGAAAGCATATTCTGGTCGAGAAATGGTGTTTTAAACAATAAAAACGACTCCCAGCCTTATTTAGTTCACATTTTTACTTTTGGTAACGTAGCCCGTATTCATAACGCACTAAACCTTTTTATCGCGTTAAACGCCTTTTCTCGACAAGAAAAGCACAATTTCATCAGAAACAAACAAAACAAGAAAAATGAATCTATTCAACAAGTCTGCAACACATCCTTAAGAGTTACATGATTTCAACCAATGTCAATGTGTAATTTCCCCAGTTCTGATCATTGTTTAGGTTGTTGGTAGCTTGGTCCAATGCCAAAACACAGTAAATCTCTTTATGGCTTTAAACGCGTTTTCTCCTCGAGAGAAACATGATTTCACTAAAAACGTTATAGTTCAAACATGCCTGTTGTACATGATGCAAACACTCAGAGCCTTAAAGTACGGATTTCATCAATGTGGTTTTTGGTGAGAAACCTTCTATTTCAAGGTTCTGTGCGTTTTCAGACACGTACAATATGTATTTTTTGTGTTTCTGATGAAATCCCTCCTTTTAATGCATTTTCTCACAGAAAATGAGTCTCTTGCCATGGGAAAATGGCTTTCTTGAAAAAGCATATTCTGGTCGAGAAATGGTGTTTTAAACAATAAAAACGACTCCCGGCCTTATTTAGTTCACATTTTAACTTTTGTTAACCTAGCCCGTATTCATAACGCACTAAACCTTTTTACCGCGTTAAACGCCTTTTCTCGACAACAAAAGCACAATTTCATCAAAAACAAACAAAACAAGAAAAATGAATCTATTCAACAAGTCTGCAACACATCCTTAAGAGTTACATGATTTCACCCAATGTCAATGTGTAATTTCTCCAGTTCTGATCATTGTTTAGGTTGTTGGCAGCTTGGTCCAATGCCAAAACACAGTGAAATCTTTTTATGGCTTTAAACGCGTTTTCTCCTCGAGAAAAACATGATTTCACTAAAAACGTTATAGTTTAAACATGCCTGTTGTACATGTCTGCAAACACTCAGAGCCTTAAAGTACGGCTTTCACCAATGTGATTTTTGGTGCGAAACCTTCTATTTCAAGGTTCTGTGCGTTTTCAGACACGTACAATATGTATTTTTTGTGTTTCTGATGAAATCCCTCCTTTTAATGCATTTTCTCACAGAAAATGAGTCTCTCGCCATGGGAAAATGGCGTTCTTGAGAAAGCATATTCTGGTCGAGAAATGGTGTTTTAAACAATAAAAACGACTCCCGGCCTTATTTAGTTCACATTTTTACTTTTGTTAACCTAGCCCGTATTCATAACGCACTAAACCTTTTTATCGCGTTAAACGCCTTTTCTCGACAAGAAAAGCACAATTTCATCAGAAACAAACAAAACAAGAAAAATGAATCTATTCAACAAGTCTGCAACATATTCTTAAGAGTTACATGCTTTCACCCAATGTCAATGTGTAATTTCTCCAGTTCTGATCATTGTTTAGGTTGTTGGTAGCTTGGTCCAATGCCAAAACACAGTGAAATCTCTTTATGGCTTTAAACGCGTTTTCTCCTCGAGAGAAACATGATTTCACTAAAAACGTTATAGTTTAAACATGCATGTTGTAACTGTCTGCAAACACTCAGAGCCTTAAAGTACGGTTTTCACCAATGTGTTTTTTGGTGAGAAACCTTCTATTTCAAGGTTCTGTGCGTTTTCAGACATGTACAATATGTATTTTTTGTGTTTCTGATGAAATCCCTCCTTTTAATGCATTTTCTCACAGAAAATGAGTCTCTCGCCATGGGAAAATGGCGTTCTTGAGAAAGCATATTCTGGTCGAGAAATGGTGTTTTAAACAATAAAAACGACTCCCGGCCTTATTTAGTTCACATTTTTACTTTTGGTAACGTAGCCCGTATTCATAACGCACTAAACCTTTTTATCGCGTTAAACGCCTTTTCTCGACAAGAAAAGCACAATTTCATCAGAAACAAACAAAACAAGAAAAATGAATCTATTCAACAAGTCTGCAACACATCCTTAAGAGTTACATGATTTCACCCAATGTCAATGTGTAATTTCTCCAGTTCTGATCATTGTTTAGGTTGTTGGTAGCTTGGTCCAATGCCAAAACAGAGTGAAATCTTTTTATGGCTTTAAACGCGTTTTCTCCTTGAGAGAAACATGATTTCACTAAAAACGTTATAGTTTAAACATGCCTGTTGTAACTGTCTGCAAACACTCAGAGCCTTAAAGTACGGTTTTCACCAATGTGTTTTTTGGTGAGAAACCTTCTATTTCAAGGTTCTGTTCAATTTCAGACACGTACAATATGTATTTTTTGTGTTTCTGATGAAATCCCTCCTTTTAATGCATTTTCTCACAGAAAATGAGTCTCTCGCCAAGGGAAAATGGCTTTCTTGAAAAAGCATATTGTGGTCGAGAAAAGGTATTTTAAACAATAGAAACGACTCCCGGCCTTATTTAGTTCACATTTTTACTTTTGGTAACCTAGCCCGTATTCATAACGCACTAAACCTTTTTATCGCGTTAAACGTCTTTTCTCGACAACAAAAGCATAATTTCCTCAAAAACAAACAAAACAAGAAAAATGAATCTATTCAACAAGTCTGCAACACATCCTTAAGAGTTACTTGATTTCAACCAATGTCAATGTGTAATTTCCCCAGTTCTGATCATTGTTTAGGTTGTTGGTAGCTTGGTCCAATGCCAAAACACAGTGAAATCTCTTTATGGCTTTAAACGCGTTTTCTCCTCGAGAGAAACATGATTTCACTAAAAACGATATAGTTCAAACATGCCTGTTGTAACTGTCTTCAAACACTCAGAGCCTTAAAGTAGGGTTTTCACCAATGTGTTTTTTGGTGAGAAACCTTCTATTTCAAGGTTCGGTGCGTTATCAGACACGTACAATATGTATTTTTTGTGTTTCTGATGAAATCCCTCCTTTAATGCATTTTCTCACAGAAAATGAGTCTCTCGCCATGGGAAAATGGCTTTCTTGAGAAAGCATATTCTGGTCGAGAAATGGTGTTTTAAACAATAAAAACGACTCCCGGCCTTATTTAGTTCACATTTTTACTTTTGGTAACGTAGCCCGTATTCATAACGCACTAAACCTTTTTATCGCGTTAAACGCCTTTTCTCGACAACAAAAGCACAATTTCATCAGAAACAAACAAAACAAGAAAAATGAATCTATTCAACAAGTCTGCAACACATCCTTAAGAGTTACATGATTTCAACCAATGTCAATGTGTAATTTCCCCAGTTCTGATCATTGTTTAGGTTGTTGGTAGCTTGGTCCAATGCCAAAACACAGTGAAATCTCTTTATGGCTTTAAACGCGTTTTCTCCTCGAGAGAAACATGATGTCACTAAAAACGATATAGTTCAAACATGCCTGTTGTAACTGTCTTCAAACACTCAGAGCCTTAAAGTAGGGTTTTCACCAATGTGTTTTTTGGTGAGAAACCTTCTATTTCAAGGTTCGGTGCGTTATCAGACACGTACAATATGTATTTGTTGTGTTTCTGATGAAATCCCTCCTTTTAATGCATTTTCTCACAGAAAATGAGTCTCTCGCCATGGGAAAATGGCTTTCTTGAGAAAGCATATTCTGGTCGAGAAATGGTGTTTTAAACAATAAAAACGACTCCCGGCCTTATTTAGTTCACATTTTTACTTTTGGTAACGTAGCCCGTATTCATAACGCACTAAACCTTTTTACCGCGTTAAACGCCTTTTCTCGACAACAAAAGCACAATTTCATCAAAAACAAACAAAACAAGAAAAATGAATCTATTCAACAAGTCTGCAACACATCCTTAAGAGTTACATGATTTCACCCAATGTCAATGTGTAATTTCTCCAGTTCTGATCATTGTTTAGGTTGTTGGTAGCTTGGTCCAATGCCAAAACAGAGTGAAATCTCTTTGTGTTTTTAAACGCGTTTTCTCCTCGAGAGAAACATGATTTCACTAAAAACGTTATAGTTTAAACATGCCTGTTGTACATGTCTGCAAACACTCAGAGCCTTAAAGTACGGATTTCATCAATGTGGTTTTTGGTGAGAAACCTTCTATTTCAAGGTTCTGTGCGTTTTCAGACACGTACAATATGTATTTTTTGTTTTTCTGATGAAATCCCTCCTTTTAATGCATTTTCTCACAGAAAATGAGTCTCTTGCCATGGGAAAATGGCTTTCTTGAAAAAGCATATTCTGGTCGAGAAACGGTGTTTCAAACAGTAAAAACGACTCCCGGCCTTATTTAGTTCACATTTTAACTTTTGTTAACCTAGCCCGTATTCATAACGCACTAAACCTTTTTACCGCGTTAAACGCCTTTTCTCGACAACAAAAGCACAATTTCATCAAAAACAAACAAAACAGAAAAATGAATCTATTCAACAAGTCTGCAACACATCCTTAAGAGTTACATGATTTCACCCAATGTCAATGTGTAATTTCTCCAGTTCTGATCATTGTTTAGGTTGTTGGCAGCTTGGTCCAATGCCAAAACACAGTGAAATCTTTTTATGGCTTTAAACGCGTTTTCTCCTCGAGAAAAACATGATTTCACTAAAAACGTTATAGTTTAAACATGCCTGTTGTACATGTCTGCAAACACTCAGAGCCTTAAAGTACGGCTTTCACCAATGTGATTTTTGGTGAGAAACCTTCTATTTCAAGGTTCTGTGCGTTTTCAGACATGTACAATATGTATTTTTTGTGTTTCTGATGAAATCCCTCCTTTTAATGCATTTTCTCACAGAAAATGAGTCTCTCGCCATGGGAAAATGGCGTTCTTGAGAAAGCATATTCTGGTCGAGAAATGGTGTTTTAAACAATAAAAACGACTCCCGGCCTTATTTAGTTCACATTTTTACTTTTGTTAACCTAGCCCGTATTCATAACGCACTAAACCTTTTTACCGCGTTAAACGCCTTTTCTCGACAACAAAAGCACAATTTCATCAGAAACAAACAAAACAAGAAAAATGAATCTATTCAACAAGTCTGCAACATATTCTTAAGAGTTACATGCTTTCACCCAATGTCAATGTGTAATTTCTCCAGTTCTGATCATTGTTTAGGTTGTTGGTAGCTTGGTCCAATGCCAAAACACAGTGAAATCTCTTTATGGCTTTAAACGCGTTTTCTCCTCGAGAGAAACATGATTTCACTAAAAACGTTATAGTTTAAACATGCCTGTTGTAACTGTCTGCAAACACTCAGAGCCTTAAAGTACGGTTTTCACCAATGTGTTTTTTGGTGAGAAACCTTCTATTTCAAGGTTCTGTGCGTTTTCAGACATGTACAATATGTATTTTTTGTGTTTCTGATGAAATCCCTCCTTTTAATGCATTTTCTCACAGAAAATGAGTCTCTCGCCATGGGAAAATGGCGTTCTTGAGAAAGCATATTCTGGTCGAGAAATGGTGTTTTAAACAATAAAAACGACTCCCGGCCTTATTTAGTTCACATTTTTACTTTTGGTAACGTAGCCCGTATTCATAACGTACTAAACCTTTTTATCGCGTTAAACGCCTTTTCTCGACAAGAAAAGCACAATTTCATCAGAAACAAACAAAACAAGAAAAATGAATCTATTCAACAAGTCTGCAACACATCCTTAAGAGTTACATGATTTCAACCAATGTCAATGTGTAATTTCCCCAGTTCTGATCATTGTTTTGGTTGTTGGTAGCTTGGTCCAATGCCAAAACACAGTAAATCTCTTTATGGCTTTAAACGCGTTTTCTCCTCGAGAGAAACATGATTTCACTAAAAACGATATAGTTCAAACATGCCTGTTGTAACTGTCTTCAAACACTCAGAGCCTTAAAGTAGGGTTTTCACCAATGTGTTTTTTGGTGAGAAACCTTCTATTTCAAGGTTCGGTGCGTTATCAGACACGTACAATATGTATTTTTTGTGTTTCTGATGAAATCCCTCCTTTTAATGCATTTTCTCACAGAAAATGAGTCTCTCGCCATGGGAAAATGGCTTTCTTGAGAAAGCATATTCTGGTCGAGAAATGGTGTTTTAAACAATAAAAACGACTCCCAGCCTAATTTAGTTCACATTTTAACTTTTGTTAACCTAGCCCGTATTCATAACGCACTAAACCTTTTTATCGCGTTAAACGCCTTTTCTCGACAAGAAAAGCACAATTTCATCAGAAACAAACAAAACAAGAAAAATGAATCTATTCAACAAGTCTGCAACATATTCTTAAGAGTTACATGCTTTCACCCAATGTCAATGTGTAATTTCTCCAGTTCTGATCATTGTTTAGGTTGTTGGTAGCTTGGTCCAATGCCAAAACACAGTGAAATCTCTTTATGGCTTTAAACGCGTTTTCTCCTCGAGAGAAACATGATTTCACTAAAAACGTTATAGTTTAAACATGCCTGTTGTAACTGTCTGCAAACACTCAGAGCCTTAAAGTACGGTTTTCACCAATGTGTTTTTTGGTGAGAAACCTTCTATTTCAAGGTTCTGTGCGTTTTCAGACATGTACAATATGTATTTTTTGTGTTTCTGATGAAATCCCTCCTTTTAATGCATTTTCTCACAGAAAATGAGTCTCTCGCCATGGGAAAATGGCGTTCTTGAGAAAGCATATTCTGGTCGAGAAATGGTGTTTTAAACAATAAAAACGACTCCCGGCCTTATTTAGTTCACATTTTTACTTTTGGTAACGTAGCCCGTATTCATAACGTACTAAACCTTTTTATCGCGTTAAACGCCTTTTCTCGACAAGAAAAGCACAATTTCATCAGAAACAAACAAAACAAGAAAAATGAATCTATTCAACAAGTCTGCAACATATTCTTAAGAGTTACATGCTTTCACCCAATGTCAATGTGTAATTTCTCCAGTTCTGATCATTTTTTAGGTTGTTGGTAGCTTGGTCCAATGCCAAAACACAGTGAAATCTCTTTATGGCTTTAAACGCGTTTTCTCCTCGAGAGAAACATGATTTCACTAAAAACGTTATAGTTTAAACATGCCTGTTGTAACTGTCTGCAAACACTCAGAGCCTTAAAGTAGGGTTTTCACCAATGTGTTTTTTGGTGAGAAACCTTCTATTTCAAGGTTCTGTGCGTTTTCAGACATGTACAATATGTATTTTTTGTGTTTCTGATGAAATCCCTCCTTTTAATGCTTTTTTTCACAGAAAATGAGTCTCTCGCCATGGGAAAATGGCGTTCTTGAGAAAGCATATTCTGGTCGAGAAATGGTGTTTTAAACAATAAAAACGACTCCCGGCCTTATTTAGTTCACATTTTTACTTTTGGTAACGTAGCCCGTATTCATAACGCACTAAACCTTTTTATCGCGTTAAACGCCTTTTCTCGACAACAAAAGCACAATTTCATCAGAAACAAACAAAACAAGAAAAATGAATCTATTCAACAAGTCTGCAACACATCCTTAAGAGTTACATGATTTCAACCAATGTCAATGTGTAATTTCCCCAGTTCTGATCATTGTTTAGGTTGTTGGTAGCTTGGTCCAATGCCAAAACACAGTGAAATCTCTTTATGGCTTTAAACGCGTTTTCTCCTCGAGAGAAACATGATTTCACTAAAAACGATATAGTTCAAACATGCCTGTTGTAACTGTCTTCAAACACTCAGAGCCTTAAAGTAGGGTTTTCACCAATGTGTTTTTTGGTGAGAAACCTTCTATTTCAAGGTTCGGTGCGTTATCAGACACGTACAATATGTATTTGTTGTGTTTCTGATGAAATCCCTCCTTTTAATGCATTTTCTCACAGAAAATGAGTCTCTCGCCATGGGAAAATGGCTTTCTTGAGAAAGCATATTCTGGTCGAGAAATGGTGTTTTAAACAATAAAAACGACTCCCGGCCTTATTTAGTTCACATTTTTACTTTTGGTAACGTAGCCCGTATTCATAACGCACTAAACCTTTTTACCGCGTTAAACGCCTTTTCTCGACAACAAAAGCACAATTTCATCAAAAACAAACAAAACAAGAAAAATGAATCTATTCAACAAGTCTGCAACACATCCTTAAGAGTTACATGATTTCACCCAATGTCAATGTGTAATTTCTCCAGTTCTGATCATTGTTTAGGTTGTTGGTAGCTTGGTCCAATGCCAAAACAGAGTGAAATCTCTTTGTGTTTTTAAACGCGTTTTCTCCTCGAGAGAAACATGATTTCACTAAAAACGTTATAGTTTAAACATGCCTGTTGTACATGTCTGCAAACACTCAGAGCCTTAAAGTACGGATTTCATCAATGTGGTTTTTGGTGAGAAACCTTCTATTTCAAGGTTCTGTGCGTTTTCAGACACGTACAATATGTATTTTTTGTTTTTCTGATGAAATCCCTCCTTTTAATGCATTTTCTCACAGAAAATGAGTCTCTTGCCATGGGAAAATGGCTTTCTTGAAAAAGCATATTCTGGTCGAGAAACGGTGTTTCAAACAGTAAAAACGACTCCCGGCCTTATTTAGTTCACATTTTAACTTTTGTTAACCTAGCCCGTATTCATAACGCACTAAACCTTTTTACCGCGTTAAACGCCTTTTCTCGACAACAAAAGCACAATTTCATCAAAAACAAACAAAACAGAAAAATGAATCTATTCAACAAGTCTGCAACACATCCTTAAGAGTTACATGATTTCACCCAATGTCAATGTGTAATTTCTCCAGTTCTGATCATTGTTTAGGTTGTTGGCAGCTTGGTCCAATGCCAAAACACAGTGAAATCTTTTTATGGCTTTAAACGCGTTTTCTCCTCGAGAAAAACATGATTTCACTAAAAACGTTATAGTTTAAACATGCCTGTTGTACATGTCTGCAAACACTCAGAGCCTTAAAGTACGGCTTTCACCAATGTGATTTTTGGTGAGAAACCTTCTATTTCAAGGTTCTGTGCGTTTTCAGACATGTACAATATGTATTTTTTGTGTTTCTGATGAAATCCCTCCTTTTAATGCATTTTCTCACAGAAAATGAGTCTCTCGCCATGGGAAAATGGCGTTCTTGAGAAAGCATATTCTGGTCGAGAAATGGTGTTTTAAACAATAAAAACGACTCCCGGCCTTATTTAGTTCACATTTTTACTTTTGTTAACCTAGCCCGTATTCATAACGCACTAAACATTTTTACCGCGTTAAACGCCTTTTCTCGACAACAAAAGCACAATTTCATCAGAAACAAACAAAACAAGAAAAATGAATCTATTCAACAAGTCTGCAACATATTCTTAAGAGTTACATGCTTTCACCCAATGTCAATGTGTAATTTCTCCAGTTCTGATCATTGTTTAGGTTGTTGGTAGCTTGGTCCAATGCCAAAACACAGTGAAATCTCTTTATGGCTTTAAACGCGTTTTCTCCTCGAGAGAAACATGATTTCACTAAAAACGTTATAGTTTAAACATGCCTGTTGTAACTGTCTGCAAACACTCAGAGCCTTAAAGTACGGTTTTCACCAATGTGTTTTTTGGTGAGAAACCTTCTATTTCAAGGTTCTGTGCGTTTTCAGACATGTACAATATGTATTTTTTGTGTTTCTGATGAAATCCCTCCTTTTAATGCATTTTCTCACAGAAAATGAGTCTCTCGCCATGGGAAAATGGCGTTCTTGAGAAAGCATATTCTGGTCGAGAAATGGTGTTTTAAACAATAAAAACGACTCCCGGCCTTATTTAGTTCACATTTTTACTTTTGGTAACGTAGCCCGTATTCATAACGTACTAAACCTTTTTATCGCGTTAAACGCCTTTTCTCGACAAGAAAAGCACAATTTCATCAGAAACAAACAAAACAAGAAAAATGAATCTATTCAACAAGTCTGCAACACATCCTTAAGAGTTACATGATTTCAACCAATGTCAATGTGTAATTTCCCCAGTTCTGATCATTGTTTAGGTTGTTGGTAGCTTGGTCCAATGCCAAAACACAGTAAATCTCTTTATGGCTTTAAACGCGTTTTCTCCTCGAGAGAAACATGATTTCACTAAAAACGATATAGTTCAAACATGCCTGTTGTAACTGTCTTCAAACACTCAGAGCCTTAAAGTAGGGTTTTCACCAATGTGTTTTTTGGTGAGAAACCTTCTATTTCAAGGTTCGGTGCGTTATCAGACACGTACAATATGTATTTTTTGTGTTTCTGATGAAATCCCTCCTTTTAATGCATTTTCTCACAGAAAATGAGTCTCTCGCCATGGGAAAATGGCTTTCTTGAGAAAGCATATTCTGGTCGAGAAATGGTGTTTTAAACAATAAAAACGACTCCCAGCCTAATTTAGTTCACATTTTAACTTTTGTTAACCTAGCCCGTATTCATAACGCACTAAACCTTTTTATCGCGTTAAACGCCTTTTCTCGACAAGAAAAGCACAATTTCATCAGAAACAAACAAAACAAGAAAAATGAATCTATTCAACAAGTCTGCAACATATTCTTAAGAGTTACATGCTTTCACCCAATGTCAATGTGTAATTTCTCCAGTTCTGATCATTGTTTAGGTTGTTGGTAGCTTGGTCCAATGCCAAAACACAGTGAAATCTCTTTATGGCTTTAAACGCGTTTTCTCCTCGAGAGAAACATGATTTCACTAAAAACGTTATAGTTTAAACATGCCTGTTGTAACTGTCTGCAAACACTCAGAGCCTTAAAGTACGGTTTTCACCAATGTGTTTTTTGGTGAGAAACCTTCTATTTCAAGGTTCTGTGCGTTTTCAGACATGTACAATATGTATTTTTTGTGTTTCTGATGAAATCCCTCCTTTTAATGCATTTTCTCACAGAAAATGAGTCTCTCGCCATGGGAAAATGGCTTTCTTGAGAAAGCATATTCTGGTCGAGAAATGGTGTTTTAAACAATAAAAACGACTCCCGGCCTTATTTAGTTCACATTTTTACTTTTGGTAACGTAGCCCGTATTCATAACGTACTAAACCTTTTTATCGCGTTAAACGCCTTTTCTCGACAAGAAAAGCACAATTTCATCAGAAACAAACAAAACAAGAAAAATGAATCTATTCAACAAGTCTGCAACATATTCTTAAGAGTTACATGCTTTCACCCAATGTCAATGTGTAATTTCTCCAGTTCTGATCATTTTTTAGGTTGTTGGTAGCTTGGTCCAATGCCAAAACACAGTGAAATCTCTTTATGGCTTTAAACGCGTTTTCTCCTCGAGAGAAACATGATTTCACTAAAAACGTTATAGTTTAAACATGCCTGTTGTAACTGTCTGCAAACACTCAGAGCCTTAAAGTACGGTTTTCACCAATGTGTTTTTTGGTGAGAAACCTTCTATTTCAAGGTTCTGTGCGTTTTCAGACATGTACAATATGTATTTTTTGTGTTTCTGATGAAATCCCTCCTTTTAATGCTTTTTTTCACAGAAAATGAGTCTCTCGCCATGGGAAAATGGCGTTCTTGAGAAAGCATATTCTGGTCGAGAAATGGTGTTTTAAACAATAAAAACGACTCCCGGCCTTATTTAGTTCACATTTTTACTTTTGGTAACGTAGCCCGTATTCATAACGCACTAAACCTTTTTATCGCGTTAAACGCCTTTTCTCGACAAGAAAAGCACAATTTCATCAGAAACAAACAAAACAAGAAAAATGAATCTATTCAACAAGTCTGCAACATATTCTTAAGAGTTACATGCTTTCAACCAATGTCAATGTGTAATTTCCCCAGTTCTGATCATTGTTTAGGTTGTTGGTAGCTTGGTCCAATGCCAAAACACAGTGAAATCTCTTTATGGCTTTAAACGCGTTTTCTCCTTGAGAGAAACATGATTTCACTAAAAACGATATAGTTCAAACATGCCTGTTGTAACTGTCTTCAAACACTCAGAGCCTTAAAGTAGGGTTTTCACCAATGTGTTTTTTGGTGAGAAACCTTCTATTTCAAGGTTCGGTGCGTTATCAGACACGTAAAATATGTATTTTTTGTGTTTCTGATGAAATCCCTCCTTTTAATGCATTTTCTCACAGAAAATGAGTCTCTCGCCATGGGAAAATGGCTTTCTTGAGAAAGCATATTCTGGTCGAGAAATGGTGTTTTAAACAATAAAAACGACTCCCAGCCTACTTTAGTTCACATTTTTACTTTTGTTAACCTAGCCCGTATTCATAACGCACTAAACCTTTTTATCGCGTTAAACGCCTTTTCTCGACAAGAAAAGCACAATTTCATCAGAAACAAACAAAACAAGAAAAATGAATCTATTCAACAAGTCTGCAACATATTCTTAAGAGTTACATGCTTTCACCCAATGTCAATGTGTAATTTCTCCAGTTCTGATCATTGTTTAGGTTGTTGGTAGCTTGGTCCAATGCCAAAACACAGTGAAATCTCTTTATGGCTTTAAACGCGTTTTCTCCTCGAGAGAAACATGATTTCACTAAAAACGTTATAGTTTAAACATGCCTGTTGTAACTGTCTGCAAACACTCAGAGCCTTAAAGTACGGTTTTCACCAATGTGTTTTTTGGTGAGAAACCTTCTATTTCAAGGTTCTGTGCGTTTTCAGACATGTACAATATGTATTTTTTGTGTTTCTGATGAAATCCCTCCTTTTAATGCTTTTTTTCACAGAAAATGAGTCTCTCGCCATGGGAAAATGGCGTTCTTGAGAAAGCATATTCTGGTCGAGAAATGGTGTTTTAAACAATAAAAACGACTCCCGGCCTTATTTAGTTCACATTTTTACTTTTGGTAACGTAGCCCGTATTCATAACGCACTAAACCTTTTTATCGCGTTAAACGCCTTTTCTCGACAACAAAAGCACAATTTCATCAGAAACAAACAAAACAAGAAAAATGAATCTATTCAACAAGTCTGCAACACATCCTTAAGAGTTACATGATTTCAACCAATGTCAATGTGTAATTTCCCCAGTTCTGATCATTGTTTAGGTTGTTGGTAGCTTGGTCCAATGCCAAAACACAGTGAAATCTCTTTATGGCTTTAAACGCGTTTTCTCCTCGAGAGAAACATGATTTCACTAAAAACGATATAGTTCAAACATGCCTGTTGTAACTGTCTGCAAACACTCAGAGCCTTAAAGTAGGGTTTTCACCAATGTGTTTTTTGGTGAGAAACCTTCTATTTCAAGGTTCGGTGCGTTATCAGACACGTACAATATGTATTTTTTGTGTTTCTGATGAAATCCCTCCTTTTAATGCATTTTCTCACAGAAAATGAGTCTCTCGCCATGGGAAAATGGCCTTCTTGAGAAAGCATATTCTGGTCGAGAAATGGTGTTTTAAACAATAAAAACGACTCCCAGCCTTATTTAGTTCACATTTTTACTTTTGGTAACGTAGCCCGTATTCATAACGCACTAAACCTTTTTATCGCGTTAAACGCCTTTTCTCGACAAGAAAAGCACAATTTCATCAGAAACAAACAAAACAAGAAAAATGAATCTATTCAACAAGTCTGCAACACATCCTTAATAGTTACATGATTTCAACCAATGTCAATGTGTAATTTCCCCAGTTCTGATCATTGTTTAGGTTGTTGGTAGCTTGGTCCAATGCCAATACACAGTAAATCTCTTTATGGCTTTAAACGCGTTTTCTCCTCGAGAGAAACATGATTTCACTAAAAACGTTATAGTTCAAACATGCCTGTTGTAACTGTCTTCAAACACTCAGAGCCTTAAAGTAGGGTTTTCACCAATGTGTTTTTTGGTGAGAAACCTTCTATTTCAAGGTTCGGTGCATTATCAGACACGTAAAATATGTATTTTTTGTGTTTCTGATGAAATCCCTCCTTTTAATGCATTTTCTCACAGAAAATGAGTCTCTCGCCATGGGAAAATGGCTTTCTTGAGAAAGCATATTCTGGTCGACAAATGGTGTTTTAAACAATAAAAACGACTCCCAGCCTAATTTTGTTCACATTTTTACTTTTGTTAACCTAGCCCGTATTCATAACGCACTAAACCTTTTTATCGCGTTAAACGCCTTTTCTCGACAAGAAAAGCACAATTTCATCAGAAACAAACAAAACAAGAAAAATGAATCTATTCAACAAGTCTGCAACATATTCTTAAGAGTTACATGCTTTCACCCAATGTCAATGTGTAATTTCTCCAGTTCTGATCATTGTTTAGGTTGTTGGTAGCTTGGTCCAATGCCAAAACACAGTGAAATCTCTTTATGGCTTTAAACGCGTTTTCTCCTCGAGAGAAACATGATTTCACTAAAAACGTTATAGTTTAAACATGCCTGTTGTAACTGTCTGCAAACACTCAGAGCCTTAAAGTAGGGTTTTCACCAATGTGTTTTTTGGTGAGATACCTTCTATTTCAAGGTTCGGTGCGTTATCAGACACGTACAATATGTATTTTTTGTGTTTCTGATGAAATCCCTCCTTTTAATGCATTTTCTCACAGAAAATGAGTCTCTCACCATGGGAAAATGGCCTTCTTGAGAAAGCATATTCTGGTCGAGAAATGGTGTTTTAAACAATAAAAACGACTCCCAGCCTTATTTAGTTCACATTTTTACTTTTGGTAACGTAGCCCGTATTCATAACGCACTAAACCTTTTTATCGCGTTAAACGCCTTTTCTCGACAACAAAAGCACAATTTCATCAGAAACAAACAAAACAAGAAAAATGAATCTATTCAACAAGTCTGCAACATATTCTTAAGAGTTACATGCTTTCACCCAATGTCAATGTGTAATTTCTCCAGTTCTGATCATTGTTTAGGTTGTTGGTAGCTTGGTCCAATGCCAAAACACAGTGAAATCTCTTTATGGCTTTAAACGCGTTTTCTCCTCGAGAGAAACATGATTTCACTAAAAACGTTATAGTTTAAACATGCCTGTTGTAACTGTCTGCAAACACTCAGAGCCTTAAAGTACGGTTTTCACCAATGTGTTTTTTGGTGAGAAACCTTCTATTTCAAGGTTCTGTGCGTTTTCAGACATGTACAATATGTATTTTTTGTGTTTCTGATGAAATCCCTCCTTTTAATGCTTTTTTTCACAGAAAATGAGTCTCTCGCCATGGGAAAATGGCGTTCTTGAGAAAGCATATTCTGGTCGAGAAATGGTGTTTTAAACAATAAAAACGACTCCCGGCCTTATTTAGTTCACATTTTTACTTTTGGTAACGTAGCCCGTATTCATAACGCACTAAACCTTTTTATCACGTTAAACGCCTTTTCTCGACAAGAAAAGCACAATTTCATCAGAAACAAACAAAACAAGAAAAATGAATCTATTCAACAAGTCTGCAACACATCCTTAAGAGTTACATGATTTCAACCAATGTCAATGTGTAATTTCCCCAGTTCTGATCATTGTTTAGGTTGTTGGTAGCTTGGTCCAATGCCAAAACACAGTGAAATCTCTTTATGGCTTTAAACGCGTTTTCTCCTCGAGAGAAACATGATTTCACTAAAAACGATATAGTTCAAACATGCCTGTTGTAACTGTCTTCAAACACTCAGAGCCTTAAAGTAGGGTTTTCACCAATGTGTTTTTTGGTGAGAAACCTTCTATTTCAAGGTTCGGTGCGTTATCAGACACGTAAAATATGTATTTTTTGTGTTTCTGATGAAATCCCTCCTTTTAATGCATTTTCTCACAGAAAATGAGTCTCTCGCCATGGGAAAATGGCTTTCTTGAGAAAGCATATTCTGGTCGAGAAATGGTGTTTTAAACAATAAAAACGACTCCCAGCCTAATTTTGTTCACATTTTTACTTTTGTTAACCTAGCCCGTATTCATAACGCACTAAACCTTTTTATCGCGTTAAACGCCTTTTCTCGACAAGAAAAGCACAATTTCATCAGAAACAAACAAAACAAGAAAAATGAATCTATTCAACAAGTCTGCAACATATTCTTAAGAGTTACATGCTTTCACCCAATGTCAATGTGTAATTTCTCCAGTTCTGATCATTGTTTAGGTTGTTGGTAGCTTGGTCCAATGCCAAAACACAGTGAAATCTCTTTATGGCTTTAAACGCGTTTTCTCCTCGAGAGAAACATGATTTCACTAAAAACGTTATAGTTTAAACATGCCTGTTGTAACTGTCTGCAAACACTCAGAGCCTTAAAGTAGGGTTTTCACCAATGTGTTTTTTGGTGAGAAACCTTCTATTTCAAGGTTCTGTGCGTTTTCAGACATGTACAATATGTATTTTTTGTGTTTCTGATGAAATCCCTCCTTTTAATGCTTTTTTTCACAGAAAATGAGTCTCTCGCCATGGGAAAATGGCCTTCTTGAGAAAGCATATTCTGGTCGAGAAATGGTGTTTTAAACAATAAAAACGACTCCCAGCCTTATTTAGTTCACATTTTTACTTTTGGTAACGTAGCCCGTATTCATAACGCACTAAACCTTTTTATCGCGTTAAACGCCTTTTCTCGACAACAAAAGCACAATTTCATCAGAAACAAACAAAACAAGAAAAATGAATCTATTCAACAGGTCTGCAACACATCCTTAAGAGTTACATGATTTCAACCAATGTCAATGTGTAATTTCCCCAGTTCTGATCATTGTTTAGGTTGTTGGTAGCTTGGTCCAATGCCAAAACACAGTGAAATCTCTTTATGGCTATAAACGCGTTTTCTCCTCGAGAGAAACATGATTTCACTAAAAACGATATAGTTCAAACATGCCTGTTGTAACTGTCTTCAAACACTCAGAGCCTTAAAGTAGGGTTTTCACCAATGTGTTTTTTGGTGAGAAACCTTCTATTTCAAGGTTCGGTGCGTTATCAGACACGTAAAATGTGTATTTTTTGTGTTTCTGATGAAATCCCTCCTTTTAATGCATTTTCTCACAGAAAATGAGTCTCTCGCCATGGGAAAATGGCTTTCTTGAGAAAGCATATTCTGGTCGAGAAATGTTGTTTTAAACAATAAAAACGACTCCCAGCCTAATTTAGTTCACATTTTTACTTTTGTTAACCTAGCCCGTATTCATAACGCACTAAACCTTTTTATCGCGTTAAACGCCTTTTCTCGACAAGAAAAGCACAATTTCATCAGAAACAAACAAAACAAGAAAAATGAATCTATTCAACAAGTCTGCAACATATTCTTAAGAGTTACATGCTTTCACCCAATGTCAATGTGTAATTTCTCCAGTTCTGATCATTGTTTAGGTTGTTGGTAGCTTGGTCCAATGCCAAAACACAGTGAAATCTCTTTATGGCTTTAAACGCGTTTTCTCCTCGAGAGAAACATGATTTCACTAAAAACGATATAGTTCAAACATGCCTGTTGTAACTGTCTTCAAACACTCAGAGCCTTAAAGTAGGGTTTTCACCAATGTGTTTTTTGGTGAGAAACCTTCTATTTCAAGGTTCTGTGCGTTATCAGACACGTACAATATGTATTTTTTGTGTTTCTGATGAAATCCCTCCTTTTAATGCATTTTCTCACAGAAAATGAGTCTCTCGCCATGGGAAAATGGCTTTCTTGAGAAAGCATATTCTGGTCGAGAAATGGTGTTTTAAACAATAAAAACGACTCCCAGCCTTATTTAGTTCACATTTTTACTTTTGGTAACGTAGCCCGTATTCATAACGCACTAAACCTTTTTATCGCGTTAAACGCCTTTTCTCGACAACAAAAGCACAATTTCATCAGAAACAAACAAAACAAGAAAAATGAATCTATTCAACAAGTCTGCAACACATCCTTAAGAGTTACATGATTTCACCCAATGTCAATGTGTAATTTCTCCAGTTCTGATCATTGTTTAGGTTGTTGGTAGCTTGGTCCAATGCCAAAACAGAGTGAAATCTTTTTATGGCTTTAAACGCGTTTTCTCCTTGAGAGAAACATGATTTCACTAAAAACGTTATAGTTTAAACATTCCTGTTGTACATGATGCAAACACTCAGAGCCTTAAAGTACGGATTTCATCAATGTGGTTTTTGGTGAGAAACCTTCTATTTCAAGGTTCTGTGCGTTTTCAGACACGTACAATATGTATTTTTTGTGTTTCTGATGAAATCCCTCCTTTTAATGCATTTTCTCACAGAAAATGAGTCTCTTGCCATGGGAAAATGGCTTTCTTGAGAAAGCATATTCTGGTCGAGAAATGGTGTTTTAAACAATAAAAACGACTCCCGGCCTTATTTAGTTCACATTTTAACTTTTGTTAACCTAGCCCGTATTCATAACGCACTAAACCTTTTTACCGCGTTAAACGCCTTTTCTCGACAAGAAAAGCACAATTTCATCAAAAACAAACAAAACAAGAAAAATGAATCTATTCAACAAGTCTGCAACACATCCTTAAGAGTTACATGATTTCAACCAATGTCAATGTGTAATTTCCCCAGTTCTGATCATTGTTTAGGTTGTTGGTAGCTTGGTCCAATGCCAAAACACAGTGAAATCTCTTTATGGCTTTAAACGCGTTTTCTCCTCGAGAAAAAACATGATTTCACTAAAAACGTTATAGTTTAAACATGCCTGTTGTACATGTCTGCAAACACTCAGAGCCTTAAAGTACGGCTTTCACCAATGTGATTTTTGGTGAGAAACCTTCTATTTCAAGGTTCTGTGCGTTTTCAGACATGTACAATATGTATTTTTTGTGTTTCTGATGAAATCCCTCCTTTTAATGCATTTTCTTACAGAAAATGAGTCTTTCGCCATGGGAAAATGGCGTTCTTGAGAAAGCATATTCTGGTCGAGAAATGGTGTTTTAAACAATAAAAACGACTCCCGGCCTTATTTAGTTCACATTTTTACTTTTGTTAACCTAGCCCGTATTCATAACGCACTAAACCTTTTTATCGCGTTAAACGCCTTTTCTCGACAACAAAAGCACAATTTCATCAGAAACAAACAAAACAAGAAAAATGAATCTATTCAACAAGTCTGCAACATATTCTTAAGAGTTACATGCTTTCACCCAATGTCAATGTGTAATTTCTCCAGTTCTGATCATTGTTTAGGTTGTTGGTAGCTTGGTCCAATGCCAAAACACAGTGAAATCTCTTTATGGCTTTAAACGCGTTTTCTCCTCGAGAGAAACATGATTTCACTAAAAACGTTATAGTTTAAACATGCCTGTTGTAACTGTCTGCAAACACTCAGAGCCTTAAAGTACGGTTTTCACCAATGTGTTTTTTGGTGAGAAACCTTCTATTTCAAGGTTCTGTGCGTTTTCAGACATGTACAATATGTATTTTTTGTGTTTCTGATGAAATCCCTCCTTTTAATGCTTTTTTTCACAGAAAATGAGTCTCTCGCCATGGGAAAATGGCGTTCTTGAGAAAGCATATTCTGGTCGAGAAATGGTGTTTTAAACAATAAAAACGACTCCCGGCCTTATTTAGTTCACATTTTTACTTTTGGTAACGTAGCCCGTATTCATAACGCACTAAACCTTTTTATCACGTTAAACGCCTTTTCTCGACAAGAAAAGCACAATTTCATCAGAAACAAACAAAACAAGAAAAATGAATCTATTCAACAAGTCTGCAACACATCCTTAAGAGTTACATGATTTCAACCAATGTCAATGTGTAATTTCCCCAGTTCTGATCATTGTTTAGGTTGTTGGTAGCTTGGTCCAATGCCAAAACACAGTGAAATCTCTTTATGGCTTTAAACGCGTTTTCTCCTCGAGAGAAACATGATTTCACTAAAAACGATATAGTTCAAACATGCCTGTTGTAACTGTCTTCAAACACTCAGAGCCTTAAAGTAGGGTTTTCACCAATGTGTTTTTTGGTGAGAAACCTTCTATTTCAAGGTTCGGTGCGTTATCAGACACGTAAAATATGTATTTTTTGTGTTTCTGATGAAATCCCTCCTTTTAATGCATTTTCTCACAGAAAATGAGTCTCTCGCCATGGGAAAATGGCTTTCTTGAGAAAGCATATTCTGGTCGAGAAATGGTGTTTTAAACAATAAAAACGACTCCCAGCCTAATTTTGTTCACATTTTTACTTTTGTTAACCTAGCCCGTATTCATAACGCACTAAACCTTTTTATCGCGTTAAACGCCTTTTCTCGACAAGAAAAGCACAATTTCATCAGAAACAAACAAAACAAGAAAAATGAATCTATTCAACAAGTCTGCAACATATTCTTAAGAGTTACATGCTTTCACCCAATGTCAATGTGTAATTTCTCCAGTTCTGATCATTGTTTAGGTTGTTGGTAGCTTGGTCCAATGCCAAAACACAGTGAAATCTCTTTATGGCTTTAAACGCGTTTTCTCCTCGAGAGAAACATGATTTCACTAAAAACGTTATAGTTTAAACATGCCTGTTGTAACTGTCTGCAAACACTCAGAGCCTTAAAGTAGGGTTTTCACCAATGTGTTTTTTGGTGAGAAACCTTCTATTTCAAGGTTCTGTGCGTTTTCAGACATGTACAATATGTATTTTTTGTGTTTCTGATGAAATCCCTCCTTTTAATGCTTTTTTTCACAGAAAATGAGTCTCTCGCCATGGGAAAATGGCCTTCTTGAGAAAGCATATTCTGGTCGAGAAATGGTGTTTTAAACAATAAAAACGACTCCCAGCCTTATTTAGTTCACATTTTTACTTTTGGTAACGTAGCCCGTATTCATAACGCACTAAACCTTTTTATCGCGTTAAACGCCTTTTCTCGACAACAAAAGCACAATTTCATCAGAAACAAACAAAACAAGAAAAATGAATCTATTCAACAGGTCTGCAACACATCCTTAAGAGTTACATGATTTCAACCAATGTCAATGTGTAATTTCCCCAGTTCTGATCATTGTTTAGGTTGTTGGTAGCTTGGTCCAATGCCAAAACACAGTGAAATCTCTTTATGGCTATAAACGCGTTTTCTCCTCGAGAGAAACATGATTTCACTAAAAACGATATAGTTCAAACATGCCTGTTGTAACTGTCTTCAAACACTCAGAGCCTTAAAGTAGGGTTTTCACCAATGTGTTTTTTGGTGAGAAACCTTCTATTTCAAGGTTCGGTGCGTTATCAGACACGTAAAATGTGTATTTTTTGTGTTTCTGATGAAATCCCTCCTTTTAATGCATTTTCTCACAGAAAATGAGTCTCTCGCCATGGGAAAATGGCTTTCTTGAGAAAGCATATTCTGGTCGAGAAATGTTGTTTTAAACAATAAAAACGACTCCCAGCCTAATTTAGTTCACATTTTTACTTTTGTTAACCTAGCCCGTATTCATAACGCACTAAACCTTTTTATCGCGTTAAACGCCTTTTCTCGACAAGAAAAGCACAATTTCATCAGAAACAAACAAAACAAGAAAAATGAATCTATTCAACAAGTCTGCAACATATTCTTAAGAGTTACATGCTTTCACCCAATGTCAATGTGTAATTTCTCCAGTTCTGATCATTGTTTAGGTTGTTGGTAGCTTGGTCCAATGCCAAAACACAGTGAAATCTCTTTATGGCTTTAAACGCGTTTTCTCCTCGAGAGAAACATGATTTCACTAAAAACGATATAGTTCAAACATGCCTGTTGTAACTGTCTTCAAACACTCAGAGCCTTAAAGTAGGGTTTTCACCAATGTGTTTTTTGGTGAGAAACCTTCTATTTCAAGGTTCTGTGCGTTATCAGACACGTACAATATGTATTTTTTGTGTTTCTGATGAAATCCCTCCTTTTAATGCATTTTCTCACAGAAAATGAGTCTCTCGCCATGGGAAAATGGCTTTCTTGAGAAAGCATATTCTGGTCGAGAAATGGTGTTTTAAACAATAAAAACGACTCCCAGCCTTATTTAGTTCACATTTTTACTTTTGGTAACGTAGCCCGTATTCATAACGCACTAAACCTTTTTATCGCGTTAAACGCCTTTTCTCGACAACAAAAGCACAATTTCATCAGAAACAAACAAAACAAGAAAAATGAATCTATTCAACAAGTCTGCAACACATCCTTAAGAGTTACATGATTTCACCCAATGTCAATGTGTAATTTCTCCAGTTCTGATCATTGTTTAGGTTGTTGGTAGCTTGGTCCAATGCCAAAACAGAGTGAAATCTTTTTATGGCTTTAAACGCGTTTTCTCCTTGAGAGAAACATGATTTCACTAAAAACGTTATAGTTTAAACATTCCTGTTGTACATGATGCAAACACTCAGAGCCTTAAAGTACGGATTTCATCAATGTGGTTTTTGGTGAGAAACCTTCTATTTCAAGGTTCTGTGCGTTTTCAGACACGTACAATATGTATTTTTTGTGTTTCTGATGAAATCCCTCCTTTTAATGCATTTTCTCACAGAAAATGAGTCTCTTGCCATGGGAAAATGGCTTTCTTGAGAAAGCATATTCTGGTCGAGAAATGGTGTTTTAAACAATAAAAACGACTCCCGGCCTTATTTAGTTCACATTTTAACTTTTGTTAACCTAGCCCGTATTCATAACGCACTAAACCTTTTTACCGCGTTAAACGCCTTTTCTCGACAAGAAAAGCACAATTTCATCAAAAACAAACAAAACAAGAAAAATGAATCTATTCAACAAGTCTGCAACACATCCTTAAGAGTTACATGATTTCAACCAATGTCAATGTGTAATTTCCCCAGTTCTGATCATTGTTTAGGTTGTTGGTAGCTTGGTCCAATGCCAAAACACAGTGAAATCTCTTTATGGCTTTAAACGCGTTTTCTCCTCGAGAAAAAACATGATTTCACTAAAAACGTTATAGTTTAAACATGCCTGTTGTACATGTCTGCAAACACTCAGAGCCTTAAAGTACGGCTTTCACCAATGTGATTTTTGGTGAGAAACCTTCTATTTCAAGGTTCTGTGCGTTTTCAGACATGTACAATATGTATTTTTTGTGTTTCTGATGAAATCCCTCCTTTTAATGCATTTTCTTACAGAAAATGAGTCTTTCGCCATGGGAAAATGGCGTTCTTGAGAAAGCATATTCTGGTCGAGAAATGGTGTTTTAAACAATAAAAACGACTCCCGGCCTTATTTAGTTCACATTTTTACTTTTGTTAACCTAGCCCGTATTCATAACGCACTAAACCTTTTTATCGCGTTAAACGCCTTTTCTCGACAACAAAAGCACAATTTCATCAGAAACAAACAAAACAAGAAAAATGAATCTATTCAACAAGTCTGCAACATATTCTTAAGAGTTACATGCTTTCACCCAATGTCAATGTGTAATTTCTCCAGTTCTGATCATTGTTTAGGTTGTTGGTAGCTTGGTCCAATGCCAAAACACAGTGAAATCTCTTTATGGCTTTAAACGCGTTTTCTCCTCGAGAGAAACATGATTTCACTAAAAACGTTATAGTTTAAACATGCCTGTTGTAACTGTCTGCAAACACTCAGAGCCTTAAAGTACGGTTTTCACCAATGTGATTTTTGGTGAGAAACCTTCTATTTCAAGGTTCTGTGCGTTTTCAGACATGTACAATATGTATTTTTTGTGTTTCTGATGAAATCCCTCCTTTTAATGCTTTTTTTCACAGAAAATGAGTCTCTCGCCATGGGAAAATGGCGTTCTTGAGAAAGCATATTCTGGTCGAGAAATGGTGTTTTAAACAATAAAAACGACTCCCGGCCTTATTTAGTTCACATTTTTACTTTTGGTAACGTAGCCCGTATTCATAACGCACTAAACCTTTTTATCGCGTTAAACGCCTTTTCTCGACAAGAAAAGCACAATTTCTTCAGAAACAAACAAAACAAGAAAAATGAATCTATTCAACAGGTCTGCAACACATCCTTAATAGTTACATGATTTCAACCAATGTCAATGTGTAATTTCTCCAGTTCTGATCATTGTTTAGGTTGTTGGTAGCTTGGTCCAATGCCAAAACACAGTGAAATCTCTTTATGGCTTTAAACGCGTTTTCTCCTCGAGAGAAACATGATTTCACTAAAAACGTTATAGTTTAAACATGCCTGTTGTAACTGTCTGCAAACACTCAGAGCCTTAAAGTAGGGTTTTCACCAATGTGTTTTTTGGTGAGAAACCTTCTATTTCAAGGTTCGGTGCGTTATCAGACACGTACAATATGTATTTTTTGTGTTTCTGATGAAATCCCTCCTTTTAATGCATTTTCTCACAGAAAATGAGTCTCTCGCCATGGGAAAATGGCTTTCTTGAGAAAGCATATTCTGGTCGAGAAATGGTGTTTTAAACAATAAAAACGACTCCCAGCCTTATTTAGTTCACATTTTTACTTTTGGTAACGTAGCCCGTATTCATAACGCACTAAACCTTTTTATCGCGTTAAACGCCTTTTCTCGACAAGAAAAGCACAATTTCATCAGAAACAAACAAAACAAGAAAAATGAATCTATTCAACAAGTCTGCAACATATTCTTAAGAGTTACATGCTTTCAACCAATGTCAATGTGTAATTTCCCCAGTTCTGATCATTGTTTAGGTTGTTGGTAGCTTGGTCCAATGCCAAAACACAGTGAAATCTCTTTATGGCTTTAAACGCGTTTTCTCCTTGAGAGAAACATGATTTCACTAAAAACGATATAGTTCAAACATGCCTGTTGTAACTGTCTTCAAACACTCAGAGCCTTAAAGTAGGGTTTTCACCAATGTGTTTTTTGGTGAGAAACCTTCTATTTCAAGGTTCGGTGCGTTATCAGACACGTAAAATATGTATTTTTTGTGTTTCTGATGAAATCCCTCCTTTTAATGCATTTTCTCACAGAAAATGAGTCTCTCGCCATGGGAAAATGGCTTTCTTGAGAAAGCATATTCTGGTCGAGAAATGGTGTTTTAAACAATAAAAACGACTCCCAGCCTACTTTAGTTCACATTTTTACTTTTGTTAACCTAGCCCGTATTCATAACGCACTAAACCTTTTTATCGCGTTAAACGCCTTTTCTCGACAAGAAAAGCACAATTTCATCAGAAACAAACAAAACAAGAAAAATGAATCTATTCAACAAGTCTGCAACATATTCTTAAGAGTTACATGCTTTCACCCAATGTCAATGTGTAATTTCTCCAGTTCTGATCATTGTTTAGGTTGTTGGTAGCTTGGTCCAATGCCAAAACACAGTGAAATCTCTTTATGGCTTTAAACGCGTTTTCTCCTCGAGAGAAACATGATTTCACTAAAAACGTTATAGTTTAAACATGCCTGTTGTAACTGTCTGCAAACACTCAGAGCCTTAAAGTACGGTTTTCACCAATGTGTTTTTTGGTGAGAAACCTTCTATTTCAAGGTTCTGTGCGTTTTCAGACATGTACAATATGTATTTTTTGTGTTTCTGATGAAATCCCTCCTTTTAATGCTTTTTTTCACAGAAAATGAGTCTCTCGCCATGGGAAAATGGCGTTCTTGAGAAAGCATATTCTGGTCGAGAAATGGTGTTTTAAACAATAAAAACGACTCCCGGCCTTATTTAGTTCACATTTTTACTTTTGGTAACGTAGCCCGTATTCATAACGCACTAAACCTTTTTATCGCGTTAAACGCCTTTTCTCGACAAGAAAAGCACAATTTCATCAGAAACAAACAAAACAAGAAAAATGAATCTATTCAACAAGTCTGCAACATATTCTTAAGAGTTACATGCTTTCAACCAATGTCAATGTGTAATTTCCCCAGTTCTGATCATTGTTTAGGTTGTTGGTAGCTTGGTCCAATGCCAAAACACAGTGAAATCTCTTTATGGCTTTAAACGCGTTTTCTCCTTGAGAGAAACATGATTTCACTAAAAACGATATAGTTCAAACATGCCTGTTGTAACTGTCTTCAAACACTCAGAGCCTTAAAGTAGGGTTTTCACCAATGTGTTTTTTGGTGAGAAACCTTCTATTTCAAGGTTCGGTGCGTTATCAGACACGTAAAATATGTATTTTTTGTGTTTCTGATGAAATCCCTCCTTTTAATGCATTTTCTCACAGAAAATGAGTCTCTCGCCATGGGAAAATGGCTTTCTTGAGAAAGCATATTCTGGTCGAGAAATGGTGTTTTAAACAATAAAAACGACTCCCAGCCTACTTTAGTTCACATTTTTACTTTTGTTAACCTAGCCCGTATTCATAACGCACTAAACCTTTTTATCGCGTTAAACGCCTTTTCTCGACAAGAAAAGCACAATTTCATCAGAAACAAACAAAACAAGAAAAATGAATCTATTCAACAAGTCTGCAACATATTCTTAAGAGTTACATGCTTTCACCCAATGTCAATGTGTAATTTCTCCAGTTCTGATCATTGTTTAGGTTGTTGGTAGCTTGGTCCAATGCCAAAACACAGTGAAATCTCTTTATGGCTTTAAACGCGTTTTCTCCTCGAGAGAAACATGATTTCACTAAAAACGTTATAGTTTAAACATGCCTGTTGTAACTGTCTGCAAACACTCAGAGCCTTAAAGTAGGGTTTTCACCAATGTGTTTTTTGGTGAGAAACCTTCTATTTCAAGGTTCGGTGCGTTATCAGACACGTACAATATGTATTTTTTGTGTTTCTGATGAAATCCCTCCTTTTAATGCATTTTCTCACAGAAAATGAGTCTCTCGCCATGGGAAAATGGCCTTCTTGAGAAAGCATATTCTGGTCGAGAAATGGTGTTTTAAACAATAAAAACGACTCCCAGCCTTATTTAGTTCACATTTTTACTTTTGGTAACGTAGCCCGTATTCATAACGCACTAAACCTTTTTATCGCGTTAAACGCCTTTTCTCGACAAGAAAAGCACAATTTCATCAGAAACAAACAAAACAAGAAAAATGAATCTATTCAACAAGTCTGCAACACATCCTTAAGAGTTACATGATTTCAACCAATGTCAATGTGTAATTTCCCCAGTTCTGATCATTGTTTAGGTTGTTGGTAGCTTGGTCCAATGCCAAAACACAGTAAATCTCTTTATGGCTTTAAACGCGTTTTCTCCTCGAGAGAAACATGATTTCACTAAAAACGTTATAGTTCAAACATGCCTGTTGTAACTGTCTTCAAACACTCAGAGCCTTAAAGTAGGGATTTCACCAATGTGTTTTTTGGTGAGAAACCTTCTATTTCAAGGTTCGGTGCGTTATCAGACACGTACAATATGTATTTTTTGTGTTTCTGATGAAATCCCTCCTTTTAATGCATTTTCTCACAGAAAATGAGTCTCTCGCCATGGGAAAATGGCGTTCTTGAGAAAGCATATTCTGGTCGAGAAATGGTGTTTTAAACAATAAAAACGACTCCCGGGCTTATTTAGTTCACATTTTTACTTTTGTTAACCTAGCCCGTATTCATAACGCACTAAACCTTTTTACCGCGTTAAACGCCTTTTCTCGACAACAAAAGCACAATTTCATCAGAAACAAACAAAACAAGAAAAATGAATCTATTCAACAAGTCTGCAACATATTCTTAAGAGTTACATGCTTTCACCCAATGTCAATGTGTAATTTCTCCAGTTCTGATCATTGTTTAGGTTGTTGGTAGCTTGGTCCAATGCCAAAACACAGTGAAATCTCTTTATGGCTTTAAACGCGTTTTCTCCTCGAGAGAAACATGATTTCACTAAAAACGTTATAGTTTAAACATGCCTGTTGTAACTGTCTGCAAACACTCAGAGCCTTAAAGTACGGTTTTCACCAATGTGTTTTTTGGTGAGAAACCTTCTATTTCAAGGTTCTGTGCGTTTTCAGACATGTACAATATGTATTTTTTGCGTTTCTGATGAAATCCCTCCTTTTAATGCTTTTTTTCACAGAAAATGAGTCTCTCGCCATGGGAAAATGGCGTTCTTGAGAAAGCATATTCTGGTCGAGAAATGGTGTTTTAAACAATAAAAACGACTCCCGGCCTTATTTAGTTCACATTTTTACTTTTGGTAACGTAGCCCGTATTCATAACGCACTAAACCTTTTTATCACGTTAAACGCCTTTTCTCGACAAGAAAAGCACAATTTCATCAGAAACAAACAAAACAAGAAAAATGAATCTATTCAACAAGTCTGCAACACATCCTTAAGAGTTACATGATTTCAACCAATGTCAATGTGTAATTTCCCCAGTTCTGATCATTGTTTAGGTTGTTGGTAGCTTGGTCCAATGCCAAAACACAGTGAAATCTCTTTATGGCTTTAAACGCGTTTTCTCCTCGAGAGAAACATGATTTCACTAAAAACGATATAGTTCAAACATGCCTGTTGTAACTGTCTTCAAACACTCAGAGCCTTAAAGTAGGGTTTTCACCAATGTGTTTTTTGGTGAGAAACCTTCTATTTCAAGGTTCGGTGCATTATCAGACACGTAAAATATGTATTTTTTGTGTTTCTGATGAAATCCCTCCTTTTAATGCATTTTCTCACAGAAAATGAGTCTCTCGCCATGGGAAAATGGCTTTCTTGAGAAAGCATATTCTGGTCGACAAATGGTGTTTTAAACAATAAAAACGACTCCCAGCCTAATTTTGTTCACATTTTTACTTTTGTTAACCTAGCCCGTATTCATAACGCACTAAACCTTTTTATCGCGTTAAACGCCTTTTCTCGACAAGAAAAGCACAATTTCATCAGAAACAAACAAAACAAGAAAAATGAATCTATTCAACAAGTCTGCAACATATTCTTAAGAGTTACATGCTTTCACCCAATGTCAATGTGTAATTTCTCCAGTTCTGATCATTGTTTAGGTTGTTGGTAGCTTGGTCCAATGCCAAAACACAGTGAAATCTCTTTATGGCTTTAAACGCGTTTTCTCCTCGAGAGAAACATGATTTCACTAAAAACGTTATAGTTTAAACATGCCTGTTGTAACTGTCTGCAAACACTCAGAGCCTTAAAGTACGGTTTTCACCAATGTGTTTTTTGGTGAAAAACCTTCTATTTCAAGGTTCTGTGCGTTTTCAGACATGTACAATATGTATTTTTTGTGTTTCTGATGAAATCCCTCCTTTTAATGCTTTTTTTCACAGAAAATGAGTCTCTCGCCATGGGAAAATGGCGTTCTTGAGAAAGCATATTCTGGTCGAGAAATGGTGTTTTAAACAATAAAAACGACTCCCGGCCTTATTTAGTTCACATTTTTACTTTTGGTAACGTAGCCCGTATTCATAACGCACTAAACCTTTTTATCGCGTTAAACGCCTTTTCTCGACAACAAAAGCACAATTTCATCAGAAACAAACAAAACAAGAAAAATGAATCTATTCAACAAGTCTGCAACACATCCTTAAGAGTTACATGATTTCAACCAATGTCAATGTGTAATTTCCCCAGTTCTGATCATTGTTTAGGTTGTTGGTAGCTTGGTCCAATGCCAAAACACAGTGAAATCTCTTTATGGCTTTAAACGCGTTTTCTCCTCGAGAGAAACATGATTTCACTAAAAACGATATAGTTCAAACATGCCTGTTGTAACTGTCTGCAAACACTCAGAGCCTTAAAGTAGGGTTTTCACCAATGTGTTTTTTGGTGAGATACCTTCTATTTCAAGGTTCGGTGCGTTATCAGACACGTATAATATGTATTTTTTGTGTTTCTGATGAAATCCCTCCTTTTAATGCATTTTCTCACAGAAAATGAGTCTCTCACCATGGGAAAATGGCCTTCTTGAGAAAGCATATTCTGGTCGAGAAATGGTGTTTTAAACAATAAAAACGACTCCCAGCCTTATTTAGTTCACATTTTTACTTTTGGTAACGTAGCCCGTATTCATAACGCACTAAACCTTTTTATCGCGTTAAACGCCTTTTCTCGACAACAAAAGCACAATTTCATCAGAAACAAACAAAACAAGAAAAATGAATCTATTCAACAAGTCTGCAACATATTCTTAAGAGTTACATGCTTTCACCCAATGTCAATGTGTAATTTCTCCAGTTCTGATCATTGTTTAGGTTGTTGGTAGCTTGGTCCAATGCCAAAACACAGTGAAATCTCTTTATGGCTTTAAACGCGTTTTCTCCTCGAGAGAAACATGATTTCACTAAAAACGTTATAGTTTAAACATGCCTGTTGTAACTGTCTGCAAACACTCAGAGCCTTAAAGTACGGTTTTCACCAATGTGTTTTTTGGTGAGAAACCTTCTATTTCAAGGTTCTGTGCGTTTTCAGACATGTACAATATGTATTTTTTGTGTTTCTGATGAAATCCCTCCTTTTAATGCTTTTTTTCACAGAAAATGAGTCTCTCGCCATGGGAAAATGGCGTTCTTGAGAAAGCATATTCTGGTCGAGAAATGGTGTTTTAAACAATAAAAACGACTCCCGGCCTTATTTAGTTCACATTTTTACTTTTGGTAACGTAGCCCGTATTCATAACGCACTAAACCTTTTTATCACGTTAAACGCCTTTTCTCGACAAGAAAAGCACAATTTCATCAGAAACAAACAAAACAAGAAAAATGAATCTATTCAACAAGTCTGCAACACATCCTTAAGAGTTACATGATTTCAACCAATGTCAATGTGTAATTTCCCCAGTTCTGATCATTGTTTAGGTTGTTGGTAGCTTGGTCCAATGCCAAAACACAGTGAAATCTCTTTATGGCTTTAAACGCGTTTTCTCCTCGAGAGAAACATGATTTCACTAAAAACGATATAGTTCAAACATGCCTGTTGTAACTGTCTGCAAACACTCAGAGCCTTAAAGTAGGGTTTTCACCAATGTGTTTTTTGGTGAGAAACCTTCTATTTCAAGGTTCTGTGCGTTTTCAGACATGTACAATATGTATTTTTTGTGTTTCTGATGAAATCCCTCCTTTTAATGCTTTTTTTCACAGAAAATGAGTCTCTCGCCATGGGAAAATGGCCTTCTTGAGAAAGCATATTCTGGTCGAGAAATGGTGTTTTAAACAATAAAAACGACTCCCAGCCTTATTTAGTTCACATTTTTACTTTTGGTAACGTAGCCCGTATTCATAACGCACTAAACCTTTTTATCGCGTTAAACGCCTTTTCTCGACAACAAAAGCACAATTTCATCAGAAACAAACAAAACAAGAAAAATGAATCTATTCAACAGGTCTGCAACACATCCTTAAGAGTTACATGATTTCAACCAATGTCAATGTGTAATTTCCCCAGTTCTGATCATTGTTTAGGTTGTTGGTAGCTTGGTCCAATGCCAAAACACAGTGAAATCTCTTTATGGCTATAAACGCGTTTTCTCCTCGAGAGAAACATGATTTCACTAAAAACGATATAGTTCAAACATGCCTGTTGTAACTGTCTTCAAACACTCAGAGCCTTAAAGTAGGGTTTTCACCAATGTGTTTTTTGGTGAGAAACCTTCTATTTCAAGGTTCGGTGCGTTATCAGACACGTAAAATGTGTATTTTTTGTGTTTCTGATGAAATCCCTCCTTTTAATGCATTTTCTCACAGAAAATGAGTCTCTCGCCATGGGAAAATGGCTTTCTTGAGAAAGCATATTCTGGTCGAGAAATGTTGTTTTAAACAATAAAAACGACTCCCAGCCTAATTTAGTTCACATTTTTACTTTTGTTAACCTAGCCCGTATTCATAACGCACTAAACCTTTTTATCGCGTTAAACGCCTTTTCTCGACAAGAAAAGCACAATTTCATCAGAAACAAACAAAACAAGAAAAATGAATCTATTCAACAAGTCTGCAACATATTCTTAAGAGTTACATGCTTTCACCCAATGTCAATGTGTAATTTCTCCAGTTCTGATCATTGTTTAGGTTGTTGGTAGCTTGGTCCAATGCCAAAACACAGTGAAATCTCTTTATGGCTTTAAACGCGTTTTCTCCTCGAGAGAAACATGATTTCACTAAAAACGATATAGTTCAAACATGCCTGTTGTAACTGTCTTCAAACACTCAGAGCCTTAAAGTAGGGTTTTCACCAATGTGTTTTTTGGTGAGAAACCTTCTATTTCAAGGTTCGGTGCGTTATCAGACACGTACAATATGTATTTTTTGTGTTTCTGATGAAATCCCTCCTTTTAATGCATTTTCTCACAGAAAATGAGTCTCTCGCCATGGGAAAATGGCTTTCTTGAGAAAGCATATTCTGGTCGAGAAATGGTGTTTTAAACAATAAAAACGACTCCCAGCCTTATTTAGTTCACATTTTTACTTTTGGTAACGTAGCCCGTATTCATAACGCACTAAACCTTTTTATCGCGTTAAACGCCTTTTCTCGACAACAAAAGCACAATTTCATCAGAAACAAACAAAACAAGAAAAATGAATCTATTCAACAAGTCTGCAACACATCCTTAAGAGTTACATGATTTCACCCAATGTCAATGTGTAATTTCTCCAGTTCTGATCATTGTTTAGGTTGTTGGTAGCTTGGTCCAATGCCAAAACAGAGAGAAATCTTTTTATGGCTTTAAACGCGTTTTCTCCTTGAGAGAAACATGATTTCACTAAAAACGTTATAGTTTAAACATTCCTGTTGTACATGATGCAAACACTCAGAGCCTTAAAGTACGGATTTCATCAATGTGGTTTTTGGTGAGAAACCTTCTATTTCAAGGTTCTGTGCGTTTTCAGACACGTACAATATGTATTTTTTGTGTTTCTGATGAAATCCCTCCTTTTAATGCATTTTCTCACAGAAAATGAGTCTCTTGCCATGGGAAAATGGCTTTCTTGAGAAAGCATATTCTGGTCGAGAAATGGTGTTTTAAACAATAAAAACGACTCCCGGCCTTATTTAGTTCACATTTTAACTTTTGTTAACCTAGCCCGTATTCATAACGCACTAAACCTTTTTACCGCGTTAAACGCCTTTTCTCGACAAGAAAAGCACAATTTCATCAAAAACAAACAAAACAAGAAAAATGAATCTATTCAACAAGTCTGCAACACATCCTTAAGAGTTACATGATTTCAACCAATGTCAATGTGTAATTTCCCCAGTTCTGATCATTGTTTAGGTTGTTGGTAGCTTGGTCCAATGCCAAAACACAGTGAAATCTCTTTATGGCTTTAAACGCGTTTTCTCCTCGAGAAAAAACATGATTTCACTAAAAACGTTATAGTTTAAACATGCCTGTTGTACATGTCTGCAAACACTCAGAGCCTTAAAGTACGGCTTTCACCAATGTGATTTTTGGTGAGAAACCTTCTATTTCAAGGTTCTGTGCGTTTTCAGACATGTACAATATGTATTTTTTGTGTTTCTGATGAAATCCCTCCTTTTAATGCATTTTCTTACAGAAAATGAGTCTTTCGCCATGGGAAAATGGCGTTCTTGAGAAAGCATATTCTGGTCGAGAAATGGTGTTTTAAACAATAAAAACGACTCCCGGCCTTATTTAGTTCACATTTTTACTTTTGTTAACCTAGCCCGTATTCATAACGCACTAAACCTTTTTATCGCGTTAAACGCCTTTTCTCGACAACAAAAGCACAATTTCATCAGAAACAAACAAAACAAGAAAAATGAATCTATTCAACAAGTCTGCAACATATTCTTAAGAGTTACATGCTTTCACCCAATGTCAATGTGTAATTTCTCCAGTTCTGATCATTGTTTAGGTTGTTGGTAGCTTGGTCCAATGCCAAAACACAGTGAAATCTCTTTATGGCTTTAAACGCGTTTTCTCCTCGAGAGAAACATGATTTCACTAAAAACGTTATAGTTTAAACATGCCTGTTGTAACTGTCTGCAAACACTCAGAGCCTTAAAGTACGGTTTTCACCAATGTGATTTTTGGTGAGAAACCTTCTATTTCAAGGTTCTGTGCGTTTTCAGACATGTACAATATGTATTTTTTGTGTTTCTGATGAAATCCCTCCTTTTAATGCTTTTTTTCACAGAAAATGAGTCTCTCGCCATGGGAAAATGGCGTTCTTGAGAAAGCATATTCTGGTCGAGAAATGGTGTTTTAAACAATAAAAACGACTCCCGGCCTTATTTAGTTCACATTTTTACTTTTGGTAACGTAGCCCGTATTCATAACGCACTAAACCTTTTTATCGCGTTAAACGCCTTTTCTCGACAAGAAAAGCACAATTTCTTCAGAAACAAACAAAACAAGAAAAATGAATCTATTCAACAGGTCTGCAACACATCCTTAATAGTTACATGATTTCAACCAATGTCAATGTGTAATTTCTCCAGTTCTGATCATTGTTTAGGTTGTTGGTAGCTTGGTCCAATGCCAAAACACAGTGAAATCTCTTTATGGCTTTAAACGCGTTTTCTCCTCGAGAGAAACATGATTTCACTAAAAACGTTATAGTTTAAACATGCCTGTTGTAACTGTCTGCAAACACTCAGAGCCTTAAAGTAGGGTTTTCACCAATGTGTTTTTTGGTGAGAAACCTTCTATTTCAAGGTTCGGTGCGTTATCAGACACGTACAATATGTATTTTTTGTGTTTCTGATGAAATCCCTCCTTTTAATGCATTTTCTCACAGAAAATGAGTCTCTCGCCATGGGAAAATGGCTTTCTTGAGAAAGCATATTCTGGTCGAGAAATGGTGTTTTAAACAATAAAAACGACTCCCAGCCTTATTTAGTTCACATTTTTACTTTTGGTAACGTAGCCCGTATTCATAACGCACTAAACCTTTTTATCGCGTTAAACGCCTTTTCTCGACAAGAAAAGCACAATTTCATCAGAAACAAACAAAACAAGAAAAATGAATCTATTCAACAAGTCTGCAACACATCTTTAAGAGTTACATGATTTCACCCAATGTCAATGTGTAATTTCTCCAGTTCTGATCATTGTTTAGGTTGTTGGTAGCTTGGTCCAATGCCAAAACACAGTGAAATCTCTTTATGGCTTTAAACGCGTTTTCTCCTCGAGAGAAACATGATTTCACTAAAAACGATATAGTTCAAACATGCCTGTTGTAACTGTCTGCAAACACTCAGAGCCTTAAAGTAGGGTTTTCACCAATGTGTTTTTTGGTGAGATACCTTCTATTTCAAGGTTCGGTGCGTTATCAGACACGTATAATATGTATTTTTTGTGTTTCTGATGAAATCCCTCCTTTTAATGCATTTTCTCACAGAAAATGAGTCTCTCACCATGGGAAAATGGCCTTCTTGAGAAAGCATATTCTGGTCGAGAAATGGTGTTTTAAACAATAAAAACGACTCCCAGCCTTATTTAGTTCACATTTTTACTTTTGGTAACGTAGCCCGTATTCATAACGCACTAAACCTTTTTATCGCGTTAAACGCCTTTTCTCGACAACAAAAGCACAATTTCATCAGAAACAAACAAAACAAGAAAAATGAATCTATTCAACAAGTCTGCAACATATTCTTAAGAGTTACATGCTTTCACCCAATGTCAATGTGTAATTTCTCCAGTTCTGATCATTGTTTAGGTTGTTGGTAGCTTGGTCCAATGCCAAAACACAGTGAAATCTCTTTATGGCTTTAAACGCGTTTTCTCCTCGAGAGAAACATGATTTCACTAAAAACGTTATAGTTTAAACATGCCTGTTGTAACTGTCTGCAAACACTCAGAGCCTTAAAGTACGGTTTTCACCAATGTGTTTTTTGGTGAGAAACCTTCTATTTCAAGGTTCTGTGCGTTTTCAGACATGTACAATATGTATTTTTTGTGTTTCTGATGAAATCCCTCCTTTTAATGCTTTTTTTCACAGAAAATGAGTCTCTCGCCATGGGAAAATGGCGTTCTTGAGAAAGCATATTCTGGTCGAGAAATGGTGTTTTAAACAATAAAAACGACTCCCGGCCTTATTTAGTTCACATTTTTACTTTTGGTAACGTAGCCCGTATTCATAACGCACTAAACCTTTTTATCACGTTAAACGCCTTTTCTCGACAAGAAAAGCACAATTTCATCAGAAACAAACAAAACAAGAAAAATGAATCTATTCAACAAGTCTGCAACACATCCTTAAGAGTTACATGATTTCAACCAATGTCAATGTGTAATTTCCCCAGTTCTGATCATTGTTTAGGTTGTTGGTAGCTTGGTCCAATGCCAAAACACAGTGAAATCTCTTTATGGCTTTAAACGCGTTTTCTCCTCGAGAGAAACATGATTTCACTAAAAACGATATAGTTCAAACATGCCTGTTGTAACTGTCTGCAAACACTCAGAGCCTTAAAGTAGGGTTTTCACCAATGTGTTTTTTGGTGAGAAACCTTCTATTTCAAGGTTCTGTGCGTTTTCAGACATGTACAATATGTATTTTTTGTGTTTCTGATGAAATCCCTCCTTTTAATGCTTTTTTTCACAGAAAATGAGTCTCTCGCCATGGGAAAATGGCCTTCTTGAGAAAGCATATTCTGGTCGAGAAATGGTGTTTTAAACAATAAAAACGACTCCCAGCCTTATTTAGTTCACATTTTTACTTTTGGTAACGTAGCCCGTATTCATAACGCACTAAACCTTTTTATCGCGTTAAACGCCTTTTCTCGACAACAAAAGCACAATTTCATCAGAAACAAACAAAACAAGAAAAATGAATCTATTCAACAGGTCTGCAACACATCCTTAAGAGTTACATGATTTCAACCAATGTCAATGTGTAATTTCCCCAGTTCTGATCATTGTTTAGGTTGTTGGTAGCTTGGTCCAATGCCAAAACACAGTGAAATCTCTTTATGGCTATAAACGCGTTTTCTCCTCGAGAGAAACATGATTTCACTAAAAACGATATAGTTCAAACATGCCTGTTGTAACTGTCTTCAAACACTCAGAGCCTTAAAGTAGGGTTTTCACCAATGTGTTTTTTGGTGAGAAACCTTCTATTTCAAGGTTCGGTGCGTTATCAGACACGTAAAATGTGTATTTTTTGTGTTTCTGATGAAATCCCTCCTTTTAATGCATTTTCTCACAGAAAATGAGTCTCTCGCCATGGGAAAATGGCTTTCTTGAGAAAGCATATTCTGGTCGAGAAATGTTGTTTTAAACAATAAAAACGACTCCCAGCCTAATTTAGTTCACATTTTTACTTTTGTTAACCTAGCCCGTATTCATAACGCACTAAACCTTTTTATCGCGTTAAACGCCTTTTCTCGACAAGAAAAGCACAATTTCATCAGAAACAAACAAAACAAGAAAAATGAATCTATTCAACAAGTCTGCAACATATTCTTAAGAGTTACATGCTTTCACCCAATGTCAATGTGTAATTTCTCCAGTTCTGATCATTGTTTAGGTTGTTGGTAGCTTGGTCCAATGCCAAAACACAGTGAAATCTCTTTATGGCTTTAAACGCGTTTTCTCCTCGAGAGAAACATGATTTCACTAAAAACGATATAGTTCAAACATGCCTGTTGTAACTGTCTTCAAACACTCAGAGCCTTAAAGTAGGGTTTTCACCAATGTGTTTTTTGGTGAGAAACCTTCTATTTCAAGGTTCGGTGCGTTATCAGACACGTACAATATGTATTTTTTGTGTTTCTGATGAAATCCCTCCTTTTAATGCATTTTCTCACAGAAAATGAGTCTCTCGCCATGGGAAAATGGCTTTCTTGAGAAAGCATATTCTGGTCGAGAAATGGTGTTTTAAACAATAAAAACGACTCCCAGCCTTATTTAGTTCACATTTTTACTTTTGGTAACGTAGCCCGTATTCATAACGCACTAAACCTTTTTATCGCGTTAAACGCCTTTTCTCGACAACAAAAGCACAATTTCATCAGAAACAAACAAAACAAGAAAAATGAATCTATTCAACAAGTCTGCAACACATCCTTAAGAGTTACATGATTTCACCCAATGTCAATGTGTAATTTCTCCAGTTCTGATCATTGTTTAGGTTGTTGGTAGCTTGGTCCAATGCCAAAACAGAGAGAAATCTTTTTATGGCTTTAAACGCGTTTTCTCCTTGAGAGAAACATGATTTCACTAAAAACGTTATAGTTTAAACATTCCTGTTGTACATGATGCAAACACTCAGAGCCTTAAAGTACGGATTTCATCAATGTGGTTTTTGGTGAGAAACCTTCTATTTCAAGGTTCTGTGCGTTTTCAGACACGTACAATATGTATTTTTTGTGTTTCTGATGAAATCCCTCCTTTTAATGCATTTTCTCACAGAAAATGAGTCTCTTGCCATGGGAAAATGGCTTTCTTGAGAAAGCATATTCTGGTCGAGAAATGGTGTTTTAAACAATAAAAACGACTCCCGGCCTTATTTAGTTCACATTTTAACTTTTGTTAACCTAGCCCGTATTCATAACGCATTAAACCTTTTTACCGCGTTAAACGCCTTTTCTCGACAAGAAAAGCACAATTTCATCAAAAACAAACAAAACAAGAAAAATGAATCTATTCAACAAGTCTGCAACACATCCTTAAGAGTTACATGATTTCAACCAATGTCAATGTGTAATTTCCCCAGTTCTGATCATTGTTTAGGTTGTTGGTAGCTTGGTCCAATGCCAAAACACAGTGAAATCTCTTTATGGCTTTAAACGCGTTTTCTCCTCGAGAAAAAACATGATTTCACTAAAAACGTTATAGTTTAAACATGCCTGTTGTACATGTCTGCAAACACTCAGAGCCTTAAAGTACGGCTTTCACCAATGTGATTTTTGGTGAGAAACCTTCTATTTCAAGGTTCTGTGCGTTTTCAGACATGTACAATATGTATTTTTTGTGTTTCTGATGAAATCCCTCCTTTTAATGCATTTTCTTACAGAAAATGAGTCTTTCGCCATGGGAAAATGGCGTTCTTGAGAAAGCATATTCTGGTCGAGAAATGGTGTTTTAAACAATAAAAACGACTCCCGGCCTTATTTAGTTCACATTTTTACTTTTGTTAACCTAGCCCGTATTCATAACGCACTAAACCTTTTTATCGCGTTAAACGCCTTTTCTCGACAACAAAAGCACAATTTCATCAGAAACAAACAAAACAAGAAAAATGAATCTATTCAACAAGTCTGCAACATATTCTTAAGAGTTACATGCTTTCACCCAATGTCAATGTGTAATTTCTCCAGTTCTGATCATTGTTTAGGTTGTTGGTAGCTTGGTCCAATGCCAAAACACAGTGAAATCTCTTTATGGCTTTAAACGCGTTTTCTCCTCGAGAGAAACATGATTTCACTAAAAACGTTATAGTTTAAACATGCCTGTTGTAACTGTCTGCAAACACTCAGAGCCTTAAAGTACGGTTTTCACCAATGTGATTTTTGGTGAGAAACCTTCTATTTCAAGGTTCTGTGCGTTTTCAGACATGTACAATATGTATTTTTTGTGTTTCTGATGAAATCCCTCCTTTTAATGCTTTTTTTCACAGAAAATGAGTCTCTCGCCATGGGAAAATGGCGTTCTTGAGAAAGCATATTCTGGTCGAGAAATGGTGTTTTAAACAATAAAAACGACTCCCGGCCTTATTTAGTTCACATTTTTACTTTTGGTAACGTAGCCCGTATTCATAACGCA
The DNA here is from genome assembly GCF_029633865.1 of Lampris incognitus. Lineage (NCBI taxonomy): Eukaryota > Metazoa > Chordata > Actinopteri > Lampriformes > Lampridae > Lampris > Lampris incognitus. Next base: position 48,632,055 of record NC_079213.1, on the reverse strand, counting down.
CTAAACCTTTTTATCGCGTTAAACGCCTTTTCTCGACAAGAAAAGCACAATTTCTTCAGAAACAAACAAAACAAGAAAAATGAATCTATTCAACAGGTCTGCAACACATCCTTAATAGTTACATGATTTCAACCAATGTCAATGTGTAATTTCTCCAGTTCTGATCATTGTTTAGGTTGTTGGTAGCTTGGTCCAATGCCAAAACACAGTGAAATCTCTTTATGGCTTTAAACGCGTTTTCTCCTCGAGAGAAACATGATTTCACTAAAAACGTTATAGTTTAAACATGCCTGTTGTAACTGTCTGCAAACACTCAGAGCCTTAAAGTAGGGTTTTCACCAATGTGTTTTTTGGTGAGAAACCTTCTATTTCAAGGTTCGGTGCGTTATCAGACACGTACAATATGTATTTTTTGTGTTTCTGATGAAATCCCTCCTTTTAATGCATTTTCTCACAGAAAATGAGTCTCTCGCCATGGGAAAATGGCTTTCTTGAGAAAGCATATTCTGGTCGAGAAATGGTGTTTTAAACAATAAAAACGACTCCCAGCCTTATTTAGTTCACATTTTTACTTTTGGTAACGTAGCCCGTATTCATAACGCACTAAACCTTTTTATCGCGTTAAACGCCTTTTCTCGACAAGAAAAGCACAATTTCATCAGAAACAAACAAAACAAGAAAAATGAATCTATTCAACAAGTCTGCAACACATCTTTAAGAGTTACATGATTTCACCCAATGTCAATGTGTAATTTCTCCAGTTCTGATCATTGTTTAGGTTGTTGGTAGCTTGGTCCAATGCCAAAATACAGCGAAATCTTTTTATGGCTTTAAACGCGTTTTCTCCTCGAGAGAAACATGATTTCACTAAAAACGATATAGTTCAAACATGCCTGTTGTAACTGTCTTCAAACACTCAGAGCCTTAAAGTAGGGTTTTCACCAATGTGTTTTTTGGTGAGAAACCTTCTATTTCAAGGTTCGGTGCGTTATCAGACACGTACAATATGTATTTTTTGTGTTTCTGATGAAATCCCTCCTTTTAATGCATTTTCTCACAGAAAATGAGTCTCTCGCCATGGGAAAATGGCTTTCTTGAGAAAGCATATTCTGGTCGAGAAATGGTGTTTTAAACAATAAAAACGACTCCCAGCCTAATTTAGTTCACATTTTTACTTTTGTTAACCTAGCCCGTATTCATAACGCACTAAACCTTTTTATCGCGTTAAACGCCTTTTCTCGACAAGAAAAGCACAATTTCATCAGAAACAAACAAAACAAGAAAAATGAATCTATTCAACAAGTCTGCAACATATTCTTAAGAGTTACATGCTTTCACCCAATGTCAATGTGTAATTTCTCCAGTTCTGATCATTGTTTAGGTTGTTGGTAGCTTGGTCCAATGCCAAAACACAGTGAAATCTCTTTATGGCTTTAAACGCGTTTTCTCCTCGAGAGAAACATGATTTCACTAAAAACGTTATAGTTTAAACATGCCTGTTGTAACTGTCTGCAAACACTCAGAGCCTTAAAGTACGGTTTTCACCAATGTGTTTTTTGGTGAGAAACCTTCTATTTCAAGGTTCTGTGCGTTTTCAGACATGTACAATATGTATTTTTTGTGTTTCTGATGAAATCCCTCCTTTTAATGCTTTTTTTCACAGAAAATGAGTCTCTCGCCATGGGAAAATGGCGTTCTTGAGAAAGCATATTCTGGTCGAGAAATGGTGTTTTAAACAATAAAAACGACTCCCGGCCTTATTTAGTTCACATTTTTACTTTTGGTAACGTAGCCCGTATTCATAACGCACTAAACCTTTTTATCGCGTTAAACGCCTTTTCTCGACAACAAAAGCACAATTTCATCAGAAACAAACAAAACAAGAAAAATGAATCTATTCAACAAGTCTGCAACACATCCTTAAGAGTTACATGATTTCAACCAATGTCAATGTGTAATTTCCCCAGTTCTGATCATTGTTTAGGTTGTTGGTAGCTTGGTCCAATGCCAAAACACAGTGAAATCTCTTTATGGCTTTAAACGCGTTTTCTCCTCGAGAGAAACATGATTTCACTAAAAACGATATAGTTCAAACATGCCTGTTGTAACTGTCTGCAAACACTCAGAGCCTTAAAGTAGGGTTTTCACCAATGTGTTTTTTGGTGAGAAACCTTCTATTTCAAGGTTCGGTGCGTTATCAGACACGTACAATATGTATTTTTTGTGTTTCTGATGAAATCCCTCCTTTTAATGCATTTTCTCACAGAAAATGAGTCTCTCGCCATGGGAAAATGGCCTTCTTGAGAAAGCATATTCTGGTCGAGAAATGGTGTTTTAAACAATAAAAACGACTCCCAGCCTTATTTAGTTCACATTTTTACTTTTGGTAACGTAGCCCGTATTCATAACGCACTAAACCTTTTTATCGCGTTAAACGCCTTTTCTCGACAAGAAAAGCACAATTTCATCAGAAACAAACAAAACAAGAAAAATGAATCTATTCAACAAGTCTGCAACACATCCTTAAGAGTTACATGATTTCAACCAATGTCAATGTGTAATTTCCCCAGTTCTGATCATTGTTTAGGTTGTTGGTAGCTTGGTCCAATGCCAAAACACAGTAAATCTCTTTATGGCTTTAAACGCGTTTTCTCCTCGAGAGAAACATGATTTCACTAAAAACGTTATAGTTCAAACATGCCTGTTGTAACTGTCTTCAAACACTCAGAGCCTTAAAGTAGCGATTTCACCAATGTGTTTTTTGGTGAGAAACCTTCTATTTCAAGGTTCGGTGCGTTATCAGACACGTACAATATGTATTTTTTGTGTTTCTGATGAAATCCCTCCTTTTAATGCATTTTCTCACAGAAAATGAGTCTCTCGCCATGGGAAAATGGCGTTCTTGAGAAAGCATATTCTGGTCGAGAAATGGTGTTTTAAACAATAAAAACGACTCCCGGCCATATTTAGTTCACATTTTTACTTTTGTTAACCTAGCCCGTATTCATAACGCACTAAACCTTTTTACCGCGTTAAACGCCTTTTCTCGACAACAAAAGCACAATTTCATCAGAAACAAACAAAACAAGAAAAATGAATCTATTCAACAAGTCTGCAACATATTCTTAAGAGTTACATGCTTTCACCCAATGTCAATGTGTAATTTCTCCAGTTCTGATCATTGTTTAGGTTGTTGGTAGCTTGGTCCAATGCCAAAACACAGTGAAATCTCTTTATGGCTTTAAACGCGTTTTCTCCTCGAGAGAAACATGATTTCACTAAAAACGTTATAGTTTAAACATGCCTGTTGTAACTGTCTGCAAACACTCAGAGCCTTAAAGTACGGTTTTCACCAATGTGTTTTTTGGTGAGAAACCTTCTATTTCAAGGTTCTGTGCGTTTTCAGACATGTACAATATGTATTTTTTGTGTTTCTGATGAAATCCCTCCTTTTAATGCTTTTTTTCACAGAAAATGAGTCTCTCGCCATGGGAAAATGGCGTTCTTGAGAAAGCATATTCTGGTCGAGAAATGGTGTTTTAAACAATAAAAACGACTCCCGGCCTTATTTAGTTCACATTTTTACTTTTGGTAACGTAGCCCGTATTCATAACGCACTAAACCTTTTTATCACGTTAAACGCCTTTTCTCGACAAGAAAAGCACAATTTCATCAGAAACAAACAAAACAAGAAAAATGAATCTATTCAACAAGTCTGCAACACATCCTTAAGAGTTACATGATTTCAACCAATGTCAATGTGTAATTTCCCCAGTTCTGATCATTGTTTAGGTTGTTGGTAGCTTGGTCCAATGCCAAAACACAGTGAAATCTCTTTATGGCTTTAAACGCGTTTTCTCCTCGAGAGAAACATGATTTCACTAAAAACGATATAGTTCAAACATGCCTGTTGTAACTGTCTTCAAACACTCAGAGCCTTAAAGTAGGGTTTTCACCAATGTGTTTTTTGGTGAGAAACCTTCTATTTCAAGGTTCGGTGCATTATCAGACACGTAAAATATGTATTTTTTGTGTTTCTGATGAAATCCCTCCTTTTAATGCATTTTCTCACAGAAAATGAGTCTCTCGCCATGGGAAAATGGCTTTCTTGAGAAAGCATATTCTGGTCGAGAAATGGTGTTTTAAACAATAAAAACGACTCCCAGCCTAATTTTGTTCACATTTTTACTTTTGTTAACCTAGCCCGTATTCATAACGCACTAAACCTTTTTATCGCGTTAAACGCCTTTTCTCGACAAGAAAAGCACAATTTCATCAAAAACAAACAAAACAAGAAAAATGAATCTATTCAACAAGTCTGCAACATATTCTTAAGAGTTACATGCTTTCACCCAATGTCAATGTGTAATTTCTCCAGTTCTGATCATTGTTTAGGTTGTTGGTAGCTTGGTCCAATGCCAAAACACAGTGAAATCTCTTTATGGCTTTAAACGCGTTTTCTCCTCGAGAGAAACATGATTTCACTAAAAACGTTATAGTTTAAACATGCCTGTTGTAACTGTCTGCAAACACTCAGAGCCTTAAAGTAGCGTTTTCACCAATGTGTTTTTTGGTGAGAAACCTTCTATATCAAGGTTCTGTGCGTTTTCAGACATGTACAATATGTATTTTTTGTGTTTCTGATGAAATCCCTCCTTTTAATGCATTTTCTCACAGAAAATGAGTCTCTCGCCATGGGAAAATGGCGTTCTTGAGAAAGCATATTCTGGTCGAGAAATGGTGTTTTAAACAATAAAAACGACTCCCGGCCTTATTTAGTTCACATTTTTACTTTTGGTAACGTAGCCCGTATTCATAACGTACTAAACCTTTTTATCGCGTTAAACGCCTTTTCTCGACAAGAAAAGCACAATTTTATCAGAAACAAACAAAACAAGAAAAATGAATCTATTCAACAAGTCTGCAACATATTCTTAAGAGTTACATGCTTTCACCCAATGTCAATGTGTAATTTCTCCAGTTCTGATCATTGTTTAGGTTGTTGGTAGCTTGGTCCAATGCCAAAACACAGTGAAATCTCTTTATGGCTTTAAACGCGTTTTCTCCTCGAGAGAAACATGATTTCACTAAAAACGTTATAGTTTAAACATGCCTGTTGTAACTGTCTGCAAACACTCAGAGCCTTAAAGTACGGTTTTCACCAATGTGTTTTTTGGTGAGAAACCTTCTATTTCAAGGTTCTGTGCGTTTTCAGACATGTACAATATGTATTTTTTGTGTTTCTGATGAAATCCCTCCTTTTAATGCTTTTTTTCACAGAAAATGAGTCTCTCGCCATGGGAAAATGGCGTTCTTGAGAAAGCATATTCTGGTCGAGAAATGGTGTTTTAAACAATAAAAACGACTCCCGGCCTTATTTAGTTCACATTTTTACTTTTGGTAACGTAGCCCGTATTCATAACGCACTAAACCTTTTTATCGCGTTAAACGCCTTTTCTCGACAAGAAAAGCACAATTTCATCAGAAACAAACAAAACAAGAAAAATGAATCTATTCAACAAGTCTGCAACATATTCTTAAGAGTTACATGATTTCAACCAATGTCAATGTGTAATTTCCCCAGTTCTGATCATTGTTTAGGTTGTTGGTAGCTTGGTCCAATGCCAAAACACAGTGAAATCTCTTTATGGCTTTAAACGCGTTTTCTCCTTGAGAGAAACATGATTTCACTAAAAACGATATAGTTCAAACATGCCTGTTGTAACTGTCTTCAAACACTCAGAGCCTTAAAGTAGGGTTTTCACCAATGTGTTTTTTGGTGAGAAACCTTCTATTTCAAGGTTCGGTGCGTTATCAGACACGTAAAATATGTATTTTTTGTGTTTCTGATGAAATCCCTCCTTTTAATGCATTTTCTCACAGAAAATGAGTCTCTCGCCATGGGAAAATGGCTTTCTTGAGAAAGCATATTCTGGTCGAGAAATGGTGTTTTAAACAATAAAAACGACTCCCAGCCTACTTTAGTTCACATTTTAACTTTTGTTAACCTAGCCCGTATTCATAACGCACTAAACCTTTTTATCGCGTTAAACGCCTTTTCTCGACAAGAAAAGCACAATTTCATCAGAAACAAACAAAACAAGAAAAATGAATCTATTCAACAAGTCTGCAACATATTCTTAAGAGTTACATGCTTTCACCCAATGTCAATGTGTAATTTCTCCAGTTCTGATCATTGTTTAGGTTGTTGGTAGCTTGGTCCAATGCCAAAACACAGTGAAATCTCTTTATGGCTTTAAACGCGTTTTCTCCTCGAGAGAAACATGATTTCACTAAAAACGTTATAGTTTAAACATGCCTGTTGTAACTGTCTGCAAACACTCAGAGCCTTAAAGTACGGTTTTCACCAATGTGTTTTTTGGTGAGAAACCTTCTATTTCAAGGTTCTGTGCGTTTTCAGACATGTACAATATGTATTTTTTGTGTTTCTGATGAAATCCCTCCTTTTAATGCATTTTCTCACAGAAAATGAGTCTCTCGCCATGGGAAAATGGCGTTCTTGAGAAAGCATATTCTGGTCGAGAAATGGTGTTTTAAACAATAAAAACGACTCCCGGCCTTATTTAGTTCACATTTTTACTTTTGGTAACGTAGCCCGTATTCATAACGCACTAAACCTTTTTATCGCGTTAAACGCCTTTTCTCGACAACAAAAGCACAATTTCATCAGAAACAAACAAAACAAGAAAAATGAATCTATTCAACAAGTCTGCAACACATCCTTAAGAGTTACATGATTTCAACCAATGTCAATGTGTAATTTCCCCAGTTCTGATCATTGTTTAGGTTGTTGGTAGCTTGGTCCAATGCCAAAACACAGTGAAATCTCTTTATGGCTTTAAACGCGTTTTCTCCTCGAGAGAAACATGATTTCACTAAAAACGTTATAGTTTAAACATTCCTGTTGTACATGATGCAAACACTCAGAGCCTTAAAGTACGGATTTCATCAATGTGGTTTTTGGTGAGAAACCTTCTATTTCAAGGTTCTGTGCGTTTTCAGACACGTACAATATGTATTTTTTGTGTTTCTGATGAAATCCCTCCTTTTAATGCATTTTCTCACAGAAAATGAGTCTCTTGCCATGGGAAAATGGCTTTCTTGAGAAAGCATATTCTGGTCGAGAAATGGTGTTTTAAACAATAAAAACGACTCCCGGCCTTATTTAGTTCACATTTTAACTTTTGTTAACCTAGCCCGTATTCATAACGCACTAAACCTTTTTACCGCGTTAAACGCCTTTTCTCGACAAGAAAAGCACAATTTCATCAAAAACAAACAAAACAAGAAAAATGAATCTATTCAACAAGTCTGCAACACATCCTTAAGAGTTACATGATTTCAACCAATGTCAATGTGTAATTTCCCCAGTTCTGATCATTGTTTAGGTTGTTGGTAGCTTGGTCCAATGCCAAAACACAGTGAAATCTCTTTATGGCTTTAAACGCGTTTTCTCCTCGAGAAAAAACATGATTTCACTAAAAACGTTATAGTTTAAACATGCCTGTTGTACATGTCTGCAAACACTCAGAGCCTTAAAGTACGGCTTTCACCAATGTGATTTTTGGTGAGAAACCTTCTATTTCAAGGTTCTGTGCGTTTTCAGACATGTACAATATGTATTTTTTGTGTTTCTGATGAAATCCCTCCTTTTAATGCATTTTCTCACAGAAAATGAGTCTCTCGCCATGGGAAAATGGCGTTCTTGAGAAAGCATATTCTGGTCGAGAAATGGTGTTTTAAACAATAAAAACGACTCCCGGCCATATTTAGTTCACATTTTTACTTTTGTTAACCTAGCCCGTATTCATAACGCACTAAACCTTTTTACCGCGTTAAACGCCTTTTCTCGACAACAAAAGCACAATTTCATCAGAAACAAACAAAACAAGAAAAATGAATCTATTCAACAAGTCTGCAACATATTCTTAAGAGTTACATGCTTTCACCCAATGTCAATGTGTAATTTCTCCAGTTCTGATCATTGTTTAGGTTGTTGGTAGCTTGGTCCAATGCCAAAACACAGTGAAATCTCTTTATGGCTTTAAACGCGTTTTCTCCTCGAGAGAAACATGATTTCACTAAAAACGTTATAGTTTAAACATGCCTGTTGTAACTGTCTGCAAACACTCAGAGCCTTAAAGTACGGTTTTCACCAATGTGTTTTTTGGTGAGAAACCTTCTATTTCAAGGTTCTGTGCGTTTTCAGACATGTACAATATGTATTTTTTGTGTTTCTGATGAAATCCCTCCTTTTAATGCTTTTTTTCACAGAAAATGAGTCTCTCGCCATGGGAAAATGGCGTTCTTGAGAAAGCATATTCTGGTCGAGAAATGGTGTTTTAAACAATAAAAACGACTCCCGGCCTTATTTAGTTCACATTTTTACTTTTGGTAACGTAGCCCGTATTCATAACGCACTAAACCTTTTTATCACGTTAAACGCCTTTTCTCGACAAGAAAAGCACAATTTCATCAGAAACAAACAAAACAAGAAAAATGAATCTATTCAACAAGTCTGCAACACATCCTTAAGAGTTACATGATTTCAACCAATGTCAATGTGTAATTTCCCCAGTTCTGATCATTGTTTAGGTTGTTGGTAGCTTGGTCCAATGCCAAAACACAGTGAAATCTCTTTATGGCTTTAAACGCGTTTTCTCCTCGAGAGAAACATGATTTCACTAAAAACGATATAGTTCAAACATGCCTGTTGTAACTGTCTTCAAACACTCAGAGCCTTAAAGTAGGGTTTTCACCAATGTGTTTTTTGGTGAGAAACCTTCTATTTCAAGGTTCGGTGCATTATCAGACACGTAAAATATGTATTTTTTGTGTTTCTGATGAAATCCCTCCTTTTAATGCATTTTCTCACAGAAAATGAGTCTCTCGCCATGGGAAAATGGCTTTCTTGAGAAAGCATATTCTGGTCGAGAAATGGTGTTTTAAACAATAAAAACGACTCCCAGCCTAATTTTGTTCACATTTTTACTTTTGTTAACCTAGCCCGTATTCATAACGCACTAAACCTTTTTATCGCGTTAAACGCCTTTTCTCGACAAGAAAAGCACAATTTCATCAAAAACAAACAAAACAAGAAAAATGAATCTATTCAACAAGTCTGCAACATATTCTTAAGAGTTACATGCTTTCACCCAATGTCAATGTGTAATTTCTCCAGTTCTGATCATTGTTTAGGTTGTTGGTAGCTTGGTCCAATGCCAAAACACAGTGAAATCTCTTTATGGCTTTAAACGCGTTTTCTCCTCGAGAGAAACATGATTTCACTAAAAACGTTATAGTTTAAACATGCCTGTTGTAACTGTCTGCAAACACTCAGAGCCTTAAAGTAGCGTTTTCACCAATGTGTTTTTTGGTGAGAAACCTTCTATATCAAGGTTCTGTGCGTTTTCAGACATGTACAATATGTATTTTTTGTGTTTCTGATGAAATCCCTCCTTTTAATGCATTTTCTCACAGAAAATGAGTCTCTCGCCATGGGAAAATGGCGTTCTTGAGAAAGCATATTCTGGTCGAGAAATGGTGTTTTAAACAATAAAAACGACTCCCGGCCTTATTTAGTTCACATTTTTACTTTTGGTAACGTAGCCCGTATTCATAACGTACTAAACCTTTTTATCGCGTTAAACGCCTTTTCTCGACAAGAAAAGCACAATTTTATCAGAAACAAACAAAACAAGAAAAATGAATCTATTCAACAAGTCTGCAACATATTCTTAAGAGTTACATGCTTTCACCCAATGTCAATGTGTAATTTCTCCAGTTCTGATCATTGTTTAGGTTGTTGGTAGCTTGGTCCAATGCCAAAACACAGTGAAATCTCTTTATGGCTTTAAACGCGTTTTCTCCTCGAGAGAAACATGATTTCACTAAAAACGTTATAGTTTAAACATGCCTGTTGTAACTGTCTGCAAACACTCAGAGCCTTAAAGTACGGTTTTCACCAATGTGTTTTTTGGTGAGAAACCTTCTATTTCAAGGTTCTGTGCGTTTTCAGACATGTACAATATGTATTTTTTGTGTTTCTGATGAAATCCCTCCTTTTAATGCTTTTTTTCACAGAAAATGAGTCTCTCGCCATGGGAAAATGGCGTTCTTGAGAAAGCATATTCTGGTCGAGAAATGGTGTTTTAAACAATAAAAACGACTCCCGGCCTTATTTAGTTCACATTTTTACTTTTGGTAACGTAGCCCGTATTCATAACGCACTAAACCTTTTTATCGCGTTAAACGCCTTTTCTCGACAAGAAAAGCACAATTTCATCAGAAACAAACAAAACAAGAAAAATGAATCTATTCAACAAGTCTGCAACATATTCTTAAGAGTTACATGATTTCAACCAATGTCAATGTGTAATTTCCCCAGTTCTGATCATTGTTTAGGTTGTTGGTAGCTTGGTCCAATGCCAAAACACAGTGAAATCTCTTTATGGCTTTAAACGCGTTTTCTCCTTGAGAGAAACATGATTTCACTAAAAACGATATAGTTCAAACATGCCTGTTGTAACTGTCTTCAAACACTCAGAGCCTTAAAGTAGGGTTTTCACCAATGTGTTTTTTGGTGAGAAACCTTCTATTTCAAGGTTCGGTGCGTTATCAGACACGTAAAATATGTATTTTTTGTGTTTCTGATGAAATCCCTCCTTTTAATGCATTTTCTCACAGAAAATGAGTCTCTCGCCATGGGAAAATGGCTTTCTTGAGAAAGCATATTCTGGTCGAGAAATGGTGTTTTAAACAATAAAAACGACTCCCAGCCTACTTTAGTTCACATTTTAACTTTTGTTAACCTAGCCCGTATTCATAACGCACTAAACCTTTTTATCGCGTTAAACGCCTTTTCTCGACAAGAAAAGCACAATTTCATCAGAAACAAACAAAACAAGAAAAATGAATCTATTCAACAAGTCTGCAACATATTCTTAAGAGTTACATGCTTTCACCCAATGTCAATGTGTAATTTCTCCAGTTCTGATCATTGTTTAGGTTGTTGGTAGCTTGGTCCAATGCCAAAACACAGTGAAATCTCTTTATGGCTTTAAACGCGTTTTCTCCTCGAGAGAAACATGATTTCACTAAAAACGTTATAGTTTAAACATGCCTGTTGTAACTGTCTGCAAACACTCAGAGCCTTAAAGTACGGTTTTCACCAATGTGTTTTTTGGTGAGAAACCTTCTATTTCAAGGTTCTGTGCGTTTTCAGACATGTACAATATGTATTTTTTGTGTTTCTGATGAAATCCCTCCTTTTAATGCATTTTCTCACAGAAAATGAGTCTCTCGCCATGGGAAAATGGCGTTCTTGAGAAAGCATATTCTGGTCGAGAAATGGTGTTTTAAACAATAAAAACGACTCCCGGCCTTATTTAGTTCACATTTTTACTTTTGGTAACGTAGCCCGTATTCATAACGCACTAAACCTTTTTATCGCGTTAAACGCCTTTTCTCGACAACAAAAGCACAATTTCATCAGAAACAAACAAAACAAGAAAAATGAATCTATTCAACAAGTCTGCAACACATCCTTAAGAGTTACATGATTTCAACCAATGTCAATGTGTAATTTCCCCAGTTCTGATCATTGTTTAGGTTGTTGGTAGCTTGGTCCAATGCCAAAACACAGTGAAATCTCTTTATGGCTTTAAACGCGTTTTCTCCTCGAGAGAAACATGATTTCACTAAAAACGATATAGTTCAAACATGCCTGTTGTAACTGTCTGCAAACACTCAGAGCCTTAAAGTACGGTTTTCACCAATGTGTTTTTTGGTGAGAAACCTTCTATTTCAAGGTTCTGTGCGTTTTCAGACATGTACAATATGTATTTTTTGTGTTTCTGATGAAATCCCTCCTTTTAATGCTTTTTTTCACAGAAAATGAGTCTCTCGCCATGGGAAAATGGCGTTCTTGAGAAAGCATATTCTGGTCGAGAAATGGTGTTTTAAACAATAAAAACGACTCCCGGCCTTATTTAGTTCACATTTTTACTTTTGGTAACGTAGCCCGTATTCATAACGCACTAAACCTTTTTATCACGTTAAACGCCTTTTCTCGACAAGAAAAGCACAATTTCATCAGAAACAAACAAAACAAGAAAAATGAATCTATTCAACAAGTCTGCAACACATCCTTAAGAGTTACATGATTTCAACCAATGTCAATGTGTAATTTCCCCAGTTCTGATCATTGTTTAGGTTGTTGGTAGCTTGGTCCAATGCCAAAACACAGTGAAATCTCTTTATGGCTTTAAACGCGTTTTCTCCTCGAGAAAAAACATGATTTCACTAAAAACGTTATAGTTTAAACATGCCTGTTGTACATGTCTGCAAACACTCAGAGCCTTAAAGTACGGCTTTCACCAATGTGATTTTTGGTGAGAAACCTTCTATTTCAAGGTTCTGTGCGTTTTCAGACATGTACAATATGTATTTTTTGTGTTTCTGATGAAATCCCTCCTTTTAATGCATTTTCTTACAGAAAATGAGTCTTTCGCCATGGGAAAATGGCGTTCTTGAGAAAGCATATTCTGGTCGAGAAATGGTGTTTTAAACAATAAAAACGACTCCCGGCCTTATTTAGTTCACATTTTTACTTTTGTTAACCTAGCCCGTATTCATAACGCACTAAACCTTTTTATCGCGTTAAACGCCTTTTCTCGACAAGAAAAGCACAATTTCATCAGAAACAAACAAAACAAGAAAAATGAATCTATTCAACAAGTCTGCAACATATTCTTAAGAGTTACATGCTTTCACCCAATGTCAATGTGTAATTTCTCCAGTTCTGATCATTGTTTAGGTTGTTGGTAGCTTGGTCCAATGCCAAAACACAGTGAAATCTCTTTATGGCTTTAAACGCGTTTTCTCCTCGAGAGAAACATGATTTCACTAAAAACGTTATAGTTTAAACATGCCTGTTGTAACTGTCTGCAAACACTCAGAGCCTTAAAGTACGGTTTTCACCAATGTGATTTTTGGTGAGAAACCTTCTATTTCAAGGTTCTGTGCGTTTTCAGACATGTACAATATGTATTTTTTGTGTTTCTGATGAAATCCCTCCTTTTAATGCTTTTTTTCACAGAAAATGAGTCTCTCGCCATGGGAAAATGGCGTTCTTGAGAAAGCATATTCTGGTCGAGAAATGGTGTTTTAAACAATAAAAACGACTCCCGGCCTTATTTAGTTCACATTTTTACTTTTGTTAACCTAGCCCGTATTCATAACGCACTAAACCTTTTTATCGCGTTAAACGCCTTTTCTCGACAAGAAAAGCACAATTTCATCAGAAACAAACAAAACAAGAAAAATGAATCTATTCAACAAGTCTGCAACATATTCTTAAGAGTTACATGCTTTCACCCAATGTCAATGTGTAATTTCTCCAGTTCTGATCATTGTTTAGGTTGTTGGTAGCTTGGTCCAATGCCAAAACACAGTGAAATCTCTTTATGGCTTTAAACGCGTTTTCTCCTCGAGAGAAACATGATTTCACTAAAAACGTTATAGTTTAAACATGCCTGTTGTAACTGTCTGCAAACACTCAGATCCTTAAAGTAGGGTTTTCACCAATGTGTTTTTTGGTGAGAAACCTTCTATTTCAAGGTTCGGTGCGTTATCAGACACGTACAATATGTATTTTTTGTGTTTCTGATGAAATCCCTCCTTTTAATGCATTTTCTCACAGAAAATGAGTCTCTCGCCATGGGAAAATGGCTTTCTTGAGAAAGCATATTCTGGTCGAGAAATGGTGTTTTAAACAATAAAAACGACTCCCAGCCTTATTTAGTTCACATTTTTACTTTTGGTAACGTAGCCCGTATTCATAACGCACTAAACCTTTTTATCGCGTTAAACGCCTTTTCTCGACAAGAAAAGCACAATTTCATCAGAAACAAACAAAACAAGAAAAATGAATCTATTCAACAAGTCTGCAACACATCCTTAAGAGTTACATGATTTCACCCAATGTCAATGTGTAATTTCTCCAGTTCTGATCATTGTTTAGGTTGTTGGTAGCTTGGTCCAATGCCAAAACAGAGTGAAATCTTTTTATGGCTTTAAACGCGTTTTCTCCTTGAGAGAAACATGATTTCACTAAAAACGTTATAGTTTAAACATTCCTGTTGTACATGATGCAAACACTCAGAGCCTTAAAGTACGGATTTCATCAATGTGGTTTTTGGTGAGAAACCTTCTATTTCAAGGTTCTGTGCGTTTTCAGACACGTACAATATGTATTTTTTGTGTTTCTGATGAAATCCCTCCTTTTAATGCATTTTCTCACAGAAAATGAGTCTCTTGCCATGGGAAAATGGCTTTCTTGAGAAAGCATATTCTGGTCGAGAAATGGTGTTTTAAACAATAAAAACGACTCCCGGCCTTATTTAGTTCACATTTTAACTTTTGTTAACCTAGCCCGTATTCATAACGCACTAAACCTTTTTACCGCGTTAAACGCCTTTTCTCGACAAGAAAAGCACAATTTCATCAAAAACAAACAAAACAAGAAAAATGAATCTATTCAACAAGTCTGCAACACATCCTTAAGAGTTACATGATTTCAACCAATGTCAATGTGTAATTTCCCCAGTTCTGATCATTGTTTAGGTTGTTGGTAGCTTGGTCCAATGCCAAAACACAGTGAAATCTCTTTATGGCTTTAAACGCGTTTTCTCCTCGAGAAAAAACATGATTTCACTAAAAACGTTATAGTTTAAACATGCCTGTTGTACATGTCTGCAAACACTCAGAGCCTTAAAGTACGGCTTTCACCAATGTGATTTTTGGTGAGAAACCTTCTATTTCAAGGTTCTGTGCGTTTTCAGACATGTACAATATGTATTTTTTGTGTTTCTGATGAAATCCCTCCTTTTAATGCATTTTCTTACAGAAAATGAGTCTTTCGCCATGGGAAAATGGCGTTCTTGAGAAAGCATATTCTGGTCGAGAAATGGTGTTTTAAACAATAAAAACGACTCCCGGCCTTATTTAGTTCACATTTTTACTTTTGTTAACCTAGCCCGTATTCATAACGCACTAAACCTTTTTATCGCGTTAAACGCCTTTTCTCGACAAGAAAAGCACAATTTCATCAGAAACAAACAAAACAAGAAAAATGAATCTATTCAACAAGTCTGCAACATATTCTTAAGAGTTACATGCTTTCACCCAATGTCAATGTGTAATTTCTCCAGTTCTGATCATTGTTTAGGTTGTTGGTAGCTTGGTCCAATGCCAAAACACAGTGAAATCTCTTTATGGCTTTAAACGCGTTTTCTCCTCGAGAGAAACATGATTTCACTAAAAACGTTATAGTTTAAACATGCCTGTTGTAACTGTCTGCAAACACTCAGAGCCTTAAAGTACGGTTTTCACCAATGTGATTTTTGGTGAGAAACCTTCTATTTCAAGGTTCTGTGCGTTTTCAGACATGTACAATATGTATTTTTTGTGTTTCTGATGAAATCCCTCCTTTTAATGCTTTTTTTCACAGAAAATGAGTCTCTCGCCATGGGAAAATGGCGTTCTTGAGAAAGCATATTCTGGTCGAGAAATGGTGTTTTAAACAATAAAAACGACTCCCGGCCTTATTTAGTTCACATTTTTACTTTTGGTAACGTAGCCCGTATTCATAACGCACTAAACCTTTTTATCGCGTTAAACGCCTTTTCTCGACAAGAAAAGCACAATTTCTTCAGAAACAAACAAAACAAGAAAAATGAATCTATTCAACAGGTCTGCAACACATCCTTAATAGTTACATG
This sequence comes from Lampris incognitus, assembly GCF_029633865.1. Classification (NCBI taxonomy): domain Eukaryota; kingdom Metazoa; phylum Chordata; class Actinopteri; order Lampriformes; family Lampridae; genus Lampris; species Lampris incognitus. Next base: position 48,616,252 of record NC_079213.1, on the reverse strand, counting down.
ATTTCAACCAATGTCAATGTGTAATTTCCCCAGTTCTGATCATTGTTTAGGTTGTTGGTAGCTTGGTCCAATGCCAAAACACAGTGAAATCTCTTTATGGCTTTAAACGCGTTTTCTCCTCGAGAGAAACATGATTTCACTAAAAACGATATAGTTCAAACATGCCTGTTGTAACTGTCTTCAAACACTCAGAGCCTTAAAGTAGGGTTTTCACCAATGTGTTTTTTGGTGAGAAACCTTCTATTTCAAGGTTCGGTGCGTTATCAGACACGTACAATATGTATTTGTTGTGTTTCTGATGAAATCCCTCCTTTTAATGCATTTTCTCACAGAAAATGAGTCTCTCGCCATGGGAAAATGGCTTTCTTGAGAAAGCATATTCTGGTCGAGAAATGGTGTTTTAAACAATAAAAACGACTCCCAGCCTAATTTTGTTCACATTTTTACTTTTGTTAACCTAGCCCGTATTCATAACGCACTAAACCTTTTTATCGCGTTAAACGCCTTTTCTCGACAAGAAAAGCACAATTTCATCAGAAACAAACAAAACAAGAAAAATGAATCTATTCAACAAGTCTGCAACATATTCTTAAGAGTTACATGCTTTCACCCAATGTCAATGTGTAATTTCTCCAGTTCTGATCATTGTTTAGGTTGTTGGTAGCTTGGTCCAATGCCAAAACACAGTGAAATCTCTTTATGGCTTTAAACGCGTTTTCTCCTCGAGAGAAACATGATTTCACTAAAAACGTTATAGTTTAAACATGCCTGTTGTAACTGTCTGCAAACACTCAGAGCCTTAAAGTAGGGTTTTCACCAATGTGTTTTTTGGTGAGAAACCTTCTATTTCAAGGTTCGGTGCGTTATCAGACACGTACAATATGTATTTTTTGTGTTTCTGATGAAATCCCTCCTTTTAATGCATTTTCTCACAGAAAATGAGTCTCTCGCCATGGGAAAATGGCTTTCTTGAGAAAGCATATTCTGGTCGAGAAATGGTGTTTTAAACAATAAAAACGACTCCCAGCCTTATTTAGTTCACATTTTTACTTTTGGTAACGTAGCCCGTATTCATAACGCACTAAACCTTTTTATCGCGTTAAACGCCTTTTCTCGACAAGAAAAGCACAATTTCATCAGAAACAAACAAAACAAGAAAAATGAATCTATTCAACAAGTCTGCAACACATCTTTAAGAGTTACATGATTTCACCCAATGTCAATGTGTAATTTCTCCAGTTCTAATCATTGTTTAGGTTGTTGGTAGCTTGGTCCAATGCCAAAATACAGCGAAATCTTTTTATGGCTTTAAACGCGTTTTCTCCTCGAGAGAAACATGATTTCACTAAAAACGATATAGTTCAAACATGCCTGTTGTAACTGTCTTCAAACACTCAGAGCCTTAAAGTAGGGTTTTCACCAATGTGTTTTTTGGTGAGAAACCTTCTATTTCAAGGTTCGGTGCGTTATCAGACACGTACAATATGTATTTTTTGTGTTTCTGATGAAATCCCTCCTTTTAATGCATTTTCTCACAGAAAATGAGTCTCTCGCCATGGGAAAATGGCTTTCTTGAGAAAGCATATTCTGGTCGAGAAATGGTGTTTTAAACAATAAAAACGACTCCCAGCCTAATTTAGTTCACATTTTTACTTTTGTTAACCTAGCCCGTATTCATAACGCACTAAACCTTTTTATCGCGTTAAACGCCTTTTCTCGACAAGAAAAGCACAATTTCATCAGAAACAAACAAAACAAGAAAAATGAATCTATTCAACAAGTCTGCAACATATTCTTAAGAGTTACATGCTTTCACCCAATGTCAATGTGTAATTTCTCCAGTTCTGATCATTGTTTAGGTTGTTGGTAGCTTGGTCCAATGCCAAAACACAGTGAAATCTCTTTATGGCTTTAAACGCGTTTTCTCCTCGAGAGAAACATGATTTCACTAAAAACGTTATAGTTTAAACATGCCTGTTGTAACTGTCTGCAAACACTCAGAGCCTTAAAGTACGGTTTTCACCAATGTGTTTTTTGGTGAGAAACCTTCTATTTCAAGGTTCTGTGCGTTTTCAGACATGTACAATATGTATTTTTTGTGTTTCTGATGAAATCCCTCCTTTTAATGCTTTTTTTCACAGAAAATGAGTCTCTCGCCATGGGAAAATGGCGTTCTTGAGAAAGCATATTCTGGTCGAGAAATGGTGTTTTAAACAATAAAAACGACTCCCGGCCTTATTTAGTTCACATTTTTACTTTTGGTAACGTAGCCCGTATTCATAACGCACTAAACCTTTTTATCACGTTAAACGCCTTTTCTCGACAAGAAAAGCACAATTTCATCAGAAACAAACAAAACAAGAAAAATGAATCTATTCAACAAGTCTGCAACACATCCTTAAGAGTTACATGATTTCAACCAATGTCAATGTGTAATTTCTCCAGTTCTGATCATTGTTTAGGTTGTTGGTAGCTTGGTCCAATGCCAAAACACAGTGAAATCTCTTTATGGCTTTATACGCGTTTTCTCCTCGAGAGAAACATGATTTCACTAAAAACGTTATAGTTTAAACATGCCTGTTGTAACTGTCTGCAAACACTCAGAGCCTTAAAGTACGGTTTTCACCAATGTGTTTTTTGGTGAGAAACCTTCTATTTCAAGGTTCTGTGCGTTTTCAGACATGTACAATATGTATTTTTTGTGTTTCTGATGAAATCCCTCCTTTTAATGCTTTTTTTCACAGAAAATGAGTCTCTCGCCATGGGAAAATGGCGTTCTTGAGAAAGCATATTCTGGTCGAGAAATGGTGTTTTAAACAATAAAAACGACTCCCGGCCTTATTTAGTTCACATTTTTACTTTTGGTAACGTAGCCCGTATTCATAACGCACTAAACCTTTTTATCACGTTAAACGCCTTTTCTCGACAAGAAAAGCACAATTTCATCAGAAACAAACAAAACAAGAAAAATGAATCTATTCAACAAGTCTGCAACACATCCTTAAGAGTTACATGATTTCAACCAATGTCAATGTGTAATTTCTCCAGTTCTGATCATTGTTTAGGTTGTTGGTAGCTTGGTCCAATGCCAAAACACAGTGAAATCTCTTTATGGCTTTAAACGCGTTTTCTCCTCGAGAGAAACATGATTTCACTAAAAACGATATAGTTCAAACATGCCTGTTGTAACTGTCTTCAAACACTCAGAGCCTTAAAGTAGGGTTTTCACCAATGTGTTTTTTGGTGAGAAACCTTCTATTTCAAGGTTCGGTGCGTTATCAGACACGTAAAATATGTATTTTTTGATTTTCTGATGAAATCCCTCCTTTTAATGCATTTTCTCACAGAAAATGAGTCTCTCGCCATGGGAAAATGGCTTTCTTGAGAAAGCATATTCTGGTCGAGAAATGGTGTTTTAAACAATAAAAACGACTCCCAGCCTAATTTAGTTCACATTTTTACTTTTGTTAACCTAGCCCGTATTCATAACGCACTAAACCTTTTTATCGCGTTAAACGCCTTTTCTCGACAAGAAAAGCACAATTTCATCAGAAACAAACAAAACAAGAAAAATGAATCTATTCAACAAGTCTGCAACATATTCTTAAGAGTTACATGCTTTCACCCAATGTCAATGTGTAATTTCTCCAGTTCTGATCATTGTTTAGGTTGTTGGTAGCTTGGTCCAATGCCAAAACACAGTGAAATCTCTTTATGGCTTTAAACGCGTTTTCTCCTCGAGAGAAACATGATTTCACTAAAAACGTTATAGTTTAAACATGCCTGTTGTAACTGTCTGCAAACACTCAGAGCCTTAAAGTACGGTTTTCACCAATGTGTTTTTTGGTGAGAAACCTTCTATTTCAAGGTTCTGTGCGTTTTCAGACATGTACAATATGTATTTTTTGTGTTTCTGATGAAATCCCTCCTTTTAATGCTTTTTTTCACAGAAAATGAGTCTCTCGCCATGGGAAAATGGCGTTCTTGAGAAAGCATATTCTGGTCGAGAAATGGTGTTTTAAACAATAAAAACGACTCCCGGCCTTATTTAGTTCACATTTTTACTTTTGGTAACGTAGCCCGTATTCATAACGCACTAAACCTTTTTATCACGTTAAACGCCTTTTCTCGACAAGAAAAGCACAATTTCATCAGAAACAAACAAAACAAGAAAAATGAATCTATTCAACAAGTCTGCAACACATCCTTAAGAGTTACATGATTTCAACCAATGTCAATGTGTAATTTCCCCAGTTCTGATCATTGTTTAGGTTGTTGGTAGCTTGGTCCAATGCCAAAACACAGTGAAATCTCTTTATGGCTTTAAACGCGTTTTCTCCTCGAGAGAAACATGATTTCACTAAAAACGATATAGTTCAAACATGCCTGTTGTAACTGTCTTCAAACACTCAGAGCCTTAAAGTAGGGTTTTCACCAATGTGTTTTTTGGTGAGAAACCTTCTATTTCAAGGTTCGGTGCGTTATCAGACACGTAAAATATGTATTTTTTGTGTTTCTGATGAAATCCCTCCTTTTAATGCATTTTCTCACAGAAAATGAGTCTCTCGCCATGGGAAAATGGCTTTCTTGAGAAAGCATATTCTGGTCGAGAAATGGTGTTTTAAACAATAAAAACGACTCCCAGCCTAATTTTGTTCACATTTTTACTTTTGTTAACCTAGCCCGTATTCATAACGCACTAAACCTTTTTATCGCGTTAAACGCCTTTTCTCGACAAGAAAAGCACAATTTCATCAGAAACAAACAAAACAAGAAAAATGAATCTATTCAACAGGTCTGCAACACATCCTTAAGAGTTACATGATTTCAACCAATGTCAATGTGTAATTTCTCCAGTTCTGATCATTGTTTAGGTTGTTGGTAGCTTGGTCCAATGCCAAAACACAGTGAAATCTCTTTATGGCTTTAAACGCGTTTTCTCCTCGAGAGAAACATGATTTCACTAAAAACGATATAGTTCAAACATGCCTGTTGTAACTGTCTTCAAACACTCAGAGCCTTAAAGTAGGGTTTTCACCAATGTGTTTTTTGGTGAGAAACCTTCTATTTCAAGGTTCGGTGCGTTATCAGACACGTAAAATGTGTATTTTTTGTGTTTCTGATGAAATCCCTCCTTTTAATGCATTTTCTCACAGAAAATGAGTCTCTCGCCATGGGAAAATGGCTTTCTTGAGAAAGCATATTCTGGTCGAGAAATGTTGTTTTAAACAATAAAAACGACTCCCAGCCTAATTTAGTTCACATTTTTACTTTTGTTAACCTAGCCCGTATTCATAACGCACTAAACCTTTTTATCGCGTTAAACGCCTTTTCTCGACAAGAAAAGCACAATTTCATCAGAAACAAACAAAACAAGAAAAATGAATCTATTCAACAAGTCTGCAACATATTCTTAAGAGTTACATGCTTTCACCCAATGTCAATGTGTAATTTCTCCAGTTCTGATCATTGTTTAGGTTGTTGGTAGCTTGGTCCAATGCCAAAACACAGTGAAATCTCTTTATGGCTTTAAACGCGTTTTCTCCTCGAGAGAAACATGATTTCACTAAAAACGTTATAGTTTAAACATGCCTGTTGTAACTGTCTGCAAACACTCAGAGCCTTAAAGTAGGGTTTTCACCAATGTGTTTTTTGGTGAGAAACCTTCTATTTCAAGGTTCTGTGCGTTTTCAGACATGTACAATATGTATTTTTTGTGTTTCTGATGAAATCCCTCCTTTTAATGCTTTTTTTCACAGAAAATGAGTCTCTCGCCATGGGAAAATGGCTTTCTTGAGAAAGCATATTCTGGTCGAGAAATGGTGTTTTAAACAATAAAAACGACTCCCAGCCTTATTTAGTTCACATTTTTACTTTTGGTAACGTAGCCCGTATTCATAACGCACTAAACCTTTTTATCGCGTTAAACGCCTTTTCTCGACAAGAAAAGCACAATTTCATCAGAAACAAACAAAACAAGAAAAATGAATCTATTCAACAAGTCTGCAACACATCTTTAAGAGTTACATGATTTCACCCAATGTCAATGTGTAATTTCTCCAGTTCTGATCATTGTTTAGGTTGTTGGTAGCTTGGTCCAATGCCAAAATACAGCGAAATCTTTTTATGGCTTTAAACGCGTTTTCTCCTCGAGAGAAACATGATTTCACTAAAAACGATATAGTTCAAACATGCCTGTTGTAACTGTCTTCAAACACTCAGAGCCTTAAAGTAGGGTTTTCACCAATGTGTTTTTTGGTGAGAAACCTTCTATTTCAAGGTTCGGTGCGTTATCAGACACGTACAATATGTATTTTTTGTGTTTCTGATGAAATCCCTCCTTTTAATGCATTTTCTCACAGAAAATGAGTCTCTCGCCATGGGAAAATGGCTTTCTTGAGAAAGCATATTCTGGTCGAGAAATGGTGTTTTAAACAATAAAAACGACTCCCAGCCTAATTTAGTTCACATTTTTACTTTTGTTAACCTAGCCCGTATTCATAACGCACTAAACCTTTTTATCGCGTTAAACGCCTTTTCTCGACAAGAAAAGCACAATTCCATCAGAAACAAACAAAACAAGAAAAATGAATCTATTCAACAAGTCTGCAACATATTCTTAAGAGTTACATGCTTTCACCCAATGTCAATGTGTAATTTCTCCAGTTCTGATCATTGTTTAGGTTGTTGGTAGCTTGGTCCAATGCCAAAACACAGTGAAATCTCTTTATGGCTTTAAACGCGTTTTCTCCTCGAGAGAAACATGATTTCACTAAAAACGTTATAGTTTAAACATGCCTGTTGTAACTGTCTGCAAACACTCAGAGCCTTAAAGTACGGTTTTCACCAATGTGTTTTTTGGTGAGAAACCTTCTATTTCAAGGTTCTGTGCGTTTTCAGACATGTACAATATGTATTTTCTGCGTTTCTGATGAAATCCCTCCTTTTAATGCTTTTTTTCACAGAAAATGAGTCTCTCGCCATGGGAAAATGGCGTTCTTGAGAAAGCATATTCTGGTCGAGAAATGGTGTTTTAAACAATAAAAACGACTCCCGGCCTTATTTAGTTCACATTTTTACTTTTGGTAACGTAGCCCGTATTCATAACGCACTAAACCTTTTTATCACGTTAAACGCCTTTTCTCGACAAGAAAAGCACAATTTCATCAGAAACAAACAAAACAAGAAAAATGAATCTATTCAACAAGTCTGCAACACATCCTTAAGAGTTACATGATTTCAACCAATGTCAATGTGTAATTTCTCCAGTTCTGATCATTGTTTAGGTTGTTGGTAGCTTGGTCCAATGCCAAAACAGAGTGAAATCTTTTTATGGCTTTAAACGCGTTTTCTCCTTGAGAGAAACATGATTTCACTAAAAACGTTATAGTTTAAACATTCCTGTTGTACATGATGCAAACACTCAGAGCCTTAAAGTACGGATTTCATCAATGTGGTTTTTGGTGAGAAACCTTCTATTTCAAGGTTCTGTGCGTTTTCAGACACGTACAATATGTATTTTTTGTGTTTCTGATGAAATCCCTCCTTTTAATGCATTTTCTCACAGAAAATGAGTCTCTTGCCATGGGAAAATGGCTTTCTTGAGAAAGCATATTCTGGTCGAGAAATGGTGTTTTAAACAATAAAAACGACTCCCGGCCTTATTTAGTTCACATTTTAACTTTTGTTAACCTAGCCCGTATTCATAACGCACTAAACCTTTTTACCGCGTTAAACGCCTTTTCTCGACAAGAAAAGCACAATTTCATCAAAAACAAACAAAACAAGAAAAATGAATCTATTCAACAAGTCTGCAACACATCCTTAAGAGTTACATGATTTCAACCAATGTCAATGTGTAATTTCCCCAGTTCTGATCATTGTTTAGGTTGTTGGTAGCTTGGTCCAATGCCAAAACACAGTGAAATCTCTTTATGGCTTTAAACGCGTTTTCTCCTCGAGAAAAAACATGATTTCACTAAAAACGTTATAGTTTAAACATGCCTGTTGTACATGTCTGCAAACACTCAGAGCCTTAAAGTACGGCTTTCACCAATGTGATTTTTGGTGAGAAACCTTCTATTTCAAGGTTCTGTGCGTTTTCAGACATGTACAATATGTATTTTTTGTGTTTCTGATGAAATCCCTCCTTTTAATGCATTTTCTTACAGAAAATGAGTCTTTCGCCATGGGAAAATGGCGTTCTTGAGAAAGCATATTCTGGTCGAGAAATGGTGTTTTAAACAATAAAAACGACTCCCGGCCTTATTTAGTTCACATTTTTACTTTTGTTAACCTAGCCCGTATTCATAACGCACTAAACCTTTTTATCGCGTTAAACGCCTTTTCTCGACAAGAAAAGCACAATTTCATCAGAAACAAACAAAACAAGAAAAATGAATCTATTCAACAAGTCTGCAACATATTCTTAAGAGTTACATGCTTTCACCCAATGTCAATGTGTAATTTCTCCAGTTCTGATCATTGTTTAGGTTGTTGGTAGCTTGGTCCAATGCCAAAACACAGTGAAATCTCTTTATGGCTTTAAACGCGTTTTCTCCTCGAGAGAAACATGATTTCACTAAAAACGTTATAGTTTAAACATGCCTGTTGTAACTGTCTGCAAACACTCAGAGCCTTAAAGTACGGTTTTCACCAATGTGATTTTTGGTGAGAAACCTTCTATTTCAAGGTTCTGTGCGTTTTCAGACATGTACAATATGTATTTTTTGTGTTTCTGATGAAATCCCTCCTTTTAATGCTTTTTTTCACAGAAAATGAGTCTCTCGCCATGGGAAAATGGCGTTCTTGAGAAAGCATATTCTGGTCGAGAAATGGTGTTTTAAACAATAAAAACGACTCCCGGCCTTATTTAGTTCACATTTTTACTTTTGGTAACGTAGCCCGTATTCATAACGCACTAAACCTTTTTATGCGTTAAACGCCTTTTCTCGACAAGAAAAGCACAATTTCTTCAGAAACAAACAAAACAAGAAAAATGAATCTATTCAACAGGTCTGCAACACATCCTTAATAGTTACATGATTTCAACCAATGTCAATGTGTAATTTCCCCAGTTCTGATCATTGTTTAGGTTGTTGGTAGCTTGGTCCAATGCCAAAACACAGTGAAATCTCTTTATGGCTTTAAACGCGTTTTCTCCTCGAGAGAAACATGATTTCACTAAAAACGATATAGTTCAAACATGCCTGTTGTAACTGTCTTCAAACACTCAGAGCCTTAAAGTAGGGTTTTCACCAATGTGTTTTTTGGTGAGAAACCTTCTATTTCAAGGTTCGGTGCGTTATCAGACACGTACAATATGTATTTGTTGTGTTTCTGATGAAATCCCTCCTTTTAATGCATTTTCTCACAGAAAATGAGTCTCTCGCCATGGGAAAATGGCTTTCTTGAGAAAGCATATTCTGGTCGAGAAATGGTGTTTTAAACAATAAAAACGACTCCCAGCCTAATTTAGTTCACATTTTTACTTTTGTTAACCTAGCCCGTATTCATAACGCACTAAACCTTTTTATCGCGTTAAACGCCTTTTCTCGACAAGAAAAGCACAATTTCATCAGAAACAAACAAAACAAGAAAAATGAATCTATTCAACAAGTCTGCAACATATTCTTAAGAGTTACATGCTTTCACCCAATGTCAATGTGTAATTTCTCCAGTTCTGATCATTGTTTAGGTTGTTGGTAGCTTGGTCCAATGCCAAAACACAGTGAAATCTCTTTATGGCTTTAAACGCGTTTTCTCCTCGAGAGAAACATGATTTCACTAAAAACGTTATAGTTTAAACATGCCTGTTGTAACTGTCTGCAAACACTCAGAGCCTTAAAGTAGGGTTTTCACCAATGTGTTTTTTGGTGAGAAACCTTCTATTTCAAGGTTCGGTGCGTTATCAGACACGTACAATATGTATTTTTTGTGTTTCTGATGAAATCCCTCCTTTTAATGCATTTTCTCACAGAAAATGAGTCTCTCGCCATGGGAAAATGGCTTTCTTGAGAAAGCATATTCTGGTCGAGAAATGGTGTTTTAAACAATAAAAACGACTCCCAGCCTTATTTAGTTCACATTTTTACTTTTGGTAACGTAGCCCGTATTCATAACGCACTAAACCTTTTTATCGCGTTAAACGCCTTTTCTCGACAAGAAAAGCACAATTTCATCAGAAACAAACAAAACAAGAAAAATGAATCTATTCAACAAGTCTGCAACACATCCTTAAGAGTTACATGATTTCAACCAATGTCAATGTGTAATTTCTCCAGTTCTGATCATTGTTTAGGTTGTTGGTAGCTTGGTCCAATGCCAAAACAGAGTGAAATCTTTTTATGGCTTTAAACGCGTTTTCTCCTTGAGAGAAACATGATTTCACTAAAAACGTTATAGTTTAAACATTCCTGTTGTACATGATGCAAACACTCAGAGCCTTAAAGTACGGATTTCATCAATGTGGTTTTTGGTGAGAAACCTTCTATTTCAAGGTTCTGTGCGTTTTCAGACACGTACAATATGTATTTTTTGTGTTTCTGATGAAATCCCTCCTTTTAATGCATTTTCTCACAGAAAATGAGTCTCTTGCCATGGGAAAATGGCTTTCTTGAGAAAGCATATTCTGGTCGAGAAATGGTGTTTTAAACAATAAAAACGACTCCCGGCCTTATTTAGTTCACATTTTAACTTTTGTTAACCTAGCCCGTATTCATAACGCACTAAACCTTTTTACCGCGTTAAACGCCTTTTCTCGACAAGAAAAGCACAATTTCATCAAAAACAAACAAAACAAGAAAAATGAATCTATTCAACAAGTCTGCAACACATCCTTAAGAGTTACATGATTTCAACCAATGTCAATGTGTAATTTCCCCAGTTCTGATCATTGTTTAGGTTGTTGGTAGCTTGGTCCAATGCCAAAACACAGTGAAATCTCTTTATGGCTTTAAACGCGTTTTCTCCTCGAGAAAAAACATGATTTCACTAAAAACGTTATAGTTTAAACATGCCTGTTGTACATGTCTGCAAACACTCAGAGCCTTAAAGTACGGCTTTCACCAATGTGATTTTTGGTGAGAAACCTTCTATTTCAAGGTTCTGTGCGTTTTCAGACATGTACAATATGTATTTTTTGTGTTTCTGATGAAATCCCTCCTTTTAATGCATTTTCTTACAGAAAATGAGTCTTTCGCCATGGGAAAATGGCGTTCTTGAGAAAGCATATTCTGGTCGAGAAATGGTGTTTTAAACAATAAAAACGACTCCCGGCCTTATTTAGTTCACATTTTTACTTTTGTTAACCTAGCCCGTATTCATAACGCACTAAACCTTTTTATCGCGTTAAACGCCTTTTCTCGACAAGAAAAGCACAATTTCATCAGAAACAAACAAAACAAGAAAAATGAATCTATTCAACAAGTCTGCAACATATTCTTAAGAGTTACATGCTTTCACCCAATGTCAATGTGTAATTTCTCCAGTTCTGATCATTGTTTAGGTTGTTGGTAGCTTGGTCCAATGCCAAAACACAGTGAAATCTCTTTATGGCTTTAAACGCGTTTTCTCCTCGAGAGAAACATGATTTCACTAAAAACGTTATAGTTTAAACATGCCTGTTGTAACTGTCTGCAAACACTCAGAGCCTTAAAGTACGGTTTTCACCAATGTGATTTTTGGTGAGAAACCTTCTATTTCAAGGTTCTGTGCGTTTTCAGACATGTACAATATGTATTTTTTGTGTTTCTGATGAAATCCCTCCTTTTAATGCTTTTTTTCACAGAAAATGAGTCTCTCGCCATGGGAAAATGGCGTTCTTGAGAAAGCATATTCTGGTCGAGAAATGGTGTTTTAAACAATAAAAACGACTCCCGGCCTTATTTAGTTCACATTTTTACTTTTGGTAACGTAGCCCGTATTCATAACGCACTAAACCTTTTTATGCGTTAAACGCCTTTTCTCGACAAGAAAAGCACAATTTCTTCAGAAACAAACAAAACAAGAAAAATGAATCTATTCAACAGGTCTGCAACACATCCTTAATAGTTACATGATTTCAACCAATGTCAATGTGTAATTTCCCCAGTTCTGATCATTGTTTAGGTTGTTGGTAGCTTGGTCCAATGCCAAAACACAGTGAAATCTCTTTATGGCTTTAAACGCGTTTTCTCCTCGAGAGAAACATGATTTCACTAAAAACGATATAGTTCAAACATGCCTGTTGTAACTGTCTTCAAACACTCAGAGCCTTAAAGTAGGGTTTTCACCAATGTGTTTTTTGGTGAGAAACCTTCTATTTCAAGGTTCGGTGCGTTATCAGACACGTACAATATGTATTTGTTGTGTTTCTGATGAAATCCCTCCTTTTAATGCATTTTCTCACAGAAAATGAGTCTCTCGCCATGGGAAAATGGCTTTCTTGAGAAAGCATATTCTGGTCGAGAAATGGTGTTTTAAACAATAAAAACGACTCCCAGCCTAATTTAGTTCACATTTTTACTTTTGTTAACCTAGCCCGTATTCATAACGCACTAAACCTTTTTATCGCGTTAAACGCCTTTTCTCGACAAGAAAAGCACAATTTCATCAGAAACAAACAAAACAAGAAAAATGAATCTATTCAACAAGTCTGCAACATATTCTTAAGAGTTACATGCTTTCACCCAATGTCAATGTGTAATTTCTCCAGTTCTGATCATTGTTTAGGTTGTTGGTAGCTTGGTCCAATGCCAAAACACAGTGAAATCTCTTTATGGCTTTAAACGCGTTTTCTCCTCGAGAGAAACATGATTTCACTAAAAACGTTATAGTTTAAACATGCCTGTTGTAACTGTCTGCAAACACTCAGAGCCTTAAAGTAGGGTTTTCACCAATGTGTTTTTTGGTGAGAAACCTTCTATTTCAAGGTTCGGTGCGTTATCAGACACGTACAATATGTATTTTTTGTGTTTCTGATGAAATCCCTCCTTTTAATGCATTTTCTCACAGAAAATGAGTCTCTCGCCATGGGAAAATGGCTTTCTTGAGAAAGCATATTCTGGTCGAGAAATGGTGTTTTAAACAATAAAAACGACTCCCAGCCTTATTTAGTTCACATTTTTACTTTTGGTAACGTAGCCCGTATTCATAACGCACTAAACCTTTTTATCGCGTTAAACGCCTTTTCTCGACAAGAAAAGCACAATTTCATCAGAAACAAACAAAACAAGAAAAATGAATCTATTCAACAAGTCTGCAACACATCTTTAAGAGTTACATGATTTCACCCAATGTCAATGTGTAATTTCTCCAGTTCTAATCATTGTTTAGGTTGTTGGTAGCTTGGTCCAATGCCAAAATACAGCGAAATCTTTTTATGGCTTTAAACGCGTTTTCTCCTCGAGAGAAACATGATTTCACTAAAAACGATATAGTTCAAACATGCCTGTTGTAACTGTCTTCAAACACTCAGAGCCTTAAAGTAGGGTTTTCACCAATGTGTTTTTTGGTGAGAAACCTTCTATTTCAAGGTTCGGTGCGTTATCAGACACGTACAATATGTATTTTTTGTGTTTCTGATGAAATCCCTCCTTTTAATGCATTTTCTCACAGAAAATGAGTCTCTCGCCATGGGAAAATGGCTTTCTTGAGAAAGCATATTCTGGTCGAGAAATGGTGTTTTAAACAATAAAAACGACTCCCAGCCTAATTTAGTTCACATTTTTACTTTTGTTAACCTAGCCCGTATTCATAACGCACTAAACCTTTTTATCGCGTTAAACGCCTTTTCTCGACAAGAAAAGCACAATTTCATCAGAAACAAACAAAACAAGAAAAATGAATCTATTCAACAAGTCTGCAACATATTCTTAAGAGTTACATGCTTTCACCCAATGTCAATGTGTAATTTCTCCAGTTCTGATCATTGTTTAGGTTGTTGGTAGCTTGGTCCAATGCCAAAACACAGTGAAATCTCTTTATGGCTTTAAACGCGTTTTCTCCTCGAGAGAAACATGATTTCACTAAAAACGTTATAGTTTAAACATGCCTGTTGTAACTGTCTGCAAACACTCAGAGCCTTAAAGTACGGTTTTCACCAATGTGTTTTTTGGTGAGAAACCTTCTATTTCAAGGTTCTGTGCGTTTTCAGACATGTACAATATGTATTTTTTGTGTTTCTGATGAAATCCCTCCTTTTAATGCTTTTTTTCACAGAAAATGAGTCTCTCGCCATGGGAAAATGGCGTTCTTGAGAAAGCATATTCTGGTCGAGAAATGGTGTTTTAAACAATAAAAACGACTCCCGGCCTTATTTAGTTCACATTTTTACTTTTGGTAACGTAGCCCGTATTCATAACGCACTAAACCTTTTTATCACGTTAAACGCCTTTTCTCGACAAGAAAAGCACAATTTCATCAGAAACAAACAAAACAAGAAAAATGAATCTATTCAACAAGTCTGCAACACATCCTTAAGAGTTACATGATTTCAACCAATGTCAATGTGTAATTTCTCCAGTTCTGATCATTGTTTAGGTTGTTGGTAGCTTGGTCCAATGCCAAAACACAGTGAAATCTCTTTATGGCTTTAAACGCGTTTTCTCCTCGAGAGAAACATGATTTCACTAAAAACGATATAGTTCAAACATGCCTGTTGTAACTGTCTTCAAACACTCAGAGCCTTAAAGTAGGGTTTTCACCAATGTGTTTTTTGGTGAAAAACCTTCTATTTCAAGGTTCGGTGCGTTATCAGACACGTAAAATATGTATTTTTTGATTTTCTGATGAAATCCCTCCTTTTAATGCATTTTCTCACAGAAAATGAGTCTCTCGCCATGGGAAAATGGCTTTCTTGAGAAAGCATATTCTGGTCGAGAAATGGTGTTTTAAACAATAAAAACGACTCCCAGCCTAATTTAGTTCACATTTTTACTTTTGTTAACCTAGCCCGTATTCATAACGCACTAAACCTTTTTATCGCGTTAAACGCCTTTTCTCGACAAGAAAAGCACAATTTCATCAGAAACAAACAAAACAAGAAAAATGAATCTATTCAACAAGTCTGCAACATATTCTTAAGAGTTACATGCTTTCACCCAATGTCAATGTGTAATTTCTCCAGTTCTGATCATTGTTTAGGTTGTTGGTAGCTTGGTCCAATGCCAAAACACAGTGAAATCTCTTTATGGCTTTAAACGCGTTTTCTCCTCGAGAGAAACATGATTTCACTAAAAACGTTATAGTTTAAACATGCCTGTTGTAACTGTCTGCAAACACTCAGAGCCTTAAAGTACGGTTTTCACCAATGTGTTTTTTGGTGAGAAACCTTCTATTTCAAGGTTCTGTGCGTTTTCAGACATGTACAATATGTATTTTTTGTGTTTCTGATGAAATCCCTCCTTTTAATGCTTTTTTTCACAGAAAATGAGTCTCTCGCCATGGGAAAATGGCTTTCTTGAGAAAGCATATTCTGGTCGAGAAATGGTGTTTTAAACAATAAAAACGACTCCCGGCCTTATTTAGTTCACATTTTTACTTTTGGTAACGTAGCCCGTATTCATAACGCACTAAACCTTTTTATCACGTTAAACGCCTTTTCTCGACAAGAAAAGCACAATTTCATCAGAAACAAACAAAACAAGAAAAATGAATCTATTCAACAAGTCTGCAACACATCCTTAAGAGTTACATGATTTCAACCAATGTCAATGTGTAATTTCCCCAGTTCTGATCATTGTTTAGGTTGTTGGTAGCTTGGTCCAATGCCAAAACACAGTGAAATCTCTTTATGGCTTTAAACGCGTTTTCTCCTCGAGAGAAACATGATTTCACTAAAAACGATATAGTTCAAACATGCCTGTTGTAACTGTCTTCAAACACTCAGAGCCTTAAAGTAGGGTTTTCACCAATGTGTTTTTTGGTGAGAAACCTTCTATTTCAAGGTTCGGTGCGTTATCAGACACGTAAAATATGTATTTTTTGTGTTTCTGATGAAATCCCTCCTTTTAATGCATTTTCTCACAGAAAATGAGTCTCTCGCCATGGGAAAATGGCTTTCTTGAGAAAGCATATTCTGGTCGAGAAATGGTGTTTTAAACAATAAAAACGACTCCCAGCCTAATTTTGTTCACATTTTTACTTTTGTTAACCTAGCCCGTATTCATAACGCACTAAACCTTTTTATCGCGTTAAACGCCTTTTCTCGACAAGAAAAGCACAATTTCATCAGAAACAAACAAAACAAGAAAAATGAATCTATTCAACAGGTCTGCAACACATCCTTAAGAGTTACATGATTTCAACCAATGTCAATGTGTAATTTCCCCAGTTCTGATCATTGTTTAGGTTGTTGGTAGCTTGGTCCAATGCCAAAACACAGTGAAATCTCTTTATGGCTTTAAACGCGTTTTCTCCTCGAGAGAAACATGATTTCACTAAAAACGATATAGTTCAAACATGCCTGTTGTAACTGTCTTCAAACACTCAGAGCCTTAAAGTAGGGTTTTCACCAATGTGTTTTTTGGTGAGAAACCTTCTATTTCAAGGTTCGGTGCGTTATCAGACACGTAAAATGTGTATTTTTTGTGTTTCTGATGAAATCCCTCCTTTTAATGCATTTTCTCACAGAAAATGAGTCTCTCGCCATGGGAAAATGGCTTTCTTGAGAAAGCATATTCTGGTCGAGAAATGTTGTTTTAAACAATAAAAACGACTCCCAGCCTAATTTAGTTCACATTTTTACTTTTGTTAACCTAGCCCGTATTCATAACGCACTAAACCTTTTTATCGCGTTAAACGCCTTTTCTCGACAAGAAAAGCACAATTTCATCAGAAACAAACAAAACAAGAAAAATGAATCTATTCAACAAGTCTGCAACATATTCTTAAGAGTTACATGCTTTCACCCAATGTCAATGTGTAATTTCTCCAGTTCTGATCATTGTTTAGGTTGTTGGTAGCTTGGTCCAATGCCAAAACACAGTGAAATCTCTTTATGGCTTTAAACGCGTTTTCTCCTCGAGAGAAACATGATTTCACTAAAAACGTTATAGTTTAAACATGCCTGTTGTAACTGTCTGCAAACACTCAGAGCCTTAAAGTAGGGTTTTCACCAATGTGTTTTTTGGTGAGAAACCTTCTATTTCAAGGTTCTGTGCGTTTTCAGACATGTACAATATGTATTTTTTGTGTTTCTGATGAAATCCCTCCTTTTAATGCTTTTTTTCACAGAAAATGAGTCTCTCGCCATGGGAAAATGGCCTTCTTGAGAAAGCATATTCTGGTCGAGAAATGGTGTTTTAAACAATAAAAACGACTCCCAGCCTTATTTAGTTCACATTTTTACTTTTGGTAACGTAGCCCGTATTCATAACGCACTAAACCTTTTTATCGCGTTAAACGCCTTTTCTCGACAAGAAAAGCACAATTTCATCAGAAACAAACAAAACAAGAAAAATGAATCTATTCAACAAGTCTGCAACACATCTTTAAGAGTTACATGATTTCACCCAATGTCAATGTGTAATTTCTCCAGTTCTGATCATTGTTTAGGTTGTTGGTAGCTTGGTCCAATGCCAAAATACAGCGAAATCTTTTTATGGCTTTAAACGCGTTTTCTCCTCGAGAGAAACATGATTTCACTAAAAACGATATAGTTCAAACATGCCTGTTGTAACTGTCTTCAAACACTCAGAGCCTTAAAGTAGGGTTTTCACCAATGTGTTTTTTGGTGAGAAACCTTCTATTTCAAGGTTCGGTGCGTTATCAGACACGTACAATATGTATTTTTTGTGTTTCTGATGAAATCCCTCCTTTTAATGCATTTTCTCACAGAAAATGAGTCTCTCGCCATGGGAAAATGGCTTTCTTGAGAAAGCATATTCTGGTCGAGAAATGGTGTTTTAAACAATAAAAACGACTCCCAGCCTTATTTAGTTCACATTTTTACTTTTGGTAACGTAGCCCGTATTCATAACGCACTAAACCTTTTTATCGCGTTAAACGCCTTTTCTCGACAAGAAAAGCACAATTTCATCAGAAACAAACAAAACAAGAAAAATGAATCTATTCAACAAGTCTGCAACACATCTTTAAGAGTTACATGATTTCACCCAATGTCAATGTGTAATTTCTCCAGTTCTGATCATTGTTTAGGTTGTTGGTAGCTTGGTCCAATGCCAAAATACAGCGAAATCTTTTTATGGCTTTAAACGCGTTTTCTCCTCGAGAGAAACATGATTTCACTAAAAACGATATAGTTCAAACATGCCTGTTGTAACTGTCTTCAAACACTCAGAGCCTTAAAGTAGGGTTTTCACCAATGTGTTTTTTGGTGAGAAACCTTCTATTTCAAGGTTCGGTGCGTTATCAGACACGTACAATATGTATTTTTTGTGTTTCTGATGAAATCCCTCCTTTTAATGCATTTTCTCACAGAAAATGAGTCTCTCGCCATGGGAAAATGGCTTTCTTGAGAAAGCATATTCTGGTCGAGAAATGGTGTTTTAAACAATAAAAACGACTCCCAGCCTAATTTAGTTCACATTTTTACTTTTGTTAACCTAGCCCGTATTCATAACGCACTAAACCTTTTTATCGCGTTAAACGCCTTTTCTCGACAAGAAAAGCACAATTCCATCAGAAACAAACAAAACAAGAAAAATGAATCTATTCAACAAGTCTGCAACATATTCTTAAGAGTTACATGCTTTCACCCAATGTCAATGTGTAATTTCTCCAGTTCTGATCATTGTTTAGGTTGTTGGTAGCTTGGTCCAATGCCAAAACACAGTGAAATCTCTTTATGGCTTTAAACGCGTTTTCTCCTCGAGAGAAACATGATTTCACTAAAAACGTTATAGTTTAAACATGCCTGTTGTAACTGTCTGCAAACACTCAGAGCCTTAAAGTACGGTTTTCACCAATGTGTTTTTTGGTGAGAAACCTTCTATTTCAAGGTTCTGTGCGTTTTCAGACATGTACAATATGTATTTTTTGCGTTTCTGATGAAATCCCTCCTTTTAATGCTTTTTTTCACAGAAAATGAGTCTCTCGCCATGGGAAAATGGCGTTCTTGAGAAAGCATATTCTGGTCGAGAAATGGTGTTTTAAACAATAAAAACGACTCCCGGCCTTATTTAGTTCACATTTTTACTTTTGGTAACGTAGCCCGTATTCATAACGCACTAAACCTTTTTATCACGTTAAACGCCTTTTCTCGACAAGAAAAGCACAATTTCATCAGAAACAAACAAAACAAGAAAAATGAATCTATTCAACAAGTCTGCAACACATCCTTAAGAGTTACATGATTTCAACCAATGTCAATGTGTAATTTCTCCAGTTCTGATCATTGTTTAGGTTGTTGGTAGCTTGGTCCAATGCCAAAACAGAGTGAAATCTTTTTATGGCTTTAAACGCGTTTTCTCCTTGAGAGAAACATGATTTCACTAAAAACGTTATAGTTTAAACATTCCTGTTGTACATGATGCAAACACTCAGAGCCTTAAAGTACGGATTTCATCAATGTGGTTTTTGGTGAGAAACCTTCTATTTCAAGGTTCTGTGCGTTTTCAGACACGTACAATATGTATTTTTTGTGTTTCTGATGAAATCCCTCCTTTTAATGCATTTTCTCACAGAAAATGAGTCTCTTGCCATGGGAAAATGGCTTTCTTGAGAAAGCATATTCTGGTCGAGAAATGGTGTTTTAAACAATAAAAACGACTCCCGGCCTTATTTAGTTCACATTTTAACTTTTGTTAACCTAGCCCGTATTCATAACGCACTAAACCTTTTTACCGCGTTAAACGCCTTTTCTCGACAAGAAAAGCACAATTTCATCAAAAACAAACAAAACAAGAAAAATGAATCTATTCAACAAGTCTGCAACACATCCTTAAGAGTTACATGATTTCAACCAATGTCAATGTGTAATTTCCCCAGTTCTGATCATTGTTTAGGTTGTTGGTAGCTTGGTCCAATGCCAAAACACAGTGAAATCTCTTTATGGCTTTAAACGCGTTTTCTCCTCGAGAAAAAACATGATTTCACTAAAAACGTTATAGTTTAAACATGCCTGTTGTACATGTCTGCAAACACTCAGAGCCTTAAAGTACGGCTTTCACCAATGTGATTTTTGGTGAGAAACCTTCTATTTCAAGGTTCTGTGCGTTTTCAGACATGTACAATATGTATTTTTTGTGTTTCTGATGAAATCCCTCCTTTTAATGCATTTTCTTACAGAAAATGAGTCTTTCGCCATGGGAAAATGGCGTTCTTGAGAAAGCATATTCTGGTCGAGAAATGGTGTTTTAAACAATAAAAACGACTCCCGGCCTTATTTAGTTCACATTTTTACTTTTGTTAACCTAGCCCGTATTCATAACGCACTAAACCTTTTTATCGCGTTAAACGCCTTTTCTCGACAAGAAAAGCACAATTTCATCAGAAACAAACAAAACAAGAAAAATGAATCTATTCAACAAGTCTGCAACATATTCTTAAGAGTTACATGCTTTCACCCAATGTCAATGTGTAATTTCTCCAGTTCTGATCATTGTTTAGGTTGTTGGTAGCTTGGTCCAATGCCAAAACACAGTGAAATCTCTTTATGGCTTTAAACGCGTTTTCTCCTCGAGAGAAACATGATTTCACTAAAAACGTTATAGTTTAAACATGCCTGTTGTAACTGTCTGCAAACACTCAGAGCCTTAAAGTACGGTTTTCACCAATGTGATTTTTGGTGAGAAACCTTCTATTTCAAGGTTCTGTGCGTTTTCAGACATGTACAATATGTATTTTTTGTGTTTCTGATGAAATCCCTCCTTTTAATGCTTTTTTTCACAGAAAATGAGTCTCTCGCCATGGGAAAATGGCGTTCTTGAGAAAGCATATTCTGGTCGAGAAATGGTGTTTTAAACAATAAAAACGACTCCCGGCCTTATTTAGTTCACATTTTTACTTTTGGTAACGTAGCCCGTATTCATAACGCACTAAACCTTTTTATCGCGTT
This sequence comes from Lampris incognitus, assembly GCF_029633865.1. Classification (NCBI taxonomy): domain Eukaryota; kingdom Metazoa; phylum Chordata; class Actinopteri; order Lampriformes; family Lampridae; genus Lampris; species Lampris incognitus. Next base: position 48,595,254 of record NC_079213.1, on the reverse strand, counting down.
AAACGCCTTTTCTCGACAAGAAAAGCACAATTTCTTCAGAAACAAACAAAACAAGAAAAATGAATCTATTCAACAGGTCTGCAACACATCCTTAATAGTTACATGATTTCAACCAATGTCAATGTGTAATTTCCCCAGTTCTGATCATTGTTTAGGTTGTTGGTAGCTTGGTCCAATGCCAAAACACAGTGAAATCTCTTTATGGCCTTAAACGCGTTTTCTCCTCGAGAGAAACATGATTTCACTAAAAACGATATAGTTCAAACATGCCTGTTGTAACTGTCTTCAAACACTCAGAGCCTTAAAGTAGGGTTTTCACCAATGTGTTTTTTGGTGAGAAACCTTCTATTTCAAGGTTCGGTGCGTTATCAGACACGTACAATATGTATTTGTTGTGTTTCTGATGAAATCCCTCCTTTTAATGCATTTTCTCACAGAAAATGAGTCTCTCGCCATGGGAAAATGGCTTTCTTGAGAAAGCATATTCTGGTCGAGAAATGTTGTTTTAAACAATAAAAACGACTCCCAGCCTAATTTAGTTCACATTTTTACTTTTGTTAACCTAGCCCGTATTCATAACGCACTAAACCTTTTTATCGCGTTAAACGCCTTTTCTCGACAAGAAAAGCACAATTTCATCAGAAACAAACAAAACAAGAAAAATGAATCTATTCAACAAGTCTGCAACATATTCTTAAGAGTTACATGCTTTCACCCAATGTCAATGTGTAATTTCTCCAGTTCTGATCATTGTTTAGGTTGTTGGTAGCTTGGTCCAATGCCAAAACACAGTGAAATCTCTTTATGGCTTTAAACGCGTTTTCTCCTCGAGAGAAACATGATTTCACTAAAAACGTTATAGTTTAAACATGCCTGTTGTAACTGTCTGCAAACACTCAGAGCCTTAAAGTAGGGTTTTCACCAATGTGTTTTTTGGTGAGAAACCTTCTATTTCAAGGTTCGGTGCGTTATCAGACACGTACAATATGTATTTTTTGTGTTTCTGATGAAATCCCTCCTTTTAATGCATTTTCTCACAGAAAATGAGTCTCTCGCCATGGGAAAATGGCTTTCTTGAGAAAGCATATTCTGGTCGAGAAATGGTGTTTTAAACAATAAAAACGACTCCCAGCCTTATTTAGTTCACATTTTTACTTTTGGTAACGTAGCCCGTATTCATAACGCACTAAACCTTTTTATCGCGTTAAACGCCTTTTCTCAAAAAGAAAAGCACAATTTCATCAGAAACAAACAAAACAAGAAAAATGAATCTATTCAACAAGTCTGCAACACATCTTTAAGAGTTACATGATTTCACCCAATGTCAATGTGTAATTTCTCCAGTTCTGATCATTGTTTAGGTTGTTGGTAGCTTGGTCCAATGCCAAAATACAGCGAAATCTTTTTATGGCTTTAAACGCGTTTTCTCCTCGAGAGAAACATGATTTCACTAAAAACGATATAGTTCAAACATGCCTGTTGTAACTGTCTTCAAACACTCAGAGCCTTAAAGTAGGGTTTTCACCAATGTGTTTTTTGGTGAGAAACCTTCTATTTCAAGGTTCGGTGCGTTATCAGACACGTACAATATGTATTTTTTGTGTTTCTGATGAAATCCCTCCTTTTAATGCATTTTCTCACAGAAAATGAGTCTCTCGCCATGGGAAAATGGCTTTCTTGAGAAAGCATATTCTGGTCGAGAAATGGTGTTTTAAACAATAAAAACGACTCCCAGCCTAATTTAGTTCACATTTTTACTTTTGTTAACCTAGCCCGTATTCATAACGCACTAAACCTTTTTATCGCGTTAAACGCCTTTTCTCGACAAGAAAAGCACAATTTCATCAGAAACAAACAAAACAAGAAAAATGAATCTATTCAACAAGTCTGCAACATATTCTTAAGAGTTACATGCTTTCACCCAATGTCAATGTGTAATTTCTCCAGTTCTGATCATTGTTTAGGTTGTTGGTAGCTTGGTCCAATGCCAAAACACAGTGAAATCTCTTTATGGCTTTAAACGCGTTTTCTCCTCGAGAGAAACATGATTTCACTAAAAACGTTATAGTTTAAACATGCCTGTTGTAACTGTCTGCAAACACTCAGAGCCTTAAAGTACGGTTTTCACCAATGTGTTTTTTGGTGAGAAACCTTCTATTTCAAGGTTCTGTGCGTTTTCAGACATGTACAATATGTATTTTTTGTGTTTCTGATGAAATCCCTCCTTTTAATGCTTTTTTTCACAGAAAATGAGTCTCTCGCCATGGGAAAATGGCGTTCTTGAGAAAGCATATTCTGGTCGAGAAATGGTGTTTTAAACAATAAAAACGACTCCCGGCCTTATTTAGTTCACATTTTTACTTTTGGTAACGTAGCCCGTATTCATAACGCACTAAACCTTTTTATCACGTTAAACGCCTTTTCTCGACAAGAAAAGCACAATTTCATCAGAAACAAACAAAACAAGAAAAATGAATCTATTCAACAAGTCTGCAACACATCCTTAAGAGTTACATGATTTCAACCAATGTCAATGTGTAATTTCCCCAGTTCTGATCATTGTTTAGGTTGTTGGTAGCTTGGTCCAATGCCAAAACACAGTGAAATCTCTTTATGGCTTTAAACGCGTTTTCTCCTCGAGAGAAACATGATTTCACTAAAAACGATATAGTTCAAACATGCCTGTTGTAACTGTCTTCAAACACTCAGAGCCTTAAAGTAGGGTTTTCACCAATGTGTTTTTTGGTGAGAAACCTTCTATTTCAAGGTTCGGTGCGTTATCAGACACGTAAAATATGTATTTTTTGTGTTTCTGATGAAATCCCTCCTTTTAATGCATTTTCTCACAGAAAATGAGTCTCTCGCCATGGGAAAATGGCTTTCTTGAGAAAGCATATTCTGGTCGAGAAATGGTGTTTTAAACAATAAAAACGACTCCCAGCCTAATTTTGTTCACATTTTTACTTTTGTTAACCTAGCCCGTATTCATAACGCACTAAACCTTTTTATCGCGTTAAACGCCTTTTCTCGACAAGAAAAGCACAATTTCATCAGAAACAAACAAAACAAGAAAAATGAATCTATTCAACAGGTCTGCAACACATCCTTAAGAGTTACATGATTTCAACCAATGTCAATGTGTAATTTCCCCAGTTCTGATCATTGTTTAGGTTGTTGGTAGCTTGGTCCAATGCCAAAACACAGTGAAATCTCTTTATGGCTTTAAACGCGTTTTCTCCTCGAGAGAAACATGATTTCACTAAAAACGATATAGTTCAAACATGCCTGTTGTAACTGTCTTCAAACACTCAGAGCCTTAAAGTAGGGTTTTCACCAATGTGTTTTTTGGTGAGAAACCTTCTATTTCAAGGTTCGGTGCGTTATCAGACACGTAAAATGTGTATTTTTTGTGTTTCTGATGAAATCCCTCCTTTTAATGCATTTTCTCACAGAAAATGAGTCTCTCGCCATGGGAAAATGGCTTTCTTGAGAAAGCATATTCTGGTCGAGAAATGTTGTTTTAAACAATAAAAACGACTCCCAGCCTAATTTAGTTCACATTTTTACTTTTGTTAACCTAGCCCGTATTCATAACGCACTAAACCTTTTTATCGCGTTAAACGCCTTTTCTCGACAAGAAAAGCACAATTTCATCAGAAACAAACAAAACAAGAAAAATGAATCTATTCAACAAGTCTGCAACATATTCTTAAGAGTTACATGCTTTCACCCAATGTCAATGTGTAATTTCTCCAGTTCTGATCATTGTTTAGGTTGTTGGTAGCTTGGTCCAATGCCAAAACACAGTGAAATCTCTTTATGGCTTTAAACGCGTTTTCTCCTCGAGAGAAACATGATTTCACTAAAAACGTTATAGTTTAAACATGCCTGTTGTAACTGTCTGCAAACACTCAGAGCCTTAAAGTAGGGTTTTCACCAATGTGTTTTTTGGTGAGAAACCTTCTATTTCAAGGTTCTGTGCGTTTTCAGACATGTACAATATGTATTTTTTGTGTTTCTGATGAAATCCCTCCTTTTAATGCTTTTTTTCACAGAAAATGAGTCTCTCGCCATGGGAAAATGGCCTTCTTGAGAAAGCATATTCTGGTCGAGAAATGGTGTTTTAAACAATAAAAACGACTCCCGGCCTTATTTAGTTCACATTTTTACTTTTGGTAACGTAGCCCGTATTCATAACGCACTAAACCTTTTTATCACGTTAAACGCCTTTTCTCGACAAGAAAAGCACAATTTCATCAGAAACAAACAAAACAAGAAAAATGAATCTATTCAACAAGTCTGCAACACATCCTTAAGAGTTACATGATTTCAACCAATGTCAATGTGTAATTTCCCCAGTTCTGATCATTGTTTAGGTTGTTGGTAGCTTGGTCCAATGCCAAAACACAGTGAAATCTCTTTATGGCTTTAAACGCGTTTTCTCCTCGAGAGAAACATGATTTCACTAAAAACGATATAGTTCAAACATGCTTGTTGTAACTGTCTTCAAACACTCAGAGCCTTAAAGTAGGGTTTTCACCAATGTGTTTTTTGGTGAGAAACCTTCTATTTCAAGGTTCGGTGCGTTATCAGATACGTACAATATGTATTTTTTGTGTTTCTGATGAAATCCCTCCTTTTAATGCATTTTCTCACAGAAAATGAGTCTCTCGCCATGGGAAAATGGCTTTCTTGAGAAAGCATATTCTGGTCGAGAAATGGTGTTTTAAACAATAAAAACGACTCCCAGCCTTATTTAGTTCACATTTTTACTTTTGGTAACGTAGCCCGTATTCATAACGCACTAAACCTTTTTATCGCGTTAAACGCCTTTTCTCGACAAGAAAAGCACAATTTCATCAGAAACAAACAAAACAAGAAAAATGAATCTATTCAACAAGTCTGCAACACATCTTTAAGAGTTACATGATTTCACCCAATGTCAATGTGTAATTTCTCCAGTTCTGATCATTGTTTAGGTTGTTGGTAGCTTGGTCCAATGCCAAAATACAGCGAAATCTTTTTATGGCTTTAAACGCGTTTTCTCCTCGAGAGAAACATGATTTCACTAAAAACGATATAGTTCAAACATGCCTGTTGTAACTGTCTTCAAACACTCAGAGCCTTAAAGTAGGGTTTTCACCAATGTGTTTTTTGGTGAGAAACCTTCTATTTCAAGGTTCGGTGCGTTATCAGACACGTACAATATGTATTTTTTGTGTTTCTGATGAAATCCCTCCTTTTAATGCATTTTCTCACAGAAAATGAGTCTCTCGCCATGGGAAAATGGCTTTCTTGAGAAAGCATATTCTGGTCGAGAAATGGTGTTTTAAACAATAAAAACGACTCCCAGCCTAATTTAGTTCACATTTTTACTTTTGTTAACCTAGCCCGTATTCATAACGCACTAAACCTTTTTATCGCGTTAAACGCCTTTTCTCGACAAGAAAAGCACAATTCCATCAGAAACAAACAAAACAAGAAAAATGAATCTATTCAACAAGTCTGCAACATATTCTTAAGAGTTACATGCTTTCACCCAATGTCAATGTGTAATTTCTCCAGTTCTGATCATTGTTTAGGTTGTTGGTAGCTTGGTCCAATGCCAAAACACAGTGAAATCTCTTTATGGCTTTAAACGCGTTTTCTCCTCGAGAGAAACATGATTTCACTAAAAACGTTATAGTTTAAACATGCCTGTTGTAACTGTCTGCAAACACTCAGAGCCTTAAAGTACGGTTTTCACCAATGTGTTTTTTGGTGAGAAACCTTCTATTTCAAGGTTCTGTGCGTTTTCAGACATGTACAATATGTATTTTTTGTGTTTCTGATGAAATCCCTCCTTTTAATGCTTTTTTTCACAGAAAATGAGTCTCTCGCCATGGGAAAATGGCGTTCTTGAGAAAGCATATTCTGGTCGAGAAATGGTGTTTTAAACAATAAAAACGACTCCCGGCCTTATTTAGTTCACATTTTTACTTTTGGTAACGTAGCCCGTATTCATAACGCACTAAACCTTTTTATCACGTTAAACGCCTTTTCTCGACAAGAAAAGCACAATTTCATCAGAAACAAACAAAACAAGAAAAATGAATCTATTCAACAAGTCTGCAACACATCCTTAAGAGTTACATGATTTCAACCAATGTCAATGTGTAATTTCCCCAGTTCTGATCATTGTTTAGGTTGTTGGTAGCTTGGTCCAATGCCAAAACACAGTGAAATCTCTTTATGGCTTTAAACGCGTTTTCTCCTCGAGAGAAACATGATTTCACTAAAAACGATATAGTTCAAACATGCCTGTTGTAACTGTCTTCAAACACTCAGAGCCTTAAAGTAGGGTTTTCACCAATGTGTTTTTTGGTGAGAAACCTTCTATTTCAAGGTTCGGTGCGTTATCAGACACGTAAAATATGTATTTTTGTGTTTCTGATGAAATCCCTCCTTTTAATGCATTTTCTCACAGAAAATGAGTCTCTCGCCATGGGAAAATGGCTTTCTTGAGAAAGCATATTCTGGTCGAGAAATGGTGTTTTAAACAATAAAAACGACTCCCAGCCTAATTTTGTTCACATTTTTACTTTTGTTAACCTAGCCCGTATTCATAACGCACTAAACCTTTTTATCGCGTTAAACGCCTTTTCTCGACAAGAAAAGCACAATTTCATCAGAAACAAACAAAACAAGAAAAATGAATCTATTCAACAAGTCTGCAACATATTCTTAAGAGTTACATGCTTTCACCCAATGTCAATGTGTAATTTCTCCAGTTCTGATCATTGTTTAGGTTGTTGGTAGCTTGGTCCAATGCCAAAACACAGTGAAATCTCTTTATGGCTTTAAACGCGTTTTCTCCTCGAGAGAAACATGATTTCACAAAAAACGTTATAGTTTAAACATGCCTGTTGTAACTGTCTGCAAACACTCAGAGCCTTAAAGTAGGGTTTTCACCAATGTGTTTTTTGGTGAGAAACCTTCTATTTCAAGGTTCTGTGCGTTTTCAGACATGTACAATATGTATTTTTTGTGTTTCTGATGAAATCCCTCCTTTTAATGCTTTTTTTCACAGAAAATGAGTCTCTCGCCATGGGAAAATGGCCTTCTTGAGAAAGCATATTCTGGTCGAGAAATGGTGTTTTAAACAATAAAAACGACTCCCAGCCTTATTTAGTTCACATTTTTACTTTTGGTAACGTAGCCCGTATTCATAACGCACTAAACCTTTTTATCGCGTTAAACGCCTTTTCTCGACAAGAAAAGCACAATTTCATCAGAAACAAACAAAACAAGAAAAATGAATCTATTCAACAGGTCTGCAACACATCCTTAAGAGTTACATGCTTTCACCCAATGTCAATGTGTAATTTCTCCAGTTCTGATCATTGTTTAGGTTGTTGGTAGCTTGGTCCAATGCCAAAACACAGTGAAATCTCTTTATGGCTTTAAACGCGTTTTCTCCTCGAGAGAAACATGATTTCACTAAAAACGTTATAGTTTAAACATGCCTGTTGTAACTGTCTGCAAACACTCAGAGCCTTAAAGTAGGGTTTTCACCAATGTGTTTTTTGGTGAGAAACCTTCTATTTCAAGGTTCTGTGCGTTTTCAGACATGTACAATATGTATTTTTTGTGTTTCTGATGAAATCCCTCCTTTTAATGCTTTTTTTCACAGAAAATGAGTCTCTCGCCATGGGAAAATGGCCTTCTTGAGAAAGCATATTCTGGTCGAGAAATGGTGTTTTAAACAATAAAAACGACTCCCAGCCTTATTTAGTTCACATTTTTACTTTTGGTAACGTAGCCCGTATTCATAACCCACTAAACCTTTTTATCGCGTTAAACGCCTTTTCTCGACAAGAAAAGCACAATTTCATCAGAAACAAACAAAACAAGAAAAATGAATCTATTCAACAAGTCTGCAACACATCTTTAAGAGTTACATGATTTCACCCAATGTCAATGTGTAATTTCTCCAGTTCTGATCATTGTTTAGGTTGTTGGTAGCTTGGTCCAATGCCAAAATACAGCGAAATCTTTTTATGGCTTTAAACGCGTTTTCTCCTCGAGAGAAACATGATTTCACTAAAAACGATATAGTTCAAACATGCCTGTTGTAACTGTCTTCAAACACTCAGAGCCTTAAAGTAGGGTTTTCACCAATGTGTTTTTTGGTGAGAAACCTTCTATTTCAAGGTTCGGTGCGTTATCAGACACGTACAATATGTATTTTTTGTGTTTCTGATGAAATCCCTCCTTTTAATGCATTTTCTCACAGAAAATGAGTCTCTCGCCATGGGAAAATGGCTTTCTTGAGAAAGCATATTCTGGTCGAGAAATGGTGTTTTAAACAATAAAAACGACTCCCAGCCTTATTTAGTTCACATTTTTACTTTTGGTAACGTAGCCCGTATTCATAACGCACTAAACCTTTTTATCGCGTTAAACGCCTTTTCTCGACAAGAAAAGCACAATTTCATCAGAAACAAACAAAACAAGAAAAATGAATCTATTCAACAAGTCTGCAACACATCTTTAAGAGTTACATGATTTCACCCAATGTCAATGTGTAATTTCTCCAGTTCTGATCATTGTTTAGGTTGTTGGTAGCTTGGTCCAATGCCAAAATACAGCGAAATCTTTTTATGGCTTTAAACGCGTTTTCTCCTCGAGAGAAACATGATTTCACTAAAAACGATATAGTTCAAACATGCCTGTTGTAACTGTCTTCAAACACTCAGAGCCTTAAAGTAGGGTTTTCACCAATGTGTTTTTTGGTGAGAAACCTTCTATTTCAAGGTTCGGTGCGTTATCAGACACGTACAATATGTATTTTTTGTGTTTCTGATGAAATCCCTCCTTTTAATGCATTTTCTCACAGAAAATGAGTCTCTCGCCATGGGAAAATGGCTTTCTTGAGAAAGCATATTCTGGTCGAGAAATGGTGTTTTAAACAATAAAAACGACTCCCAGCCTAATTTAGTTCACATTTTTACTTTTGTTAACCTAGCCCGTATTCATAACGCACTAAACCTTTTTATCGCGTTAAACGCCTTTTCTCGACAAGAAAAGCACAATTCCATCAGAAACAAACAAAACAAGAAAAATGAATCTATTCAACAAGTCTGCAACATATTCTTAAGAGTTACATGCTTTCACCCAATGTCAATGTGTAATTTCTCCAGTTCTGATCATTGTTTAGGTTGTTGGTAGCTTGGTCCAATGCCAAAACACAGTGAAATCTCTTTATGGCTTTAAACGCGTTTTCTCCTCGAGAGAAACATGATTTCACTAAAAACGTTATAGTTTAAACATGCCTGTTGTAACTGTCTGCAAACACTCAGAGCCTTAAAGTACGGTTTTCACCAATGTGTTTTTTGGTGAGAAACCTTCTATTTCAAGGTTCTGTGCGTTTTCAGACATGTACAATATGTATTTTTTGTGTTTCTGATGAAATCCCTCCTTTTAATGCTTTTTTTCACAGAAAATGAGTCTCTCGCCATGGGAAAATGGCGTTCTTGAGAAAGCATATTCTGGTCGAGAAATGGTGTTTTAAACAATAAAAACGACTCCCGGCCTTATTTAGTTCACATTTTTACTTTTGGTAACGTAGCCCGTATTCATAACGCACTAAACCTTTTTATCGCGTTAAACGCCTTTTCTCGACAACAAAAGCACAATTTCATCAGAAACAAACAAAACAAGAAAAATGAATCTATTCAACAAGTCTGCAACACATCCTTAAGAGTTACATGATTTCAACCAATGTCAATGTGTAATTTCCCCAGTTCTGATCATTGTTTAGGTTGTTGGTAGCTTTGTCCAATGCCAAAACACAGTGAAATCTCTTTATGGCTTTAAACGCGTTTTCTCCTCGAGAGAAACATGATTTCACTAAAAACGATATAGTTCAAACATGCCTGTTGTAACTGTCTGCAAACACTCAGAGCCTTAAAGTAGGGTTTTCACCAATGTGTTTTTTGGTGAGAAACCTTCTATTTCAAGGTTCGGTGCGTTATCAGACACGTACAATATGTATTTTTTGTGTTTCTGATGAAATCCCTCCTTTTAATGCATTTTCTCACAGAAAATGAGTCTCTCGCCATGGGAAAATGGCGTTCTTGAGAAAGCATATTCTGGTCGAGAAATGGTGTTTTAAACAATAAAAACGACTCCCAGCCTTATTTAGTTCACATTTTTACTTTTGGTAACGTAGCCCGTATTCATAACGCACTAAACCTTTTTATCGCGTTAAACGCCTTTTCTCGACAAGAAAAGCACAATTTCATCAGAAACAAACAAAACAAGAAAAATGAATCTATTCAACAAGTCTGCAACACATCTTTAAGAGTTACATGATTTCACCCAATGTCAATGTGTAATTTCTCCAGTTCTGATCATTGTTTAGGTTGTTGGTAGCTTGGTCCAATGCCAAAATACAGCGAAATCTTTTTATGGCTTTAAACGCGTTTTCTCCTCGAGAGAAACATGATTTCACTAAAATCGTTATAGTTTAAACATGCCTGTTGTACATGTTTGCAAACACTCAGAGCCTTAAAGTACGGTTTTCACCAATGTGTTTTTTGGTGAGAAACCTTCTATTTCAAGGTTCTGTGCGTTTTCAGACATGTACAATATGTATTTTTTGTGTTTCTGATGAAATCCCTCCTTTTAATGCTTTTTTTCACAGAAAATGAGTCTCTCGCCATGGGAAAATGGCCTTCTTGAGAAAGCATATTCTGGTCGAGAAATGGTGTTTTAAACAATAAAAACGACTCCCAGCCTTATTTAGTTCACATTTTTACTTTTGGTAACGTAGCCCGTATTCATAACGCACTAAACCTTTTTATCGCGTTAAACGCCTTTTCTCGACAAGAAAAGCACAATTTCATCAGAAACAAACAAAACAAGAAAAATGAATCTATTCAACAGGTCTGCAACACATCCTTAAGAGTTACATGATTTCAACCAATGTCAATGTGTAATTTCCCCAGTTCTGATCATTGTTTAGGTTGTTGGTAGCTTGGTCCAATGCCAAAACACAGTGAAATCTCTTTATGGCTTTAAACGCGTTTTCTCCTCGAGAGAAACATGATTTCACTAAAAACGATATAGTTCAAACATGCCTGTTGTAACTGTCTTCAAACACTCAGAGCCTTAAAGTAGGGTTTTCACCAATGTGTTTTTTGGTGAGAAACCTTCTATTTCAAGGTTCGGTGCGTTATCAGACACGTAAAATGTGTATTTTTTGTGTTTCTGATGAAATCCCTCCTTTTAATGCATTTTCTCACAGAAAATGAGTCTCTCGCCATGGGAAAATGGCTTTCTTGAGAAAGCATATTCTGGTCGAGAAATGTTGTTTTAAACAATAAAAACGACTCCCAGCCTAATTTAGTTCACATTTTTACTTTTGTTAACCTAGCCTGTATTCATAACGCACTAAACCTTTTTATCGCGTTAAACGCCTTTTCTCGACAAGAAAAGCACAATTTCATCAGAAACAAACAAAACAAGAAAAATGAATCTATTCAACAGGTCTGCAACACATCCTTAAGAGTTACATGATTTCAACCAATGTCAATGTGTAATTTCCCCAGTTCTGATCATTGTTTAGGTTGTTGGTAGCTTGGTCCAATGCCAAAACACAGTGAAATCTCTTTATGGCTTTAAACGCGTTTTCTCCTCGAGAGAAACATGATTTCACTAAAAACGATATAGTTCAAACATGCCTGTTGTAACTGTCTTCAAACACTCAGAGCCTTAAAGTAGGGTTTTCACCAATGTGTTTTTTGGTGAGAAACCTTCTATTTCAAGGTTCGGTGCGTTATCAGACACGTAAAATGTGTATTTTTTGTGTTTCTGATGAAATCCCTCCTTTTAATGCATTTTCTCACAGAAAATGAGTCTCTCGCCATGGGAAAATGGCTTTCTTGAGAAAGCATATTCTGGTCGAGAAATGTTGTTTTAAACAATAAAAACGACTCCCAGCCTAATTTAGTTCACATTTTTACTTTTGTTAACCTAGCCCGTATTCATAACGCACTAAACCTTTTTATCGCGTTAAACGCCTTTTCTCGACAAGAAAAGCACAATTTCATCAGAAACAAACAAAACAAGAAAAATGAATCTATTCAACAAGTCTGCAACATATTCTTAAGAGTTACATGCTTTCACCCAATGTCAATGTGTAATTTCTCCAGTTCTGATCATTGTTTAGGTTGTTGGTAGCTTGGTCCAATGCCAAAACACAGTGAAATCTCTTTATGGCTTTAAACGCGTTTTCTCCTCGAGAGAAACATGATTTCACTAAAAACGTTATAGTTTAAACATGCCTGTTGTAACTGTCTGCAAACACTCAGAGCCTTAAAGTAGGGTTTTCACCAATGTGTTTTTTGGTGAGAAACCTTCTATTTCAAGGTTCTGTGCGTTTTCAGACATGTACAATATGTATTTTTTGTGTTTCTGATGAAATCCCTCCTTTTAATGCTTTTTTTCACAGAAAATGAGTCTCTCGCCATGGGAAAATGGCCTTCTTGAGAAAGCATATTCTGGTCGAGAAATGGTGTTTTAAACAATAAAAACGACTCCCAGCCTTATTTAGTTCACATTTTTACTTTTGGTAACCTAGCTCATATGTATAAAGCACTAAACCTTTTTATCGCGTTAAACGCCTTTTCTCGACAAGAAAAGCACAATTTCATCAGAAACAAACAAAACAAGAAAAATGAATCTATTCAACAAGTCTGCAACACATCTTTAAGAGTTACATGATTTCACCCAATGTCAATGTGTAATTTCTCCAGTTCTGATCATTGTTTAGGTTGTTGGTAGCTTGGTCCAATGCCAAAATACAGCGAAATCTTTTTATGGCTTTAAACGCGTTTTCTCCTCGAGAGAAACATGATTTCACTAAAAACGATATAGTTCAAACATGCCTGTTGTAACTGTCTTCAAACACTCAGAGCCTTAAAGTAGGGTTTTCACCAATGTGTTTTTTGGTGAGAAACCTTCTATTTCAAGGTTCGGTGCGTTATCAGACACGTACAATATGTATTTTTTGTGTTTCTGATGAAATCCCTCCTTTTAATGCATTTTCTCACAGAAAATGAGTCTCTCGCCATGGGAAAATGGCTTTCTTGAGAAAGCATATTCTGGTCGAGAAATGGTGTTTTAAACAATAAAAACGACTCCCAGCCTTATTTAGTTCACATTTTTACTTTTGGTAACGTAGCCCGTATTCATAACGCACTAAACCTTTTTATCGCGTTAAACGCCTTTTCTCGACAAGAAAAGCACAATTTCATCAGAAACAAACAAAACAAGAAAAATGAATCTATTCAACAAGTCTGCAACACATCTTTAAGAGTTACATGATTTCACCCAATGTCAATGTGTAATTTCTCCAGTTCTGATCATTGTTTAGGTTGTTGGTAGCTTGGTCCAATGCCAAAATACAGCGAAATCTTTTTATGGCTTTAAACGCGTTTTCTCCTCGAGAGAAACATGATTTCACTAAAAACGATATAGTTCAAACATGCCTGTTGTAACTGTCTTCAAACACTCAGAGCCTTAAAGTAGGGTTTTCACCAATGTGTTTTTTGGTGAGAAACCTTCTATTTCAAGGTTCTGTGCGTTATCAGACACGTACAATATGTATTTTTTGTGTTTCTGATGAAATCCCTCCTTTTAATGCATTTTCTCACAGAAAATGAGTCTCTCGCCATGGGAAAATGGCTTTCTTGAGAAAGCATATTCTGGTCGAGAAATGGTGTTTTAAACAATAAAAACGACTCCCAGCCTAATTTAGTTCACATTTTTACTTTTGTTAACCTAGCCCGTATTCATAACGCACTAAACCTTTTTATCGCGTTAAACGCCTTTTCTCGACAAGAAAAGCACAATTCCATCAGAAACAAACAAAACAAGAAAAATGAATCTATTCAACAAGTCTGCAACATATTCTTAAGAGTTACATGCTTTCACCCAATGTCAATGTGTAATTTCTCCAGTTCTGATCATTGTTTAGGTTGTTGGTAGCTTGGTCCAATGCCAAAACACAGTGAAATCTCTTTATGGCTTTAAACGCGTTTTCTCCTCGAGAGAAACATGATTTCACTAAAAACGTTATAGTTTAAACATGCCTGTTGTAACTGTCTGCAAACACTCAGAGCCTTAAAGTACGGTTTTCACCAATGTGTTTTTTGGTGAGAAACCTTCTATTTCAAGGTTCTGTGCGTTTTCAGACATGTACAATATGTATTTTTTGTGTTTCTGATGAAATCCCTCCTTTTAATGCTTTTTTTCACAGAAAATGAGTCTCTCGCCATGGGAAAATGGCGTTCTTGAGAAAGCATATTCTGGTCGAGAAATGGTGTTTTAAACAATAAAAACGACTCCCGGCCTTATTTAGTTCACATTTTTACTTTTGGTAACGTAGCCCGTATTCATAACGCACTAAACCTTTTTATCGCGTTAAACGCCTTTTCTCGACAACAAAAGCACAATTTCATCAGAAACAAACAAAACAAGAAAAATGAATCTATTCAACAAGTCTGCAACACATCCTTAAGAGTTACATGATTTCAACCAATGTCAATGTGTAATTTCCCCAGTTCTGATCATTGTTTAGGTTGTTGGTAGCTTGGTCCAATGCCAAAACACAGTGAAATCTCTTTATGGCTTTAAACGCGTTTTCTCCTCGAGAGAAACATGATTTCACTAAAAACGATATAGTTCAAACATGCCTGTTGTAACTGTCTGCAAACACTCAGAGCCTTAAAGTAGGGTTTTCACCAATGTGTTTTTTGGTGAGAAACCTTCTATTTCAAGGTTCGGTGCGTTATCAGACACGTACAATATGTATTTTTTGTGTTTCTGATGAAATCCCTCCTTTTAATGCATTTTCTCACAGAAAATGAGTCTCTCGCCATGGGAAAATGGCCTTCTTGAGAAAGCATATTCTGGTCGAGAAATGGTGTTTTAAACAATAAAAACGACTCCCAGCCTTATTTAGTTCACATTTTTACTTTTGGTAACGTAGCCCGTATTCATAACGCACTAAACCTTTTTATCGCGTTAAACGCCTTTTCTCGACAAGAAAAGCACAATTTCATCAGAAACAAACAAAACAAGAAAAATGAATCTATTCAACAAGTCTGCAACACATCTTTAAGAGTTACATGATTTCACCCAATGTCAATGTGTAATTTCTCCAGTTCTGATCATTGTTTAG
This sequence comes from Lampris incognitus, assembly GCF_029633865.1. Lineage (NCBI taxonomy): Eukaryota > Metazoa > Chordata > Actinopteri > Lampriformes > Lampridae > Lampris > Lampris incognitus. The sequence continues at coordinate 48,580,025 of NC_079213.1, read as the reverse complement.
GTTGTTGGTAGCTTGGTCCAATGCCAAAATACAGCGAAATCTTTTTATGGCTTTAAACGCGTTTTCTCCTCGAGAGAAACATGATTTCACTAAAATCGTTATAGTTTAAACATGCCTGTTGTACATGTTTGCAAACACTCAGAGCCTTAAAGTACGGTTTTCACCAATGTGTTTTTTGGTGAGAAACCTTCTATTTCAAGGTTCTGTGCGTTTTCAGACATGTACAATATGTATTTTTTGTGTTTCTGATGAAATCCCTCCTTTTAATGCTTTTTTTCACAGAAAATGAGTCTCTCGCCATGGGAAAATGGCGTTCTTGAGAAAGCATATTCTGGTCGAGAAATGGTGTTTTAAACAATAAAAACGACTCCCGGCCTTATTTAGTTCACATTTTTACTTTTGGTAACGTAGCCCGTATTCATAACGTACTAAACCTTTTTATCGCGTTAAACGCCTTTTCTCGACAAGAAAAGCACAATTTCATCAGAAACAAACAAAACAAGAAAAATGAATCTATTCAACAAGTCTGCAACACATCCTTAAGAGTTACATGATTTCAACCAATGTCAATGTGTAATTTCCCCAGTTCTGATCATTGTTTAGGTTGTTGGTAGCTTGGTCCAATGCCAAAACACAGTAAATCTCTTTATGGCTTTAAACGCGTTTTCTCCTCGAGAGAAACATGATTTCACTAAAAACGATATAGTTCAAACATGCCTGTTGTAACTGTCTTCAAACACTCAGAGCCTTAAAGTAGGGTTTTCACCAATGTGTTTTTTGGTGAGAAACCTTCTATTTCAAGGTTCGGTGCGTTATCAGACACGTACAATATGTATTTTTTGTGTTTCTGATGAAATCCCTCCTTTTAATGCATTTTCTCACAGAAAATGAGTCTCTCGCCATGGGAAAATGGCTTTCTTGAGAAAGCATATTCTGGTCGAGAAATGGTGTTTTAAACAATAAAAACGACTCCCAGCCTTATTTAGTTCACATTTTTACTTTTGGTAACGTAGCCCGTATTCATAACGCACTAAACCTTTTTATCGCGTTAAACGCCTTTTCTCGACAAGAAAAGCACAATTTCATCAGAAACAAACAAAACAAGAAAAATGAATCTATTCAACAAGTCTGCAACACATCTTTAAGAGTTACATGATTTCACCCAATGTCAATGTGTAATTTCTCCAGTTCTGATCATTGTTTAGGTTGTTGGTAGCTTGGTCCAATGCCAAAATACAGCGAAATCTTTTTATGGCTTTAAACGCGTTTTCTCCTCGAGAGAAACATGATTTCACTAAAAACGATATAGTTCAAACATGCCTGTTGTAACTGTCTTCAAACACTCAGAGCCTTAAAGTAGGGTTTTCACCAATGTGTTTTTTGGTGAGAAACCTTCTATTTCAAGGTTCGGTGCGTTATCAGACACGTACAATATGTATTTTTTGTGTTTCTGATGAAATCCCTCCTTTTAATGCATTTTCTCACAGAAAATGAGTCTCTCGCCATGGGAAAATGGCTTTCTTGAGAAAGCATATTCTGGTCGAGAAATGGTGTTTTAAACAATAAAAACGACTCCCAGCCTAATTTAGTTCACATTTTTACTTTTGTTAACCTAGCCCGTATTCATAACGCACTAAACCTTTTTATCGCGTTAAACGCCTTTTCTCGACAAGAAAAGCACAATTCCATCAGAAACAAACAAAACAAGAAAAATGAATCTATTCAACAAGTCTGCAACATATTCTTAAGAGTTACATGCTTTCACCCAATGTCAATGTGTAATTTCTCCAGTTCTGATCATTGTTTAGGTTGTTGGTAGCTTGGTCCAATGCCAAAACACAGTGAAATCTCTTTATGGCTTTAAACGCGTTTTCTCCTCGAGAGAAACATGATTTCACTAAAAACGTTATAGTTTAAACATGCCTGTTGTAACTGTCTGCAAACACTCAGAGCCTTAAAGTACGGTTTTCACCAATGTGTTTTTTGGTGAGAAACCTTCTATTTCAAGGTTCTGTGCGTTTTCAGACATGTACAATATGTATTTTTTGTGTTTCTGATGAAATCCCTCCTTTTAATGCTTTTTTTCACAGAAAATGAGTCTCTCGCCATGGGAAAATGGCGTTCTTGAGAAAGCATATTCTGGTCGAGAAATGGTGTTTTAAACAATAAAAACGACTCCCGGCCTTATTTAGTTCACATTTTTACTTTTGGTAACGTAGCCCGTATTCATAACGCACTAAACCTTTTTATCGCGTTAAACGCCTTTTCTCGACAACAAAAGCACAATTTCATCAGAAACAAACAAAACAAGAAAAATGAATCTATTCAACAAGTCTGCAACACATCCTTAAGAGTTACATGATTTCAACCAATGTCAATGTGTAATTTCCCCAGTTCTGATCATTGTTTAGGTTGTTGGTAGCTTGGTCCAATGCCAAAACACAGTGAAATCTCTTTATGGCTTTAAACGCGTTTTCTCCTCGAGAGAAACATGATTTCACTAAAAACGATATAGTTCAAACATGCCTGTTGTAACTGTCTGCAAACACTCAGAGCCTTAAAGTAGGGTTTTCACCAATGTGTTTTTTGGTGAGAAACCTTCTATTTCAAGGTTCGGTGCGTTATCAGACACGTACAATATGTATTTTTTGTGTTTCTGATGAAATCCCTCCTTTTAATGCATTTTCTCACAGAAAATGAGTCTCTCGCCATGGGAAAATGGCCTTCTTGAGAAAGCATATTCTGGTCGAGAAATGGTGTTTTAAACAATAAAAACGACTCCCAGCCTTATTTAGTTCACATTTTTACTTTTGGTAACGTAGCCCGTATTCATAACGCACTAAACCTTTTTATCGCGTTAAACGCCTTTTCTCGACAAGAAAAGCACAATTTCATCAGAAACAAACAAAACAAGAAAAATGAATCTATTCAACAAGTCTGCAACACATCTTTAAGAGTTACATGATTTCACCCAATGTCAATGTGTAATTTCTCCAGTTCTGATCATTGTTTAGGTTGTTGGTAGCTTGGTCCAATGCCAAAATACAGCGAAATCTTTTTATGGCTTTAAACGCGTTTTCTCCTCGAGAGAAACATGATTTCACTAAAATCGTTATAGTTTAAACATGCCTGTTGTACATGTTTGCAAACACTCAGAGCCTTAAAGTACGGTTTTCACCAATGTGTTTTTTGGTGAGAAACCTTCTATTTCAAGGTTCTGTGCGTTTTCAGACATGTACAATATGTATTTTTTGTGTTTCTGATGAAATCCCTCCTTTTAATGCTTTTTTTCACAGAAAATGAGTCTCTCGCCATGGGAAAATGGCGTTCTTGAGAAAGCATATTCTGGTCGAGAAATGGTGTTTTAAACAATAAAAACGACTCCCGGCCTTATTTAGTTCACATTTTTACTTTTGGTAACGTAGCCCGTATTCATAACGCACTAAACCTTTTTATCGCGTTAAACGCCTTTTCTCGACAACAAAAGCACAATTTCATCAGAAACAAACAAAACAAGAAAAATGAATCTATTCAACAAGTCTGCAACACATCCTTAAGAGTTACATGATTTCAACCAATGTCAATGTGTAATTTCCCCAGTTCTGATCATTGTTTAGGTTGTTGGTAGCTTTGTCCAATGCCAAAACACAGTGAAATCTCTTTATGGCTTTAAACGCGTTTTCTCCTCGAGAGAAACATGATTTCACTAAAAACGATATAGTTCAAACATGCCTGTTGTAACTGTCTGCAAACACTCAGAGCCTTAAAGTAGGGTTTTCACCAATGTGTTTTTTGGTGAGAAACCTTCTATTTCAAGGTTCGGTGCGTTATCAGACACGTACAATATGTATTTTTTGTGTTTCTGATGAAATCCCTCCTTTTAATGCATTTTCTCACAGAAAATGAGTCTCTCGCCATGGGAAAATGGCGTTCTTGAGAAAGCATATTCTGGTCGAGAAATGGTGTTTTAAACAATAAAAACGACTCCCAGCCTTATTTAGTTCACATTTTTACTTTTGGTAACGTAGCCCGTATTCATAACGCACTAAACCTTTTTATCGCGTTAAACGCCTTTTCTCGACAAGAAAAGCACAATTTCATCAGAAACAAACAAAACAAGAAAAATGAATCTATTCAACAAGTCTGCAACACATCTTTAAGAGTTACATGATTTCACCCAATGTCAATGTGTAATTTCTCCAGTTCTGATCATTGTTTAGGTTGTTGGTAGCTTGGTCCAATGCCAAAATACAGCGAAATCTTTTTATGGCTTTAAACGCGTTTTCTCCTCGAGAGAAACATGATTTCACTAAAATCGTTATAGTTTAAACATGCCTGTTGTACATGTTTGCAAACACTCAGAGCCTTAAAGTACGGTTTTCACCAATGTGTTTTTTGGTGAGAAACCTTCTATTTCAAGGTTCTGTGCGTTTTCAGACATGTACAATATGTATTTTTTGTGTTTCTGATGAAATCCCTCCTTTTAATGCTTTTTTTCACAGAAAATGAGTCTCTCGCCATGGGAAAATGGCCTTCTTGAGAAAGCATATTCTGGTCGAGAAATGGTGTTTTAAACAATAAAAACGACTCCCAGCCTTATTTAGTTCACATTTTTACTTTTGGTAACGTAGCCCGTATTCATAACGCACTAAACCTTTTTATCGCGTTAAACGCCTTTTCTCGACAAGAAAAGCACAATTTCATCAGAAACAAACAAAACAAGAAAAATGAATCTATTCAACAGGTCTGCAACACATCCTTAAGAGTTACATGATTTCAACCAATGTCAATGTGTAATTTCCCCAGTTCTGATCATTGTTTAGGTTGTTGGTAGCTTGGTCCAATGCCAAAACACAGTGAAATCTCTTTATGGCTTTAAACGCGTTTTCTCCTCGAGAGAAACATGATTTCACTAAAAACGATATAGTTCAAACATGCCTGTTGTAACTGTCTTCAAACACTCAGAGCCTTAAAGTAGGGTTTTCACCAATGTGTTTTTTGGTGAGAAACCTTCTATTTCAAGGTTCGGTGCGTTATCAGACACGTAAAATGTGTATTTTTTGTGTTTCTGATGAAATCCCTCCTTTTAATGCATTTTCTCACAGAAAATGAGTCTATCGCCATGGGAAAATGGCTTTCTTGAGAAAGCATATTCTGGTCGAGAAATGTTGTTTTAAACAATAAAAACGACTCCCAGCCTAATTTAGTTCACATTTTTACTTTTGTTAACCTAGCCTGTATTCATAACGCACTAAACCTTTTTATCGCGTTAAACGCCTTTTCTCGACAAGAAAAGCACAATTTCATCAGAAACAAACAAAACAAGAAAAATGAATCTATTCAACAGGTCTGCAACACATCCTTAAGAGTTATATGATTTCAACCAATGTCAATGTGTAATTTCCCCAGTTCTGATCATTGTTTAGGTTGTTGGTAGCTTGGTCCAATGCCAAAACACAGTGAAATCTCTTTATGGCTTTAAACGCGTTTTCTCCTCGAGAGAAACATGATTTCACTAAAAACGATATAGTTCAAACATGCCTGTTGTAACTGTCTTCAAACACTCAGAGCCTTAAAGTAGGGTTTTCACCAATGTGTTTTTTGGTGAGAAACCTTCTATTTCAAGGTTCGGTGCGTTATCAGACACGTAAAATGTGTATTTTTTGTGTTTCTGATGAAATCCCTCCTTTTAATGCATTTTCTCACAGAAAATGAGTCTCTCGCCATGGGAAAATGGCTTTCTTGAGAAAGCATATTCTGGTCGAGAAATGTTGTTTTAAACAATAAAAACGACTCCCAGCCTAATTTAGTTCACATTTTTACTTTTGTTAACCTAGCCCGTATTCATAACGCACTAAACCTTTTTATCGCGTTAAACGCCTTTTCTCGACAAGAAAAGCACAATTTCATCAGAAACAAACAAAACAAGAAAAATGAATCTATTCAACAAGTCTGCAACATATTCTTAAGAGTTACATGCTTTCACCCAATGTCAATGTGTAATTTCTCCAGTTCTGATCATTGTTTAGGTTGTTGGTAGCTTGGTCCAATGCCAAAACACAGTGAAATCTCTTTATGGCTTTAAACGCGTTTTCTCCTCGAGAGAAACATGATTTCACTAAAAACGTTATAGTTTAAACATGCCTGTTGTAACTGTCTGCAAACACTCAGAGCCTTAAAGTAGGGTTTTCACCAATGTGTTTTTTGGTGAGAAACCTTCTATTTCAAGGTTCTGTGCGTTTTCAGACATGTACAATATGTATTTTTTGTGTTTCTGATGAAATCCCTCCTTTTAATGCTTTTTTTCACAGAAAATGAGTCTCTCGCCATGGGAAAATGGCCTTCTTGAGAAAGCATATTCTGGTCGAGAAATGGTGTTTTAAACAATAAAAACGACTCCCAGCCTTATTTAGTTCACATTTTTACTTTTGGTAACCTAGCTCATATGTATAAAGCACTAAACCTTTTTATCGCGTTAAACGCCTTTTCTCGACAAGAAAAGCACAATTTCATCAGAAACAAACAAAACAAGAAAAATGAATCTATTCAACAAGTCTGCAACACATCTTTAAGAGTTACATGATTTCACCCAATGTCAATGTGTAATTTCTCCAGTTCTGATCATTGTTTAGGTTGTTGGTAGCTTGGTCCAATGCCAAAATACAGCGAAATCTTTTTATGGCTTTAAACGCGTTTTCTCCTCGAGAGAAACATGATTTCACTAAAAACGATATAGTTCAAACATGCCTGTTGTAACTGTCTTCAAACACTCAGAGCCTTAAAGTAGGGTTTTCACCAATGTGTTTTTTGGTGAGAAACCTTCTATTTCAAGGTTCGGTGCGTTATCAGACACGTACAATATGTATTTTTTGTGTTTCTGATGAAATCCCTCCTTTTAATGCATTTTCTCACAGAAAATGAGTCTCTCGCCATGGGAAAATGGCTTTCTTGAGAAAGCATATTCTGGTCGAGAAATGGTGTTTTAAACAATAAAAACGACTCCCAGCCTTATTTAGTTCACATTTTTACTTTTGGTAACGTAGCCCGTATTCATAACGCACTAAACCTTTTTATCGCGTTAAACGCCTTTTCTCGACAAGAAAAGCACAATTTCATCAGAAACAAACAAAACAAGAAAAATGAATCTATTCAACAAGTCTGCAACACATCTTTAAGAGTTACATGATTTCACCCAATGTCAATGTGTAATTTCTCCAGTTCTGATCATTGTTTAGGTTGTTGGTAGCTTGGTCCAATGCCAAAATACAGCGAAATCTTTTTATGGCTTTAAACGCGTTTTCTCCTCGAGAGAAACATGATTTCACTAAAAACGATATAGTTCAAACATGCCTGTTGTAACTGTCTTCAAACACTCAGAGCCTTAAAGTAGGGTTTTCACCAATGTGTTTTTTGGTGAGAAACCTTCTATTTCAAGGTTCTGTGCGTTATCAGACACGTACAATATGTATTTTTTGTGTTTCTGATGAAATCCCTCCTTTTAATGCATTTTCTCACAGAAAATGAGTCTCTCGCCATGGGAAAATGGCTTTCTTGAGAAAGCATATTCTGGTCGAGAAATGGTGTTTTAAACAATAAAAACGACTCCCAGCCTAATTTAGTTCACATTTTTACTTTTGTTAACCTAGCCCGTATTCATAACGCACTAAACCTTTTTATCGCGTTAAACGCCTTTTCTCGACAAGAAAAGCACAATTCCATCAGAAACAAACAAAACAAGAAAAATGAATCTATTCAACAAGTCTGCAACATATTCTTAAGAGTTACATGCTTTCACCCAATGTCAATGTGTAATTTCTCCAGTTCTGATCATTGTTTAGGTTGTTGGTAGCTTGGTCCAATGCCAAAACACAGTGAAATCTCTTTATGGCTTTAAACGCGTTTTCTCCTCGAGAGAAACATGATTTCACTAAAAACGTTATAGTTTAAACATGCCTGTTGTAACTGTCTGCAAACACTCAGAGCCTTAAAGTACGGTTTTCACCAATGTGTTTTTTGGTGAGAAACCTTCTATTTCAAGGTTCTGTGCGTTTTCAGACATGTACAATATGTATTTTTTGTGTTTCTGATGAAATCCCTCCTTTTAATGCTTTTTTTCACAGAAAATGAGTCTCTCGCCATGGGAAAATGGCGTTCTTGAGAAAGCATATTCTGGTCGAGAAATGGTGTTTTAAACAATAAAAACGACTCCCGGCCTTATTTAGTTCACATTTTTACTTTTGGTAACGTAGCCCGTATTCATAACGCACTAAACCTTTTTATCGCGTTAAACGCCTTTTCTCGACAACAAAAGCACAATTTCATCAGAAACAAACAAAACAAGAAAAATGAATCTATTCAACAAGTCTGCAACACATCCTTAAGAGTTACATGATTTCAACCAATGTCAATGTGTAATTTCCCCAGTTCTGATCATTGTTTAGGTTGTTGGTAGCTTGGTCCAATGCCAAAACACAGTGAAATCTCTTTATGGCTTTAAACGCGTTTTCTCCTCGAGAGAAACATGATTTCACTAAAAACGATATAGTTCAAACATGCCTGTTGTAACTGTCTGCAAACACTCAGAGCCTTAAAGTAGGGTTTTCACCAATGTGTTTTTTGGTGAGAAACCTTCTATTTCAAGGTTCGGTGCGTTATCAGACACGTACAATATGTATTTTTTGTGTTTCTGATGAAATCCCTCCTTTTAATGCATTTTCTCACAGAAAATGAGTCTCTCGCCATGGGAAAATGGCCTTCTTGAGAAAGCATATTCTGGTCGAGAAATGGTGTTTTAAACAATAAAAACGACTCCCAGCCTTATTTAGTTCACATTTTTACTTTTGGTAACGTAGCCCGTATTCATAACGCACTAAACCTTTTTATCGCGTTAAACGCCTTTTCTCGACAAGAAAAGCACAATTTCATCAGAAACAAACAAAACAAGAAAAATGAATCTATTCAACAAGTCTGCAACACATCTTTAAGAGTTACATGATTTCACCCAATGTCAATGTGTAATTTCTCCAGTTCTGATCATTGTTTAGGTTGTTGGTAGCTTGGTCCAATGCCAAAATACAGCGAAATCTTTTTATGGCTTTAAACGCGTTTTCTCCTCGAGAGAAACATGATTTCACTAAAATCGTTATAGTTTAAACATGCCTGTTGTACATGTTTGCAAACACTCAGAGCCTTAAAGTACGGTTTTCACCAATGTGTTTTTTGGTGAGAAACCTTCTATTTCAAGGTTCTGTGCGTTTTCAGACATGTACAATATGTATTTTTTGTGTTTCTGATGAAATCCCTCCTTTTAATGCTTTTTTTCACAGAAAATGAGTCTCTCGCCATGGGAAAATGGCGTTCTTGAGAAAGCATATTCTGGTCGAGAAATGGTGTTTTAAACAATAAAAACGACTCCCGGCCTTATTTAGTTCACATTTTTACTTTTGGTAACGTAGCCCGTATTCATAACGTACTAAACCTTTTTATCGCGTTAAACGCCTTTTCTCGACAAGAAAAGCACAATTTCATCAGAAACAAACAAAACAAGAAAAATGAATCTATTCAACAAGTCTGCAACACATCCTTAAGAGTTACATGATTTCAACCAATGTCAATGTGTAATTTCCCCAGTTCTGATCATTGTTTAGGTTGTTGGTAGCTTGGTCCAATGCCAAAACACAGTAAATCTCTTTATGGCTTTAAACGCGTTTTCTCCTCGAGAGAAACATGATTTCACTAAAAACGATATAGTTCAAACATGCCTGTTGTAACTGTCTTCAAACACTCAGAGCCTTAAAGTAGGGTTTTCACCAATGTGTTTTTTGGTGAGAAACCTTCTATTTCAAGGTTCGGTGCGTTATCAGACACGTACAATATGTATTTTTTGTGTTTCTGATGAAATCCCTCCTTTTAATGCATTTTCTCACAGAAAATGAGTCTCTCGCCATGGGAAAATGGCTTTCTTGAGAAAGCATATTCTGGTCGAGAAATGGTGTTTTAAACAATAAAAACGACTCCCAGCCTTATTTAGTTCACATTTTTACTTTTGGTAACGTAGCCCGTATTCATAACGCACTAAACCTTTTTATCGCGTTAAACGCCTTTTCTCGACAAGAAAAGCACAATTTCATCAGAAACAAACAAAACAAGAAAAATGAATCTATTCAACAAGTCTGCAACACATCTTTAAGAGTTACATGATTTCACCCAATGTCAATGTGTAATTTCTCCAGTTCTGATCATTGTTTAGGTTGTTGGTAGCTTGGTCCAATGCCAAAATACAGCGAAATCTTTTTATGGCTTTAAACGCGTTTTCTCCTCGAGAGAAACATGATTTCACTAAAAACGATATAGTTCAAACATGCCTGTTGTAACTGTCTTCAAACACTCAGAGCCTTAAAGTAGGGTTTTCACCAATGTGTTTTTTGGTGAGAAACCTTCTATTTCAAGGTTCGGTGCGTTATCAGACACGTACAATATGTATTTTTTGTGTTTCTGATGAAATCCCTCCTTTTAATGCATTTTCTCACAGAAAATGAGTCTCTCGCCATGGGAAAATGGCTTTCTTGAGAAAGCATATTCTGGTCGAGAAATGGTGTTTTAAACAATAAAAACGACTCCCAGCCTAATTTAGTTCACATTTTTACTTTTGTTAACCTAGCCCGTATTCATAACGCACTAAACCTTTTTATCGCGTTAAACGCCTTTTCTCGACAAGAAAAGCACAATTTCATCAAAAACAAACAAAACAAGAAAAATGAATCTATTCAACAAGTCTGCAACACATCCTTAAGAGTTACATGATTTCACCCAATGTCAATGTGTAATTTCTCCAGTTCTGATCATTGTTTAGGTTGTTGGCAGCTTGGTCCAATGCCAAAACACAGTGAAATCTTTTTATGGCTTTAAACGCGTTTTCTCCTCGAGAAAAACATGATTTCACTAAAAACGTTATAGTTTAAACATGCCTGTTGTACATGTCTGCAAACACTCAGAGCCTTAAAGTACGGCTTTCACCAATGTGATTTTTGGTGAGAAACCTTCTATTTCAAGGTTCTGTGCGTTTTCAGACATGTACAATATGTATGTTTTGTGTTTCTGATGAAATCCCTCCTTTTAATGCATTTTCTCACAGAAAATGAGTCTCTCGCCATGGGAAAATGGCGTTCTTGAGAAAGCATATTCTGGTCGAGAAATGGTGTTTTAAACAATAAAAACGACTCCCGGCCTTATTTAGTTCACATTTTTACTTTTGGTAACGTAGCCCGTATTCATAACGCACTAAACCTTTTTATCGCGTTAAACGCCTTTTCTCGACAACAAAAGCACAATTTCATCAGAAACAAACAAAACAAGAAAAATGAATCTATTCAACAAGTCTGCAACACATCCTTAAGAGTTACATGATTTCAACCAATGTCAATGTGTAATTTCCCCAGTTCTGATCATTGTTTAGGTTGTTGGTAGCTTGGTCCAATGCCAAAACACAGTGAAATCTCTTTATGGCTTTAAACGCGTTTTCTCCTCGAGAGAAACATGATTTCACTAAAAACGATATAGTTCAAACATGCCTGTTGTAACTGTCTGCAAACACTCAGAGCCTTAAAGTAGGGTTTTCACCAATGTGTTTTTTGGTGAGAAACCTTCTATTTCAAGGTTCGGTGCGTTATCAGACACGTACAATATGTATTTTTTGTGTTTCTGATGAAATCCCTCCTTTTAATGCATTTTCTCACAGAAAATGAGTCTCTCGCCATGGGAAAATGGCCTTCTTGAGAAAGCATATTCTGGTCGAGAAATGGTGTTTTAAACAATAAAAACGACTCCCAGCCTTATTTAGTTCACATTTTTACTTTTGGTAACGTAGCCCGTATTCATAACGCACTAAACCTTTTTATCGCGTTAAACGCCTTTTCTCGACAAGAAAAGCACAATTTCATCAGAAACAAACAAAACAAGAAAAATGAATCTATTCAACAAGTCTGCAACACATCTTTAAGAGTTACATGATTTCACCCAATGTCAATGTGTAATTTCTCCAGTTCTGATCATTGTTTAGGTTGTTGGTAGCTTGGTCCAATGCCAAAATACAGCGAAATCTTTTTATGGCTTTAAACGCGTTTTCTCCTCGAGAGAAACATGATTTCACTAAAATCGTTATAGTTTAAACATGCCTGTTGTACATGTTTGCAAACACTCAGAGCCTTAAAGTACGGTTTTCACCAATGTGTTTTTTGGTGAGAAACCTTCTATTTCAAGGTTCTGTGCGTTTTCAGACATGTACAATATGTATTTTTTGTGTTTCTGATGAAATCCCTCCTTTTAATGCTTTTTTTCACAGAAAATGAGTCTCTCGCCATGGGAAAATGGCGTTCTTGAGAAAGCATATTCTGGTCGAGAAATGGTGTTTTAAACAATAAAAACGACTCCCGGCCTTATTTAGTTCACATTTTTACTTTTGGTAACGTAGCCCGTATTCATAACGTACTAAACCTTTTTATCGCGTTAAACGCCTTTTCTCGACAAGAAAAGCACAATTTCATCAGAAACAAACAAAACAAGAAAAATGAATCTATTCAACAAGTCTGCAACACATCCTTAAGAGTTACATGATTTCAACCAATGTCAATGTGTAATTTCCCCAGTTCTGATCATTGTTTAGGTTGTTGGTAGCTTGGTCCAATGCCAAAACACAGTAAATCTCTTTATGGCTTTAAACGCGTTTTCTCCTCGAGAGAAACATGATTTCACTAAAAACGATATAGTTCAAACATGCCTGTTGTAACTGTCTTCAAACACTCAGAGCCTTAAAGTAGGGTTTTCACCAATGTGTTTTTTGGTGAGAAACCTTCTATTTCAAGGTTCGGTGCGTTATCAGACACGTACAATATGTATTTTTTGTGTTTCTGATGAAATCCCTCCTTTTAATGCATTTTCTCACAGAAAATGAGTCTCTCGCCATGGGAAAATGGCGTTCTTGAGAAAGCATATTCTGGTCGAGAAATGGTGTTTTAAACAATAAAAACGACTCCCGGCCTTATTTAGTTCACATTTTTACTTTTGTTAACCTAGCCCGTATTCATAACGCACTAAACCTTTTTATCGCGTTAAACGCCTTTTCTCGACAAGAAAAGCACAATTTCATCAGAAACAAACAAAACAAGAAAAATGAATCTATTCAACAAGTCTGCAACATATTCTTAAGAGTTACATGCTTTCACCCAATGTCAATGTGTAATTTCTCCAGTTCTGATCATTGTTTAGGTTGTTGGTAGCTTGGTCCAATGCCAAAACACAGTGAAATCTCTTTATGGCTTTAAACGCGTTTTCTCCTCGAGAGAAACATGATTTCACTAAAAACGTTATAGTTTAAACATGCCTGTTGTAACTGTCTGCAAACACTCAGAGCCTTAAAGTACGGTTTTCACCAATGTGTCTTTTGGTGAGAAACCTTCTATTTCAAGGTTCTGTGCGTTTTCAGACATGTACAATATGTATTTTTTGTGTTTCTGATGAAATCCCTCCTTTTAATGCTTTTTTTCACAGAAAATGAGTCTCTCGCCATGGGAAAATGGCGTTCTTGAGAAAGCATATTCTGGTCGAGAAATGGTGTTTTAAACAATAAAAACGACTCCCGGCCTTATTTAGTTCACATTTTTACTTTTGGTAACGTAGCCCCGTATTCATAACGCACTAAACCTTTTTATCGCGTTAAACGCCTTTTCTCGACAAGAAAAGCACAATTTCATCAGAAACAAACAAAACAAGAAAAATGAATCTATTCAACAAGTCTGCAACACATCCTTAAGAGTTACATGATTTCAACCAATGTCAATGTGTAATTTCCCCAGTTCTGATCATTGTTTAGGTTGTTGGTAGCTTGGTCCAATGCCAAAACACAGTGAAATCTCTTTATGGCTTTAAACGCGTTTTCTCCTCGAGAGAAACATGATTTCACTAAAAACGATATAGTTCAAACATGCCTGTTGTAACTGTCTGCAAACACTCAGAGCCTTAAAGTAGGGTTTTCACCAATGTGTTTTTTGGTGAGAAACCTTCTATTTCAAGGTTCGGTGCGTTATCAGACACGTACAATATGTATTTTTGTGTTTCTGATGAAATCCCTCCTTTTAATGCATTTTCTCACAGAAAATGAGTCTCTCGCCATGGGAAAATGGCCTTCTTGAGAAAGCATATTCTGGTCGAGAAATGGTGTTTTAAACAATAAAAACGACTCCCGGCCTTATTTAGTTCACATTTTTACTTTTGGTAACGTAGCCCGTATTCATAACGCACTAAACCTTTTTATCGCGTTAAACGCCTTTTCTCGACAAGAAAAGCACAATTTCATCAGAAACAAACAAAACAAGAAAAATGAATCTATTCAACAAGTCTGCAACACATCTTTAAGAGTTACATGATTTCACCCAATGTCAATGTGTAATTTCTCCAGTTCTGATCATTGTTTAGGTTGTTGGTAGCTTGGTCCAATGCCAAAATACAGCGAAATCTTTTTATGGCTTTAAACGCGTTTTCTCCTCGAGAGAAACATGATTTCACTAAAAACGATATAGTTTAAACATGCCTGTTGTACATATTTGCAAACACTCAGAGCCTTAAAGTACGGTTTTCATCAATGTGGTTTTTGGTGAAAAACCTATTTCAAGGTTCTGTGCGTTTTCAGACACGTACAATATGTATTTTTTGTGTTTCCTATGAAATCCCTCCTTTTAATGCATTTTCTCACAGAAAATGAGTCTCTTGCCATGGGAAAATGGCTTTCTTGAAAAAGCATATTCTGGTCGAGAAATGGTGTTTTAAACAATAAAAACGACTCCCGGCCTTATTTAGTTCACATTTTTACTTTTGGTAACGTAGCCCGTATTCATAACGCACTAAACCTTTTTACCGCGTTAAACGCCTTTTCTCGACAACAAAAGCACAATTTCATCAAAAACAAACAAAACAAGAAAAATGAATCTATTCAACAAGTCTGCAACACATCCTTAAGAGTTACATGATTTCACCCAATGTCAATGTGTAATTTCTCCAGTTCTGATCATTGTTTAGGTTGTTGGTAGCTTGGTCCAATGCCAAAACAGAGTGAAATCTTTTTAAGGCTTTAAACGCGTTTTCTCCTTGAGAGAAACATGATTTCACTGAAAACGTTATAGTTTAAACATGCCTGTTGTACATGATGCAAACACTCAGAGCCTTAAAGTACGGATTTCATTAATGTGGTTTTTGGTGAGAAACCTTCTATTTCAAGGTTCTGTGCGTTTTCAGACACGTACAATATGTATTTTTTGTGTTTCTGATGAAATCCCTCCTTTTAATGCATTTTCTCACAGAAAATGAGTCTCTTGCCATGGGAAAATGGCTTTCTTGAAAAAGCATATTCTGGTCGAGAAATGGTGTTTTAAACAATAAAAACGACTCCCGGCCTTATTTAGTTCACATTTTTACTTTTGGTAACGTAGCCCGTATTCATAACGCACTAAACCTTTTTACCGCGTTAAACGCCTTTTCTCGACAACAAAAGCACAATTTCATCAAAAACAAACAAAACAAGAAAAATGAATCTATTCAACAAGTCTGCAACACATCCTTAAGAGTTACATGATTTCACCCAATGTCAATGTGTAATTTCTCCAGTTCTGATCATTGTTTAGGTTGTTGGCAGCTTGGTCCAATGCCAAAACACAGTGAAATCTTTTTATGGCTTTAAACGCGTTTTCTCCTCGAGAAAAACATGATTTCACTAAAAACGTTATAGTTTAAACATGCCTGTTGTACATGTCTGCAAACACTCAGAGCCTTAAAGTACGGCTTTCACCAATGTGATTTTTGGTGAGAAACCTTCTATTTCAAGGTTCTGTGCGTTTTCAGACATGTACAATATGTATGTTTTGTGTTTCTGATGAAATCCCTCCTTTTAATGCATTTTCTCACAGAAAATGAGTCTCTCGCCATGGGAAAATGGCGTTCTTGAGAAAGCATATTCTGGTCGAGAAATGGTGTTTTAAACAATAAAAACGACTCCCGGCCTTATTTAGTTCACATTTTTACTTTTGGTAACGTAGCCCGTATTCATAACGCACTAAACCTTTTTATCGCGTTAAACGCCTTTTCTCGACAACAAAAGCACAATTTCATCAGAAACAAACAAAACAAGAAAAATGAATCTATTCAACAAGTCTGCAACACATCCTTAAGAGTTACATGATTTCAACCAATGTCAATGTGTAATTTCCCCAGTTCTGATCATTGTTTAGGTTGTTGGTAGCTTGGTCCAATGCCAAAACACAGTGAAATCTCTTTATGGCTTTAAACGCGTTTTCTCCTCGAGAGAAACATGATTTCACTAAAAACGATATAGTTCAAACATGCCTGTTGTAACTGTCTGCAAACACTCAGAGCCTTAAAGTAGGGTTTTCACCAATGTGTTTTTTGGTGAGAAACCTTCTATTTCAAGGTTCGGTGCGTTATCAGACACGTACAATATGTATTTTTTGTGTTTCTGATGAAATCCCTCCTTTTAATGCATTTTCTCACAGAAAATGAGTCTCTCGCCATGGGAAAATGGCCTTCTTGAGAAAGCATATTCTGGTCGAGAAATGGTGTTTTAAACAATAAAAACGACTCCCAGCCTTATTTAGTTCACATTTTTACTTTTGGTAACGTAGCCCGTATTCATAACGCACTAAACCTTTTTATCGCGTTAAACGCCTTTTCTCGACAAGAAAAGCACAATTTCATCAGAAACAAACAAAACAAGAAAAATGAATCTATTCAACAAGTCTGCAACACATCTTTAAGAGTTACATGATTTCACCCAATGTCAATGTGTAATTTCTCCAGTTCTGATCATTGTTTAGGTTGTTGGTAGCTTGGTCCAATGCCAAAATACAGCGAAATCTTTTTATGGCTTTAAACGCGTTTTCTCCTCGAGAGAAACATGATTTCACTAAAATCGTTATAGTTTAAACATGCCTGTTGTACATGTTTGCAAACACTCAGAGCCTTAAAGTACGGTTTTCACCAATGTGTTTTTTGGTGAGAAACCTTCTATTTCAAGGTTCTGTGCGTTTTCAGACATGTACAATATGTATTTTTTGTGTTTCTGATGAAATCCCTCCTTTTAATGCTTTTTTTCACAGAAAATGAGTCTCTCGCCATGGGAAAATGGCGTTCTTGAGAAAGCATATTCTGGTCGAGAAATGGTGTTTTAAACAATAAAAACGACTCCCGGCCTTATTTAGTTCACATTTTTACTTTTGGTAACGTAGCCCGTATTCATAACGTACTAAACCTTTTTATCGCGTTAAACGCCTTTTCTCGACAAGAAAAGCACAATTTCATCAGAAACAAACAAAACAAGAAAAATGAATCTATTCAACAAGTCTGCAACACATCCTTAAGAGTTACATGATTTCAACCAATGTCAATGTGTAATTTCCCCAGTTCTGATCATTGTTTAGGTTGTTGGTAGCTTGGTCCAATGCCAAAACACAGTAAATCTCTTTATGGCTTTAAACGCGTTTTCTCCTCGAGAGAAACATGATTTCACTAAAAACGATATAGTTCAAACATGCCTGTTGTAACTGTCTTCAAACACTCAGAGCCTTAAAGTAGGGTTTTCACCAATGTGTTTTTTGGTGAGAAACCTTCTATTTCAAGGTTCGGTGCGTTATCAGACACGTACAATATGTATTTTTTGTGTTTCTGATGAAATCCCTCCTTTTAATGCATTTTCTCACAGAAAATGAGTCTCTCGCCATGGGAAAATGGCGTTCTTGAGAAAGCATATTCTGGTCGAGAAATGGTGTTTTAAACAATAAAAACGACTCCCGGCCTTATTTAGTTCACATTTTTACTTTTGTTAACCTAGCCCGTATTCATAACGCACTAAACCTTTTTACCGCGTTAAACGCCTTTTCTCGACAAGAAAAGCACAATTTCATCAGAAACAAACAAAACAAGAAAAATGAATCTATTCAACAAGTCTGCAACATATTCTTAAGAGTTACATGCTTTCACCCAATGTCAATGTGTAATTTCTCCAGTTCTGATCATTGTTTAGGTTGTTGGTAGCTTGGTCCAATGCCAAAACACAGTGAAATCTCTTTATGGCTTTAAACGCGTTTTCTCCTCGAGAGAAACATGATTTCACTAAAAACGTTATAGTTTAAACATGCCTGTTGTAACTGTCTGCAAACACTCAGAGCCTTAAAGTACGGTTTTCACCAATGTGTCTTTTGGTGAGAAACCTTCTATTTCAAGGTTCTGTGCGTTTTCAGACATGTACAATATGTATTTTTTGTGTTTCTGATGAAATCCCTCCTTTTAATGCTTTTTTTCACAGAAAATGAGTCTCTCGCCATGGGAAAATGGCGTTCTTGAGAAAGCATATTCTGGTCGAGAAATGGTGTTTTAAACAATAAAAACGACTCCCGGCCTTATTTAGTTCACATTTTTACTTTTGGTAACGTAGCCCCGTATTCATAACGCACTAAACCTTTTTATCGCGTTAAACGCCTTTTCTCGACAAGAAAAGCACAATTTCATCAGAAACAAACAAAACAAGAAAAATGAATCTATTCAACAAGTCTGCAACACATCCTTAAGAGTTACATGATTTCAACCAATGTCAATGTGTAATTTCCCCAGTTCTGATCATTGTTTAGGTTGTTGGTAGCTTGGTCCAATGCCAAAACACAGTGAAATCTCTTTATGGCTTTAAACGCGTTTTCTCCTCGAGAGAAACATGATTTCACTAAAAACGATATAGTTTAAACATGCCTGTTGTACATATTTGCAAACACTCAGAGCCTTAAAGTACGGTTTTCATCAATGTGGTTTTTGGTGAAAAACCTATTTCAAGGTTCTGTGCGTTTTCAGACACGTACAATATGTATTTTTTGTGTTTCTGATGAAATCCCTCCTTTTAATGCATTTTCTCACAGAAAATGAGTCTCTCGCCATGGGAAAATGGCTTTCTTGAGAAAGCATATTCTGGTCGAGAAATGGTGTTTTAAACAATAAAAACGACTCCCGGCCTTATTTAGTTCACATTTTTACTTTTGGTAACGTAGCCCGTATTCATAACGCACTAAACCTTTTTATCGCGTTAAACGCCTTTTCTCGACAACAAAAGCACAATTTCATCAGAAACAAACAAAACAAGAAAAATGAATCTATTCAACAAGTCTGCAACACATCCTTAAGAGTTACATGATTTCACCCAATGTCAATGTGTAATTTCTCCAGTTCTGATCATTGTTTAGGTTGTTGGTAGCTTGGTCCAATGCCAAAACAGAGTGAAATCTTTTTATGGCTTTAAACGCGTTTTCTCCTTGAGAGAAACATGATTTCACTGAAAACGTTATAGTTTAAACATGCCTGTTGTACATGATGCAAACACTCAGAGCCTTAAAGTACGGATTTCATTAATGTGGTTTTTGGTGAGAAACCTTCTATTTCAAGGTTCTGTGCGTTTTCAGACACGTACAATATGTATTTTTTGTGTTTCCTATGAAATCCCTCCTTTTAATGCATTTTCTCACAGAAAATGAGTCTCTTGCCATGGGAAAATGGCTTTCTTGAAAAAGCATATTCTGGTCGAGAAATGGTGTTTTAAACAATAAAAACGACTCCCGGCCTTATTTAGTTCACATTTTTACTTTTGGTAACGTAGCCCGTATTCATAACGCACTAAACCTTTTTACCGCGTTAAACGCCTTTTCTCGACAACAAAAGCACAATTTCATCAAAAACAAACAAAACAAGAAAAATGAATCTATTCAACAAGTCTGCAACACATCCTTAAGAGTTACATGATTTCAACCAATGTCAATGTGTAATTTCCCCAGTTCTGATCATTGTTTAGGTTGTTGGTAGCTTGGTCCAATGCCAAAACACAGTGAAATCTCTTTATGGCTTTAAACGCGTTTTCTCCTCGAGAGAAACATGATTTCACTAAAAACGATATAGTTCAAACATGCCTGTTGTAACTGTCTGCAAACACTCAGAGCCTTAAAGTAGGGTTTTCACCAATGTGTTTTTTGGTGAGAAACCTTCTATTTCAACGTTCGGTGCGTTATCAGACACGTACAATATGTATTTTTGTGTTTCTGATGAAATCCCTCCTTTTAATGCATTTTCTCACAGAAAATGAGTCTCTCGCCATGGGAAAATGGCCTTCTTGAGAAAGCATATTCTGGTCGAGAAATGGTGTTTTAAACAATAAAAACGACTCCCGGCCTTATTTAGTTCACATTTTTACTTTTGGTAACGTAGCCCGTATTCATAACGCACTAAACCTTTTTATCGCGTTAAACGCCTTTTCTCGACAAGAAAAGCACAAATTCATCAGAAACAAACAAAACAAGAAAAATGAATCTATTCAACAAGTCTGCAACACATCTTTAAGAGTTACATGATTTCACCCAATGTCAATGTGTAATTTCTCCAGTTCTGATCATTGTTTAGGTTGTTGGTAGCTTGGTCCAATGCCAAAATACAGCGAAATCTTTTTATGGCTTTAAACGCGTTTTCTCCTCGAGAGAAACATGATTTCACTAAAAACGATATAGTTTAAACATGCCTGTTGTACATATTTGCAAACACTCAGAGCCTTAAAGTACGGTTTTCATCAATGTGGTTTTTGGTGAAAAACCTATTTCAAGGTTCTGTGCGTTTTCAGACACGTACAATATGTATTTTTTGTGTTTCTGATGAAATCCCTCCTTTTAATGCATTTTCTCACAGAAAATGAGTCTCTCGCCATGGGAAAATGGCTTTCTTGAGAAAGCATATTCTGGTCGAGAAATGGTGTTTTAAACAATAAAAACGACTCCCGGCCTTATTTAGTTCACATTTTTACTTTTGGTAACGTAGCCCGTATTCATAACGCACTAAACCTTTTTATCGCGTTAAACGCCTTTTCTCGACAACAAAAGCACAATTTCATCAGAAACAAACAAAACAAGAAAAATGAATCTATTCAACAAGTCTGCAACACATCCTTAAGAGTTACATGATTTCACCCAATGTCAATGTGTAATTTCTCCAGTTCTGATCATTGTTTAGGTTGTTGGTAGCTTGGTCCAATGCCAAAACAGAGTGAAATCTTTTTATGGCTTTAAACGCGTTTTCTCCTTGAGAGAAACATGATTTCACTGAAAACGTTATAGTTTAAACATGCCTGTTGTACATGATGCAAACACTCAGAGCCTTAAAGTACGGATTTCATTAATGTGGTTTTTGGTGAGAAACCTTCTATTTCAAGGTTCTGTGCGTTTTCAGACACGTACAATATGTATTTTTTGTGTTTCTGATGAAATCCCTCCTTTTAATGCATTTTCTCACAGAAAATGAGTCTCTTGCCATGGGAAAATGGCTTTCTTGAAAAAGCATATTCTGGTCGAGAAATGGTGTTTTAAACAATAAAAACGACTCCCGGCCTTATTTAGTTCACATTTTTACTTTTGGTAACGTAGCCCGTATTCATAACGCACTAAACCTTTTTACCGCGTTAAACGCCTTTTCTCGACAACAAAAGCACAATTTCATCAAAAACAAACAAAACAAGAAAAATGAATCTATTCAACAAGTCTGCAACACATCCTTAAGAGTTACATGATTTCACCCAATGTCAATGTGTAATTTCTCCAGTTCTGATCATTGTTTAGGTTGTTGGCAGCTTGGTCCAATGCCAAAACACAGTGAAATCTTTTTATGGCTTTAAACGCGTTTTCTCCTCGAGAAAAACATGATTTCACTAAAAACGTTATAGTTTAAACATGCCTGTTGTTCATGTCTGCAAACACTCAGAGCCTTAAAGTACGGCTTTCACCAATGTGATTTTTGGTGAGAAACCTTCTATTTCAAGGTTCTGTGCGTTTTCAGACATGTACAATATGTATTTTTTGTGTTTCTGATGAAATCCCTCCTTTTAATGCATTTTCTCACAGAAAATGAGTCTCTCGCCATGGGAAAATGGCGTTCTTGAGAAAGCATATTCTGGTCGAGAAATGGTGTTTTAAACAATAAAAACGACTCCCGGCCTTATTTAGTTCACATTTTTACTTTTGGTAACGTAGCCCGTATTCATAACGCACTAAACCTTTTTATCGCGTTAAACGCCTTTTCTCGACAACAAAAGCACAATTTCATCAGAAACAAACAAAACAAGAAAAATGAATCTATTCAACAAGTCTGCAACACATCCTTAAGAGTTACATGATTTCAACCAATGTCAATGTGTAATTTCCCCAGTTCTGATCATTGTTTAGGTTGTTGGTAGCTTGGTCCAATGCCAAAACACAGTGAAATCTCTTTATGGCTTTAAACGCGTTTTCTCCTCGAGAGAAACATGATTTCACTAAAAACGATATAGTTCAAACATGCCTGTTGTAACTGTCTGCAAACACTCAGAGCCTTAAAGTAGGGTTTTCACCAATGTGTTTTTTGGTGAGAAACCTTCTATTTCAAGGTTCGGTGCGTTATCAGACACGTACAATATGTATTTTTTGTGTTTCTGATGAAATCCCTCCTTTTAATGCATTTTCTCACAGAAAATGAGTCTCTCGCCATGGGAAAATGGCCTTCTTGAGAAAGCATATTCTGGTCGAGAAATGGTGTTTTAAACAATAAAAACGACTCCCAGCCTTATTTAGTTCACATTTTTACTTTTGGTAACGTAGCCCGTATTCATAACGCACTAAACCTTTTTATCGCGTTAAACGCCTTTTCTCGACAAGAAAAGCACAATTTCATCAGAAACAAACAAAACAAGAAAAATGAATCTATTCAACAAGTCTGCAACACATCTTTAAGAGTTACATGATTTCACCCAATGTCAATGTGTAATTTCTCCAGTTCTGATCATTGTTTAGGTTGTTGGTAGCTTGGTCCAATGCCAAAATACAGCGAAATCTTTTTATGGCTTTAAACGCGTTTTCTCCTCGAGAGAAACATGATTTCACTAAAATCGTTATAGTTTAAACATGCCTGTTGTACATGTTTGCAAACACTCAGAGCCTTAAAGTACGGTTTTCACCAATGTGTTTTTTGGTGAGAAACCTTCTATTTCAAGGTTCTGTGCGTTTTCAGACATGTACAATATGTATTTTTTGTGTTTCTGATGAAATCCCTCCTTTTAATGCTTTTTTTCACAGAAAATGAGTCTCTCGCCATGGGAAAATGGCGTTCTTGAGAAAGCATATTCTGGTCGAGAAATGGTGTTTTAAACAATAAAAACGACTCCCGGCCTTATTTAGTTCACATTTTTACTTTTGGTAACGTAGCCCGTATTCATAACGTACTAAACCTTTTTATCGCGTTAAACGCCTTTTCTCGACAAGAAAAGCACAATTTCATCAGAAACAAACAAAACAAGAAAAATGAATCTATTCAACAAGTCTGCAACACATCCTTAAGAGTTACATGATTTCAACCAATGTCAATGTGTAATTTCCCCAGTTCTGATCATTGTTTAGGTTGTTGGTAGCTTGGTCCAATGCCAAAACACAGTAAATCTCTTTATGGCTTTAAACGCGTTTTCTCCTCGAGAGAAACATGATTTCACTAAAAACGATATAGTTCAAACATGCCTGTTGTAACTGTCTTCAAACACTCAGAGCCTTAAAGTAGGGTTTTCACCAATGTGTTTTTTGGTGAGAAACCTTCTATTTCAAGGTTCGGTGCGTTATCAGACACGTACAATATGTATTTTTTGTGTTTCTGATGAAATCCCTCCTTTTAATGCATTTTCTCACAGAAAATGAGTCTCTCGCCATGGGAAAATGGCGTTCTTGAGAAAGCATATTCTGGTCGAGAAATGGTGTTTTAAACAATAAAAACGACTCCCGGCCTTATTTAGTTCACATTTTTACTTTTGTTAACCTAGCCCGTATTCATAACGCACTAAACCTTTTTACCGCGTTAAACGCCTTTTCTCGACAAGAAAAGCACAATTTCATCAGAAACAAACAAAACAAGAAAAATGAATCTATTCAACAAGTCTGCAACATATTCTTAAGAGTTACATGCTTTCACCCAATGTCAATGTGTAATTTCTCCAGTTCTGATCATTGTTTAGGTTGTTGGTAGCTTGGTCCAATGCCAAAACACAGTGAAATCTCTTTATGGCTTTAAACGCGTTTTCTCCTCGAGAGAAACATGATTTCACTAAAAACGTTATAGTTTAAACATGCCTGTTGTAACTGTCTGCAAACACTCAGAGCCTTAAAGTACGGTTTTCACCAATGTGTCTTTTGGTGAGAAACCTTCTATTTCAAGGTTCTGTGCGTTTTCAGACATGTACAATATGTATTTTTTGTGTTTCTGATGAAA
The DNA here is from genome assembly GCF_029633865.1 of Lampris incognitus. Taxonomy (NCBI): domain Eukaryota; kingdom Metazoa; phylum Chordata; class Actinopteri; order Lampriformes; family Lampridae; genus Lampris; species Lampris incognitus. The sequence goes on along the minus strand of NC_079213.1, from coordinate 48,555,668 downwards.
TCCCTCCTTTTAATGCTTTTTTTCACAGAAAATGAGTCTCTCGCCATGGGAAAATGGCGTTCTTGAGAAAGCATATTCTGGTCGAGAAATGGTGTTTTAAACAATAAAAACGACTCCCGGCCTTATTTAGTTCACATTTTTACTTTTGGTAACGTAGCCCCGTATTCATAACGCACTAAACCTTTTTATCGCGTTAAACGCCTTTTCTCGACAAGAAAAGCACAATTTCATCAGAAACAAACAAAACAAGAAAAATGAATCTATTCAACAAGTCTGCAACACATCCTTAAGAGTTACATGATTTCAACCAATGTCAATGTGTAATTTCCCCAGTTCTGATCATTGTTTAGGTTGTTGGTAGCTTGGTCCAATGCCAAAACACAGTGAAATCTCTTTATGGCTTTAAACGCGTTTTCTCCTCGAGAGAAACATGATTTCACTAAAAACGATATAGTTCAAACATGCCTGTTGTAACTGTCTGCAAACACTCAGAGCCTTAAAGTAGGGTTTTCACCAATGTGTTTTTTGGTGAGAAACCTTCTATTTCAAGGTTCGGTGCGTTATCAGACACGTACAATATGTATTTTTGTGTTTCTGATGAAATCCCTCCTTTTAATGCATTTTCTCACAGAAAATGAGTCTCTCGCCATGGGAAAATGGCCTTCTTGAGAAAGCATATTCTGGTCGAGAAATGGTGTTTTAAACAATAAAAACGACTCCCGGCCTTATTTAGTTCACATTTTTACTTTTGGTAACGTAGCCCGTATTCATAACGCACTAAACCTTTTTATCGCGTTAAACGCCTTTTCTCGACAAGAAAAGCACAATTTCATCAGAAACAAACAAAACAAGAAAAATGAATCTATTCAACAAGTCTGCAACACATCTTTAAGAGTTACATGATTTCACCCAATGTCAATGTGTAATTTCTCCAGTTCTGATCATTGTTTAGGTTGTTGGTAGCTTGGTCCAATGCCAAAATACAGCGAAATCTTTTTATGGCTTTAAACGCGTTTTCTCCTCGAGAGAAACATGATTTCACTAAAAACGATATAGTTTAAACATGCCTGTTGTACATATTTGCAAACACTCAGAGCCTTAAAGTACGGTTTTCATCAATGTGGTTTTTGGTGAAAAACCTATTTCAAGGTTCTGTGCGTTTTCAGACACGTACAATATGTATTTTTTGTGTTTCTGATGAAATCCCTCCTTTTAATGCATTTTCTCACAGAAAATGAGTCTCTCGCCATGGGAAAATGGCTTTCTTGAGAAAGCATATTCTGGTCGAGAAATGGTGTTTTAAACAATAAAAACGACTCCCGGCCTTATTTAGTTCACATTTTTACTTTTGGTAACGTAGCCCGTATTCATAACGCACTAAACCTTTTTATCGCGTTAAACGCCTTTTCTCGACAACAAAAGCACAATTTCATCAGAAACAAACAAAACAAGAAAAATGAATCTATTCAACAAGTCTGCAACACATCCTTAAGAGTTACATGATTTCACCCAATGTCAATGTGTAATTTCTCCAGTTCTGATCATTGTTTAGGTTGTTGGTAGCTTGGTCCAATGCCAAAACAGAGTGAAATCTTTTTATGGCTTTAAACGCGTTTTCTCCTTGAGAGAAACATGATTTCACTGAAAACGTTATAGTTTAAACATGCCTGTTGTACATGATGCAAACACTCAGAGCCTTAAAGTACGGATTTCATTAATGTGGTTTTTGGTGAGAAACCTTCTATTTCAAGGTTCTGTGCGTTTTCAGACACGTACAATATGTATTTTTTGTGTTTCCTATGAAATCCCTCCTTTTAATGCATTTTCTCACAGAAAATGAGTCTCTTGCCATGGGAAAATGGCTTTCTTGAAAAAGCATATTCTGGTCGAGAAATGGTGTTTTAAACAATAAAAACGACTCCCGGCCTTATTTAGTTCACATTTTTACTTTTGGTAACGTAGCCCGTATTCATAACGCACTAAACCTTTTTACCGCGTTAAACGCCTTTTCTCGACAACAAAAGCACAATTTCATCAAAAACAAACAAAACAAGAAAAATGAATCTATTCAACAAGTCTGCAACACATCCTTAAGAGTTACATGATTTCACCCAATGTCAATGTGTAATTTCTCCAGTTCTGATCATTGTTTAGGTTGTTGGCAGCTTGGTCCAATGCCAAAACACAGTGAAATCTTTTTATGGCTTTAAACGCGTTTTCTCCTCGAGAAAAACATGATTTCACTAAAAACGTTATAGTTTAAACATGCCTGTTGTACATGTCTGCAAACACTCAGAGCCTTAAAGTACGGCTTTCACCAATGTGATTTTTGGTGAGAAACCTTCTATTTCAAGGTTCTGTGCGTTTTCAGACATGTACAATATGTATTTTTTGTGTTTCTGATGAAATCCCTCCTTTTAATGCATTTTCTCACAGAAAATGAGTCTCTCGCCATGGGAAAATGGCGTTCTTGAGAAAGCATATTCTGGTCGAGAAATGGTGTTTTAAACAATAAAAACGACTCCCGGCCTTATTTAGTTCACATTTTTACTTTTGTTAACCTAGCCCGTATTCATAACGCACTAAACCTTTTTATCGCGTTAAACGCCTTTTCTCGACAAGAAAAGCACAATTTCATCAGAAACAAACAAAACAAGAAAAATGAATCTATTCAACAAGTCTGCAACATATTCTTAAGAGTTACATGCTTTCACCCAATGTCAATGTGTAATTTCTCCAGTTCTGATCATTGTTTAGGTTGTTGGTAGCTTGGTCCAATGCCAAAACACAGTGAAATCTCTTTATGGCTTTAAACGCGTTTTCTCCTCGAGAGAAACATGATTTCACTAAAAACGTTATAGTTTAAACATGCATGTTGTAACTGTCTGCAAACACTCAGAGCCTTAAAGTACGGTTTTCACCAATGTGTTTTTTGGTGAGAAACCTTCTATTTCAAGGTTCTGTGCGTTTTCAGACATGTACAATATGTATTTTTTGTGTTTCTGATGAAATCCCTCCTTTTAATGCATTTTCTCACAGAAAATGAGTCTCTCGCCATGGGAAAATGGCTTTCTTGAGAAAGCATATTCTGGTCGAGAAATGGTGTTTTAAACAATAAAAACGACTCCCAGCCTTATTTAGTTCACATTTTTACTTTTGGTAACGTAGCCCGTATTCATAACGCACTAAACCTTTTTATCGCGTTAAACGCCTTTTCTCGACAAGAAAAGCACAATTTCATCAGAAACAAACAAAACAAGAAAAATGAATCTATTCAACAAGTCTGCAACACATCTTTAAGAGTTACATGATTTCACCCAATGTCAATGTGTAATTTCTCCAGTTCTGATCATTGTTTAGGTTGTTGGTAGCTTGGTCCAATGCCAAAATACAGCGAAATCTTTTTATGGCTTTAAACGCGTTTTCTCCTCGAGAGAAACATGATTTCACTAAAAACGATATAGTTCAAACATGCCTGTTGTAACTGTCTTCAAACACTCAGAGCCTTAAAGTAGGGTTTTCACCAATGTGTTTTTTGGTGAGAAACCTTCTATTTCAAGGTTCGGTGCGTTATCAGACACGTACAATATGTATTTTTTGTGTTTCTGATGAAATCCCTCCTTTTAATGCATTTTCTCACAGAAAATGAGTCTCTCGCCATGGGAAAATGGCTTTCTTGAGAAAGCATATTCTGGTCGAGAAATGGTGTTTTAAACAATAAAAACGACTCCCAGCCTAATTTAGTTCACATTTTTACTTTTGTTAACCTAGCCCGTATTCATAACGCACTAAACCTTTTTATCGCGTTAAACGCCTTTTCTCGACAAGAAAAGCACAATTCCATCAGAAACAAACAAAACAAGAAAAATGAATCTATTCAACAAGTCTGCAACATATTCTTAAGAGTTACATGCTTTCACCCAATGTCAATGTGTAATTTCTCCAGTTCTGATCATTGTTTAGGTTGTTGGTAGCTTGGTCCAATGCCAAAACACAGTGAAATCTCTTTATGGCTTTAAACGCGTTTTCTCCTCGAGAGAAACATGATTTCACTAAAAACGTTATAGTTTAAACATGCCTGTTGTAACTGTCTGCAAACACTCAGAGCCTTAAAGTACGGTTTTCACCAATGTGTTTTTTGGTGAGAAACCTTCTATTTCAAGGTTCTGTGCGTTTTCAGACATGTACAATATGTATTTTTTGTGTTTCTGATGAAATCCCTCCTTTTAATGCTTTTTTTCACAGAAAATGAGTCTCTCGCCATGGGAAAATGGCGTTCTTGAGAAAGCATATTCTGGTCGAGAAATGGTGTTTTAAACAATAAAAACGACTCCCGGCCTTATTTAGTTCACATTTTTACTTTTGGTAACGTAGCCCGTATTCATAACGCACTAAACCTTTTTATCGCGTTAAACGCCTTTTCTCGACAACAAAAGCACAATTTCATCAGAAACAAACAAAACAAGAAAAATGAATCTATTCAACAAGTCTGCAACACATCCTTAAGAGTTACATGATTTCAACCAATGTCAATGTGTAATTTCCCCAGTTCTGATCATTGTTTAGGTTGTTGGTAGCTTGGTCCAATGCCAAAACACAGTGAAATCTCTTTATGGCTTTAAACGCGTTTTCTCCTCGAGAGAAACATGATTTCACTAAAAACGATATAGTTCAAACATGCCTGTTGTAACTGTCTGCAAACACTCAGAGCCTTAAAGTAGGGTTTTCACCAATGTGTTTTTTGGTGAGAAACCTTCTATTTCAAGGTTCGGTGCGTTATCAGACACGTACAATATGTATTTTTTGTGTTTCTGATGAAATCCCTCCTTTTAATGCATTTTCTCACAGAAAATGAGTCTCTCGCCATGGGAAAATGGCCTTCTTGAGAAAGCATATTCTGGTCGAGAAATGGTGTTTTAAACAATAAAAACGACTCCCAGCCTTATTTAGTTCACATTTTTACTTTTGGTAACGTAGCCCGTATTCATAACGCACTAAACCTTTTTATCGCGTTAAACGCCTTTTCTCGACAAGAAAAGCACAATTTCATCAGAAACAAACAAAACAAGAAAAATGAATCTATTCAACAAGTCTGCAACACATCCTTAAGAGTTACATGATTTCACCCAATGTCAATGTGTAATTTCTCCAGTTCTGATCATTGTTTAGGTTGTTGGTAGCTTGGTCCAATGCCAAAATACAGCGAAATCTTTTTATGGCTTTAAACGCGTTTTCTCCTCGAGAGAAACATGATTTCACTAAAATCGTTATAGTTTAAACATGCCTGTTGTACATGTTTGCAAACACTCAGAGCCTTAAAGTACGGTTTTCACCAATGTGTTTTTTGGTGAGAAACCTTCTATTTCAAGGTTCTGTGCGTTTTCAGACATGTACAATATGTATTTTTTGTGTTTCTGATGAAATCCCTCCTTTTAATGCTTTTTTTCACAGAAAATGAGTCTCTCGCCATGGGAAAATGGCGTTCTTGAGAAAGCATATTCTGGTCGAGAAATGGTGTTTTAAACAATAAAAACGACTCCCGGCCTTATTTAGTTCACATTTTTACTTTTGGTAACGTAGCCCGTATTCATAACGTACTAAACCTTTTTATCGCGTTAAACGCCTTTTCTCGACAAGAAAAGCACAATTTCATCAGAAACAAACAAAACAAGAAAAATGAATCTATTCAACAAGTCTGCAACACATCCTTAAGAGTTACATGATTTCAACCAATGTCAATGTGTAATTTCCCCAGTTCTGATCATTGTTTAGGTTGTTGGTAGCTTGGTCCAATGCCAAAACACAGTGAAATCTCTTTATGGCTTTAAACGCGTTTTCTCCTCGAGAGAAACATGATTTCACTAAAAACGATATAGTTCAAACATGCCTGTTGTAACTGTCTTCTAACACTCAGAGCCTTAAAGTAGGGTTTTCACCAATGTGTTTTTTGGTGAGAAACCTTCTATTTCAAGGTTCGGTGCGTTATCAGACACGTACAATATGTATTTTTTGTGTTTCTGATGAAATCCCTCCTTTTAATGCATTTTCTCACAGAAAATGAGTCTCTCGCCATGGGAAAATGGCGTTCTTGAGAAAGCATATTCTGGTCGAGAAATGGTGTTTTAAACAATAAAAACGACTCCCGGCCTTATTTAGTTCACATTTTTACTTTTGTTAACCTAGCCCGTATTCATAACGCACTAAACCTTTTTATCGCGTTAAACGCCTTTTCTCGACAAGAAAAGCACAATTTCATCAGAAACAAACAAAACAAGAAAAATGAATCTATTCAACAAGTCTGCAACATATTCTTAAGAGTTACATGCTTTCACCCAATGTCAATGTGTAATTTCTCCAGTTCTGATCATTGTTTAGGTTGTTGGTAGCTTGGTCCAATGCCAAAACACAGTGAAATCTCTTTATGGCTTTAAACGCGTTTTCTCCTCGAGAGAAACATGATTTCACTAAAAACGTTATAGTTTAAACATGCCTGTTGTAACTGTCTGCAAACACTCAGAGCCTTAAAGTACGGTTTTCACCAATGTGTCTTTTGGTGAGAAACCTTCTATTTCAAGGTTCTGTGCGTTTTCAGACATGTACAATATGTATTTTTTGTGTTTCTGATGAAATCCCTCCTTTTAATGCTTTTTTTCACAGAAAATGAGTCTCTCGCCATGGGAAAATGGCGTTCTTGAGAAAGCATATTCTGGTCGAGAAATGGTGTTTTAAACAATAAAAACGACTCCCGGCCTTATTTAGTTCACATTTTTACTTTTGGTAACGTAGCCCCGTATTCATAACGCACTAAACCTTTTTATCGCGTTAAACGCCTTTTCTCGACAAGAAAAGCACAATTTCATCAGAAACAAACAAAACAAGAAAAATGAATCTATTCAACAAGTCTGCAACACATCCTTAAGAGTTACATGATTTCAACCAATGTCAATGTGTAATTTCCCCAGTTCTGATCATTGTTTAGGTTGTTGGTAGCTTGGTCCAATGCCAAAACACAGTGAAATCTCTTTATGGCTTTAAACGCGTTTTCTCCTCGAGAGAAACATGATTTCACTAAAAACGATATAGTTCAAACATGCCTGTTGTAACTGTCTGCAAACACTCAGAGCCTTAAAGTAGGGTTTTCACCAATGTGTTTTTTGGTGAGAAACCTTCTATTTCAAGGTTCGGTGCGTTATCAGACACGTACAATATGTATTTTTGTGTTTCTGATGAAATCCCTCCTTTTAATGCATTTTCTCACAGAAAATGAGTCTCTCGCCATGGGAAAATGGCCTTCTTGAGAAAGCATATTCTGGTCGAGAAATGGTGTTTTAAACAATAAAAACGACTCCCGGCCTTATTTAGTTCACATTTTTACTTTTGGTAACGTAGCCCGTATTCATAACGCACTAAACCTTTTTATCGCGTTAAACGCCTTTTCTCGACAAGAAAAGCACAATTTCATCAGAAACAAACAAAACAAGAAAAATGAATCTATTCAACAAGTCTGCAACACATCTTTAAGAGTTACATGATTTCACCCAATGTCAATGTGTAATTTCTCCAGTTCTGATCATTGTTTAGGTTGTTGGTAGCTTGGTCCAATGCCAAAATACAGCGAAATCTTTTTATGGCTTTAAACGCGTTTTCTCCTCGAGAGAAACATGATTTCACTAAAAACGATATAGTTTAAACATGCCTGTTGTACATATTTGCAAACACTCAGAGCCTTAAAGTACGGTTTTCATCAATGTGGTTTTTGGTGAAAAACCTATTTCAAGGTTCTGTGCGTTTTCAGACACGTACAATATGTATTTTTTGTGTTTCCTATGAAATCCCTCCTTTTAATGCATTTTCTCACAGAAAATGAGTCTCTTGCCATGGGAAAATGGCTTTCTTGAAAAAGCATATTCTGGTCGAGAAATGGTGTTTTAAACAATAAAAACGACTCCCGGCCTTATTTAGTTCACATTTTTACTTTTGGTAACGTAGCCCGTATTCATAACGCACTAAACCTTTTTACCGCGTTAAACGCCTTTTCTCGACAACAAAAGCACAATTTCATCAAAAACAAACAAAACAAGAAAAATGAATCTATTCAACAAGTCTGCAACACATCCTTAAGAGTTACATGATTTCACCCAATGTCAATGTGTAATTTCTCCAGTTCTGATCATTGTTTAGGTTGTTGGTAGCTTGGTCCAATGCCAAAACAGAGTGAAATCTTTTTAAGGCTTTAAACGCGTTTTCTCCTTGAGAGAAACATGATTTCACTGAAAACGTTATAGTTTAAACATGCCTGTTGTACATGATGCAAACACTCAGAGCCTTAAAGTACGGATTTCATTAATGTGGTTTTTGGTGAGAAACCTTCTATTTCAAGGTTCTGTGCGTTTTCAGACACGTACAATATGTATTTTTTGTGTTTCTGATGAAATCCCTCCTTTTAATGCATTTTCTCACAGAAAATGAGTCTCTTGCCATGGGAAAATGGCTTTCTTGAAAAAGCATATTCTGGTCGAGAAATGGTGTTTTAAACAATAAAAACGACTCCCGGCCTTATTTAGTTCACATTTTTACTTTTGGTAACGTAGCCCGTATTCATAACGCACTAAACCTTTTTACCGCGTTAAACGCCTTTTCTCGACAACAAAAGCACAATTTCATCAAAAACAAACAAAACAAGAAAAATGAATCTATTCAACAAGTCTGCAACACATCCTTAAGAGTTACATGATTTCACCCAATGTCAATGTGTAATTTCTCCAGTTCTGATCATTGTTTAGGTTGTTGGCAGCTTGGTCCAATGCCAAAACACAGTGAAATCTTTTTATGGCTTTAAACGCGTTTTCTCCTCGAGAAAAACATGATTTCACTAAAAACGTTATAGTTTAAACATGCCTGTTGTACATGTCTGCAAACACTCAGAGCCTTAAAGTACGGCTTTCACCAATGTGATTTTTGGTGAGAAACCTTCTATTTCAAGGTTCTGTGCGTTTTCAGACATGTACAATATGTATGTTTTGTGTTTCTGATGAAATCCCTCCTTTTAATGCATTTTCTCACAGAAAATGAGTCTCTCGCCATGGGAAAATGGCGTTCTTGAGAAAGCATATTCTGGTCGAGAAATGGTGTTTTAAACAATAAAAACGACTCCCGGCCTTATTTAGTTCACATTTTTACTTTTGGTAACGTAGCCCGTATTCATAACGCACTAAACCTTTTTATCGCGTTAAACGCCTTTTCTCGACAACAAAAGCACAATTTCATCAGAAACAAACAAAACAAGAAAAATGAATCTATTCAACAAGTCTGCAACACATCCTTAAGAGTTACATGATTTCAACCAATGTCAATGTGTAATTTCCCCAGTTCTGATCATTGTTTAGGTTGTTGGTAGCTTGGTCCAATGCCAAAACACAGTGAAATCTCTTTATGGCTTTAAACGCGTTTTCTCCTCGAGAGAAACATGATTTCACTAAAAACGATATAGTTCAAACATGCCTGTTGTAACTGTCTGCAAACACTCAGAGCCTTAAAGTAGGGTTTTCACCAATGTGTTTTTTGGTGAGAAACCTTCTATTTCAAGGTTCGGTGCGTTATCAGACACGTACAATATGTATTTTTTGTGTTTCTGATGAAATCCCTCCTTTTAATGCATTTTCTCACAGAAAATGAGTCTCTCGCCATGGGAAAATGGCCTTCTTGAGAAAGCATATTCTGGTCGAGAAATGGTGTTTTAAACAATAAAAACGACTCCCAGCCTTATTTAGTTCACATTTTTACTTTTGGTAACGTAGCCCGTATTCATAACGCACTAAACCTTTTTATCGCGTTAAACGCCTTTTCTCGACAAGAAAAGCACAATTTCATCAGAAACAAACAAAACAAGAAAAATGAATCTATTCAACAAGTCTGCAACACATCTTTAAGAGTTACATGATTTCACCCAATGTCAATGTGTAATTTCTCCAGTTCTGATCATTGTTTAGGTTGTTGGTAGCTTGGTCCAATGCCAAAATACAGCGAAATCTTTTTATGGCTTTAAACGCGTTTTCTCCTCGAGAGAAACATGATTTCACTAAAATCGTTATAGTTTAAACATGCCTGTTGTACATGTTTGCAAACACTCAGAGCCTTAAAGTACGGTTTTCACCAATGTGTTTTTTGGTGAGAAACCTTCTATTTCAAGGTTCTGTGCGTTTTCAGACATGTACAATATGTATTTTTTGTGTTTCTGATGAAATCCCTCCTTTTAATGCTTTTTTTCACAGAAAATGAGTCTCTCGCCATGGGAAAATGGCGTTCTTGAGAAAGCATATTCTGGTCGAGAAATGGTGTTTTAAACAATAAAAACGACTCCCGGCCTTATTTAGTTCACATTTTTACTTTTGGTAACGTAGCCCGTATTCATAACGTACTAAACCTTTTTATCGCGTTAAACGCCTTTTCTCGACAAGAAAAGCACAATTTCATCAGAAACAAACAAAACAAGAAAAATGAATCTATTCAACAAGTCTGCAACACATCCTTAAGAGTTACATGATTTCAACCAATGTCAATGTGTAATTTCCCCAGTTCTGATCATTGTTTAGGTTGTTGGTAGCTTGGTCCAATGCCAAAACACAGTAAATCTCTTTATGGCTTTAAACGCGTTTTCTCCTCGAGAGAAACATGATTTCACTAAAAACGATATAGTTCAAACATGCCTGTTGTAACTGTCTTCAAACACTCAGAGCCTTAAAGTAGGGTTTTCACCAATGTGTTTTTTGGTGAGAAACCTTCTATTTCAAGGTTCGGTGCGTTATCAGACACGTACAATATGTATTTTTTGTGTTTCTGATGAAATCCCTCCTTTTAATGCATTTTCTCACAGAAAATGAGTCTCTCGCCATGGGAAAATGGCGTTCTTGAGAAAGCATATTCTGGTCGAGAAATGGTGTTTTAAACAATAAAAACGACTCCCGGCCTTATTTAGTTCACATTTTTACTTTTGTTAACCTAGCCCGTATTCATAACGCACTAAACCTTTTTACCGCGTTAAACGCCTTTTCTCGACAAGAAAAGCACAATTTCATCAGAAACAAACAAAACAAGAAAAATGAATCTATTCAACAAGTCTGCAACATATTCTTAAGAGTTACATGCTTTCACCCAATGTCAATGTGTAATTTCTCCAGTTCTGATCATTGTTTAGGTTGTTGGTAGCTTGGTCCAATGCCAAAACACAGTGAAATCTCTTTATGGCTTTAAACGCGTTTTCTCCTCGAGAGAAACATGATTTCACTAAAAACGTTATAGTTTAAACATGCCTGTTGTAACTGTCTGCAAACACTCAGAGCCTTAAAGTACGGTTTTCACCAATGTGTCTTTTGGTGAGAAACCTTCTATTTCAAGGTTCTGTGCGTTTTCAGACATGTACAATATGTATTTTTTGTGTTTCTGATGAAATCCCTCCTTTTAATGCTTTTTTTCACAGAAAATGAGTCTCTCGCCATGGGAAAATGGCGTTCTTGAGAAAGCATATTCTGGTCGAGAAATGGTGTTTTAAACAATAAAAACGACTCCCGGCCTTATTTAGTTCACATTTTTACTTTTGGTAACGTAGCCCCGTATTCATAACGCACTAAACCTTTTTATCGCGTTAAACGCCTTTTCTCGACAAGAAAAGCACAATTTCATCAGAAACAAACAAAACAAGAAAAATGAATCTATTCAACAAGTCTGCAACACATCCTTAAGAGTTACATGATTTCAACCAATGTCAATGTGTAATTTCCCCAGTTCTGATCATTGTTTAGGTTGTTGGTAGCTTGGTCCAATGCCAAAACACAGTGAAATCTCTTTATGGCTTTAAACGCGTTTTCTCCTCGAGAGAAACATGATTTCACTAAAAACGATATAGTTCAAACATGCCTGTTGTAACTGTCTGCAAACACTCAGAGCCTTAAAGTAGGGTTTTCACCAATGTGTTTTTTGGTGAGAAACCTTCTATTTCAAGGTTCGGTGCGTTATCAGACACGTACAATATGTATTTTTGTGTTTCTGATGAAATCCCTCCTTTTAATGCATTTTCTCACAGAAAATGAGTCTCTCGCCATGGGAAAATGGCCTTCTTGAGAAAGCATATTCTGGTCGAGAAATGGTGTTTTAAACAATAAAAACGACTCCCGGCCTTATTTAGTTCACATTTTTACTTTTGGTAACGTAGCCCGTATTCATAACGCACTAAACCTTTTTATCGCGTTAAACGCCTTTTCTCGACAAGAAAAGCACAATTTCATCAGAAACAAACAAAACAAGAAAAATGAATCTATTCAACAAGTCTGCAACACATCTTTAAGAGTTACATGATTTCACCCAATGTCAATGTGTAATTTCTCCAGTTCTGATCATTGTTTAGGTTGTTGGTAGCTTGGTCCAATGCCAAAATACAGCGAAATCTTTTTATGGCTTTAAACGCGTTTTCTCCTCGAGAGAAACATGATTTCACTAAAAACGATATAGTTTAAACATGCCTGTTGTACATATTTGCAAACACTCAGAGCCTTAAAGTACGGTTTTCATCAATGTGGTTTTTGGTGAAAAACCTATTTCAAGGTTCTGTGCGTTTTCAGACACGTACAATATGTATTTTTTGTGTTTCTGATGAAATCCCTCCTTTTAATGCATTTTCTCACAGAAAATGAGTCTCTCGCCATGGGAAAATGGCTTTCTTGAGAAAGCATATTCTGGTCGAGAAATGGTGTTTTAAACAATAAAAACGACTCCCGGCCTTATTTAGTTCACATTTTTACTTTTGGTAACGTAGCCCGTATTCATAACGCACTAAACCTTTTTATCGCGTTAAACGCCTTTTCTCGACAACAAAAGCACAATTTCATCAGAAACAAACAAAACAAGAAAAATGAATCTATTCAACAAGTCTGCAACACATCCTTAAGAGTTACATGATTTCACCCAATGTCAATGTGTAATTTCTCCAGTTCTGATCATTGTTTAGGTTGTTGGTAGCTTGGTCCAATGCCAAAACAGAGTGAAATCTTTTTATGGCTTTAAACGCGTTTTCTCCTTGAGAGAAACATGATTTCACTGAAAACGTTATAGTTTAAACATGCCTGTTGTACATGATGCAAACACTCAGAGCCTTAAAGTACGGATTTCATTAATGTGGTTTTTGGTGAGAAACCTTCTATTTCAAGGTTCTGTGCGTTTTCAGACACGTACAATATGTATTTTTTGTGTTTCCTATGAAATCCCTCCTTTTAATGCATTTTCTCACAGAAAATGAGTCTCTTGCCATGGGAAAATGGCTTTCTTGAAAAAGCATATTCTGGTCGAGAAATGGTGTTTTAAACAATAAAAACGACTCCCGGCCTTATTTAGTTCACATTTTTACTTTTGGTAACGTAGCCCGTATTCATAACGCACTAAACCTTTTTACCGCGTTAAACGCCTTTTCTCGACAACAAAAGCACAATTTCATCAAAAACAAACAAAACAAGAAAAATGAATCTATTCAACAAGTCTGCAACACATCCTTAAGAGTTACATGATTTCAACCAATGTCAATGTGTAATTTCCCCAGTTCTGATCATTGTTTAGGTTGTTGGTAGCTTGGTCCAATGCCAAAACACAGTGAAATCTCTTTATGGCTTTAAACGCGTTTTCTCCTCGAGAGAAACATGATTTCACTAAAAACGATATAGTTCAAACATGCCTGTTGTAACTGTCTGCAAACACTCAGAGCCTTAAAGTAGGGTTTTCACCAATGTGTTTTTTGGTGAGAAACCTTCTATTTCAACGTTCGGTGCGTTATCAGACACGTACAATATGTATTTTTGTGTTTCTGATGAAATCCCTCCTTTTAATGCATTTTCTCACAGAAAATGAGTCTCTCGCCATGGGAAAATGGCCTTCTTGAGAAAGCATATTCTGGTCGAGAAATGGTGTTTTAAACAATAAAAACGACTCCCGGCCTTATTTAGTTCACATTTTTACTTTTGGTAACGTAGCCCGTATTCATAACGCACTAAACCTTTTTATCGCGTTAAACGCCTTTTCTCGACAAGAAAAGCACAATTTCATCAGAAACAAACAAAACAAGAAAAATGAATCTATTCAACAAGTCTGCAACACATCTTTAAGAGTTACATGATTTCACCCAATGTCAATGTGTAATTTCTCCAGTTCTGATCATTGTTTAGGTTGTTGGTAGCTTGGTCCAATGCCAAAATACAGCGAAATCTTTTTATGGCTTTAAACGCGTTTTCTCCTCGAGAGAAACATGATTTCACTAAAAACGATATAGTTTAAACATGCCTGTTGTACATATTTGCAAACACTCAGAGCCTTAAAGTACGGTTTTCATCAATGTGGTTTTTGGTGAAAAACCTATTTCAAGGTTCTGTGCGTTTTCAGACACGTACAATATGTATTTTTTGTGTTTCTGATGAAATCCCTCCTTTTAATGCATTTTCTCACAGAAAATGAGTCTCTCGCCATGGGAAAATGGCTTTCTTGAGAAAGCATATTCTGGTCGAGAAATGGTGTTTTAAACAATAAAAACGACTCCCGGCCTTATTTAGTTCACATTTTTACTTTTGGTAACGTAGCCCGTATTCATAACGCACTAAACCTTTTTATCGCGTTAAACGCCTTTTCTCGACAACAAAAGCACAATTTCATCAGAAACAAACAAAACAAGAAAAATGAATCTATTCAACAAGTCTGCAACACATCCTTAAGAGTTACATGATTTCACCCAATGTCAATGTGTAATTTCTCCAGTTCTGATCATTGTTTAGGTTGTTGGTAGCTTGGTCCAATGCCAAAACAGAGTGAAATCTTTTTATGGCTTTAAACGCGTTTTCTCCTTGAGAGAAACATGATTTCACTGAAAACGTTATAGTTTAAACATGCCTGTTGTACATGATGCAAACACTCAGAGCCTTAAAGTACGGATTTCATTAATGTGGTTTTTGGTGAGAAACCTTCTATTTCAAGGTTCTGTGCGTTTTCAGACACGTACAATATGTATTTTTTGTGTTTCTGATGAAATCCCTCCTTTTAATGCATTTTCTCACAGAAAATGAGTCTCTTGCCATGGGAAAATGGCTTTCTTGAAAAAGCATATTCTGGTCGAGAAATGGTGTTTTAAACAATAAAAACGACTCCCGGCCTTATTTAGTTCACATTTTTACTTTTGGTAACGTAGCCCGTATTCATAACGCACTAAACCTTTTTACCGCGTTAAACGCCTTTTCTCGACAACAAAAGCACAATTTCATCAAAAACAAACAAAACAAGAAAAATGAATCTATTCAACAAGTCTGCAACACATCCTTAAGAGTTACATGATTTCACCCAATGTCAATGTGTAATTTCTCCAGTTCTGATCATTGTTTAGGTTGTTGGCAGCTTGGTCCAATGCCAAAACACAGTGAAATCTTTTTATGGCTTTAAACGCGTTTTCTCCTCGAGAAAAACATGATTTCACTAAAAACGTTATAGTTTAAACATGCCTGTTGTTCATGTCTGCAAACACTCAGAGCCTTAAAGTACGGCTTTCACCAATGTGATTTTTGGTGAGAAACCTTCTATTTCAAGGTTCTGTGCGTTTTCAGACATGTACAATATGTATTTTTTGTGTTTCTGATGAAATCCCTCCTTTTAATGCTTTTTTTCACAGAAAATGAGTCTCTCGCCATGGGAAAATGGCGTTCTTGAGAAAGCATATTCTGGTCGAGAAATGGTGTTTTAAACAATAAAAACGACTCCCGGCCTTATTTAGTTCACATTTTTACTTTTGGTAACGTAGCCCCGTATTCATAACGCACTAAACCTTTTTATCGCGTTAAACGCCTTTTCTCGACAAGAAAAGCACAATTTCATCAGAAACAAACAAAACAAGAAAAATGAATCTATTCAACAAGTCTGCAACACATCCTTAAGAGTTACATGATTTCAACCAATGTCAATGTGTAATTTCCCCAGTTCTGATCATTGTTTAGGTTGTTGGTAGCTTGGTCCAATGCCAAAACACAGTGAAATCTCTTTATGGCTTTAAACGCGTTTTCTCCTCGAGAGAAACATGATTTCACTAAAAACGATATAGTTCAAACATGCCTGTTGTAACTGTCTGCAAACACTCAGAGCCTTAAAGTAGGGTTTTCACCAATGTGTTTTTTGGTGAGAAACCTTCTATTTCAAGGTTCGGTGCGTTATCAGACACGTACAATATGTATTTTTGTGTTTCTGATGAAATCCCTCCTTTTAATGCATTTTCTCACAGAAAATGAGTCTCTCGCCATGGGAAAATGGCCTTCTTGAGAAAGCATATTCTGGTCGAGAAATGGTGTTTTAAACAATAAAAACGACTCCCGGCCTTATTTAGTTCACATTTTTACTTTTGGTAACGTAGCCCGTATTCATAACGCACTAAACCTTTTTATCGCGTTAAACGCCTTTTCTCGACAAGAAAAGCACAATTTCATCAGAAACAAACAAAACAAGAAAAATGAATCTATTCAACAAGTCTGCAACACATCTTTAAGAGTTACATGATTTCACCCAATGTCAATGTGTAATTTCTCCAGTTCTGATCATTGTTTAGGTTGTTGGTAGCTTGGTCCAATGCCAAAACAGAGTGAAATCTTTTTATGGCTTTAAACGCGTTTTCTCCTCGAGAGAAACATGATTTCACTAAAAACGATATAGTTTAAACATGCCTGTTGTACATATTTGCAAACACTCAGAGCCTTAAAGTACGGTTTTCATCAATGTGGTTTTTGGTGAAAAACCTATTTCAAGGTTCTGTGCGTTTTCAGACACGTACAATATGTATTTTTTGTGTTTCTGATGAAATCCCTCCTTTTAATGCATTTTCTCACAGAAAATGAGTCTCTCGCCATGGGAAAATGGCTTTCTTGAGAAAGCATATTCTGGTCGAGAAATGGTGTTTTAAACAATAAAAACGACTCCCGGCCTTATTTAGTTCACATTTTTACTTTTGGTAACGTAGCCCGTATTCATAACGCACTAAACCTTTTTATCGCGTTAAACGCCTTTTCTCGACAACAAAAGCACAATTTCATCAGAAACAAACAAAACAAGAAAAATGAATCTATTCAACAAGTCTGCAACACATCCTTAAGAGTTACATGATTTCACCCAATGTCAATGTGTAATTTCTCCAGTTCTGATCATTGTTTAGGTTGTTGGTAGCTTGGTCCAATGCCAAAACAGAGTGAAATCTTTTTATGGCTTTAAACGCGTTTTCTCCTTGAGAGAAACATGATTTCACTGAAAACGTTATAGTTTAAACATGCCTGTTGTACATGATGCAAACACTCAGAGCCTTAAAGTACGGATTTCATTAATGTGGTTTTTGGTGAGAAACCTTCTATTTCAAGGTTCTGTGCGTTTTCAGACACGTACAATATGTATTTTTTGTGTTTCCTATGAAATCCCTCCTTTTAATGCATTTTCTCACAGAAAATGAGTCTCTTGCCATGGGAAAATGGCTTTCTTGAAAAAGCATATTCTGGTCGAGAAATGGTGTTTTAAACAATAAAAACGACTCCCGGCCTTATTTAGTTCACATTTTTACTTTTGGTAACGTAGCCCGTATTCATAACGCACTAAACCTTTTTACCGCGTTAAACGCCTTTTCTCGACAACAAAAGCACAATTTCATCAAAAACAAACAAAACAAGAAAAATGAATCTATTCAACAAGTCTGCAACACATCCTTAAGAGTTACATGATTTCAACCAATGTCAATGTGTAATTTCCCCAGTTCTGATCATTGTTTAGGTTGTTGGTAGCTTGGTCCAATGCCAAAACACAGTGAAATCTCTTTATGGCTTTAAACGCGTTTTCTCCTCGAGAGAAACATGATTTCACTAAAAACGATATAGTTCAAACATGCCTGTTGTAACTGTCTGCAAACACTCAGAGCCTTAAAGTAGGGTTTTCACCAATGTGTTTTTTGGTGAGAAACCTTCTATTTCAACGTTCGGTGCGTTATCAGACACGTACAATATGTATTTTTGTGTTTCTGATGAAATCCCTCCTTTTAATGCATTTTCTCACAGAAAATGAGTCTCTCGCCATGGGAAAATGGCCTTCTTGAGAAAGCATATTCTGGTCGAGAAATGGTGTTTTAAACAATAAAAACGACTCCCGGCCTTATTTAGTTCACATTTTTACTTTTGGTAACGTAGCCCGTATTCATAACGCACTAAACCTTTTTATCGCGTTAAACGCCTTTTCTCGACAAGAAAAGCACAATTTCATCAGAAACAAACAAAACAAGAAAAATGAATCTATTCAACAAGTCTGCAACACATCTTTAAGAGTTACATGATTTCACCCAATGTCAATGTGTAATTTCTCCAGTTCTGATCATTGTTTAGGTTGTTGGTAGCTTGGTCCAATGCCAAAATACAGCGAAATCTTTTTATGGCTTTAAACGCGTTTTCTCCTCGAGAGAAACATGATTTCACTAAAAACGATATAGTTTAAACATGCCTGTTGTACATATTTGCAAACACTCAGAGCCTTAAAGTACGGTTTTCATCAATGTGGTTTTTGGTGAAAAACCTATTTCAAGGTTCTGTGCGTTTTCAGACACGTACAATATGTATTTTTTGTGTTTCTGATGAAATCCCTCCTTTTAATGCATTTTCTCACAGAAAATGAGTCTCTCGCCATGGGAAAATGGCTTTCTTGAGAAAGCATATTCTGGTCGAGAAATGGTGTTTTAAACAATAAAAACGACTCCCGGCCTTATTTAGTTCACATTTTTACTTTTGGTAACGTAGCCCGTATTCATAACGCACTAAACCTTTTTATCGCGTTAAACGCCTTTTCTCGACAACAAAAGCACAATTTCATCAGAAACAAACAAAACAAGAAAAATGAATCTATTCAACAAGTCTGCAACACATCCTTAAGAGTTACATGATTTCACCCAATGTCAATGTGTAATTTCTCCAGTTCTGATCATTGTTTAGGTTGTTGGTAGCTTGGTCCAATGCCAAAACAGAGTGAAATCTTTTTATGGCTTTAAACGCGTTTTCTCCTTGAGAGAAACATGATTTCACTGAAAACGTTATAGTTTAAACATGCCTGTTGTACATGATGCAAACACTCAGAGCCTTAAAGTACGGATTTCATTAATGTGGTTTTTGGTGAGAAACCTTCTATTTCAAGGTTCTGTGCGTTTTCAGACACGTACAATATGTATTTTTTGTGTTTCTGATGAAATCCCTCCTTTTAATGCATTTTCTCACAGAAAATGAGTCTCTTGCCATGGGAAAATGGCTTTCTTGAAAAAGCATATTCTGGTCGAGAAATGGTGTTTTAAACAATAAAAACGACTCCCGGCCTTATTTAGTTCACATTTTTACTTTTGGTAACGTAGCCCGTATTCATAACGCACTAAACCTTTTTACCGCGTTAAACGCCTTTTCTCGACAACAAAAGCACAATTTCATCAAAAACAAACAAAACAAGAAAAATGAATCTATTCAACAAGTCTGCAACACATCCTTAAGAGTTACATGATTTCACCCAATGTCAATGTGTAATTTCTCCAGTTCTGATCATTGTTTAGGTTGTTGGCAGCTTGGTCCAATGCCAAAACACAGTGAAATCTTTTTATGGCTTTAAACGCGTTTTCTCCTCGAGAAAAACATGATTTCACTAAAAACGTTATAGTTTAAACATGCCTGTTGTTCATGTCTGCAAACACTCAGAGCCTTAAAGTACGGCTTTCACCAATGTGATTTTTGGTGAGAAACCTTCTATTTCAAGGTTCTGTGCGTTTTCAGACATGTACAATATGTATTTTTTGTGTTTCTGATGAAATCCCTCCTTTTAATGCATTTTCTCACAGAAAATGAGTCTCTCGCCATGGGAAAATGGCGTTCTTGAGAAAGCATATTCTGGTCGAGAAATGGTGTTTTAAACAATAAAAACGACTCCCGGCCTTATTTAGTTCACATTTTTACTTTTGGTAACGTAGCCCGTATTCATAACGCACTAAACCTTTTTATCGCGTTAAACGCCTTTTCTCGACAACAAAAGCACAATTTCATCAGAAACAAACAAAACAAGAAAAATGAATCTATTCAACAAGTCTGCAACACATCCTTAAGAGTTACATGATTTCAACCAATGTCAATGTGTAATTTCCCCAGTTCTGATCATTGTTTAGGTTGTTGGTAGCTTGGTCCAATGCCAAAACACAGTGAAATCTCTTTATGGCTTTAAACGCGTTTTCTCCTCGAGAGAAACATGATTTCACTAAAAACGATATAGTTCAAACATGCCTGTTGTAACTGTCTGCAAACACTCAGAGCCTTAAAGTAGGGTTTTCACCAATGTGTTTTTTGGTGAGAAACCTTCTATTTCAAGGTTCGGTGCGTTATCAGACACGTACAATATGTATTTTTTGTGTTTCTGATGAAATCCCTCCTTTTAATGCATTTTCTCACAGAAAATGAGTCTCTCGCCATGGGAAAATGGCCTTCTTGAGAAAGCATATTCTGGTCGAGAAATGGTGTTTTAAACAATAAAAACGACTCCCAGCCTTATTTAGTTCACATTTTTACTTTTGGTAACGTAGCCCGTATTCATAACGCACTAAACCTTTTTATCGCGTTAAACGCCTTTTCTCTACAAGAAAAGCACAATTTCATCAGAAACAAACAAAACAAGAAAAATGAATCTATTCAACAAGTCTGCAACACATCTTTAAGAGTTACATGATTTCACCCAATGTCAATGTGTAATTTCTCCAGTTCTGATCATTGTTTAGGTTGTTGGTAGCTTGGTCCAATGCCAAAATACAGCGAAATCTTTTTATGGCTTTAAACGCGTTTTCTCCTCGAGAGAAACATGATTTCACTAAAATCGTTATAGTTTAAACATGCCTGTTGTACATGTTTGCAAACACTCAGAGCCTTAAAGTACGGTTTTCACCAATGTGTTTTTTGGTGAGAAACCTTCTATTTCAAGGTTCTGTGCGTTTTCAGACATGTACAATATGTATTTTTTGTGTTTCTGATGAAATCCCTCCTTTTAATGCTTTTTTTCACAGAAAATGAGTCTCTCGCCATGGGAAAATGGCGTTCTTGAGAAAGCATATTCTGGTCGAGAAATGGTGTTTTAAACAATAAAAACGACTCCCGGCCTTATTTAGTTCACATTTTTACTTTTGGTAACGTAGCCCGTATTCATAACGTACTAAACCTTTTTATCGCGTTAAACGCCTTTTCTCGACAAGAAAAGCACAATTTCATCAGAAACAAACAAAACAAGAAAAATGAATCTATTCAACAAGTCTGCAACACATCCTTAAGAGTTACATGATTTCAACCAATGTCAATGTGTAATTTCCCCAGTTCTGATCATTGTTTAGGTTGTTGGTAGCTTGGTCCAATGCCAAAACACAGTAAATCTCTTTATGGCTTTAAACGCGTTTTCTCCTCGAGAGAAACATGATTTCACTAAAAACGATATAGTTCAAACATGCCTGTTGTAACTGTCTTCAAACACTCAGAGCCTTAAAGTAGGGTTTTCACCAATGTGTTTTTTGGTGAGAAACCTTCTATTTCAAGGTTCGGTGCGTTATCAGACACGTACAATATGTATTTTTTGTGTTTCTGATGAAATCCCTCCTTTTAATGCATTTTCTCACAGAAAATGAGTCTCTCGCCATGGGAAAATGGCGTTCTTGAGAAAGCATATTCTGGTCGAGAAATGGTGTTTTAAACAATAAAAACGACTCCCGGCCTTATTTAGTTCACATTTTTACTTTTGTTAACCTAGCCCGTATTCATAACGCACTAAACCTTTTTACCGCGTTAAACGCCTTTTCTCGACAAGAAAAGCACAATTTCATCAGAAACAAACAAAACAAGAAAAATGAATCTATTCAACAAGTCTGCAACATATTCTTAAGAGTTACATGCTTTCACCCAATGTCAATGTGTAATTTCTCCAGTTCTGATCATTGTTTAGGTTGTTGGTAGCTTGGTCCAATGCCAAAACACAGTGAAATCTCTTTATGGCTTTAAACGCGTTTTCTCCTCGAGAGAAACATGATTTCACTAAAAACGTTATAGTTTAAACATGCCTGTTGTAACTGTCTGCAAACACTCAGAGCCTTAAAGTACGGTTTTCACCAATGTGTCTTTTGGTGAGAAACCTTCTATTTCAAGGTTCTGTGCGTTTTCAGACATGTACAATATGTATTTTTTGTGTTTCTGATGAAATCCCTCCTTTTAATGCTTTTTTTCACAGAAAATGAGTCTCTCGCCATGGGAAAATGGCGTTCTTGAGAAAGCATATTCTGGTCGAGAAATGGTGTTTTAAACAATAAAAACGACTCCCGGCCTTATTTAGTTCACATTTTTACTTTTGGTAACGTAGCCCCGTATTCATAACGCACTAAACCTTTTTATCGCGTTAAACGCCTTTTCTCGACAAGAAAAGCACAATTTCATCAGAAACAAACAAAACAAGAAAAATGAATCTATTCAACAAGTCTGCAACACATCCTTAAGAGTTACATGATTTCAACCAATGTCAATGTGTAATTTCCCCAGTTCTGATCATTGTTTAGGTTGTTGGTAGCTTGGTCCAATGCCAAAACACAGTGAAATCTCTTTATGGCTTTAAACGCGTTTTCTCCTCGAGAGAAACATGATTTCACTAAAAACGATATAGTTCAAACATGCCTGTTGTAACTGTCTGCAAACACTCAGAGCCTTAAAGTAGGGTTTTCACCAATGTGTTTTTTGGTGAGAAACCTTCTATTTCAAGGTTCGGTGCGTTATCAGACACGTACAATATGTATTTTTGTGTTTCTGATGAAATCCCTCCTTTTAATGCATTTTCTCACAGAAAATGAGTCTCTCGCCATGGGAAAATGGCCTTCTTGAGAAAGCATATTCTGGTCGAGAAATGGTGTTTTAAACAATAAAAACGACTCCCGGCCTTATTTAGTTCACATTTTTACTTTTGGTAACGTAGCCCGTATTCATAACGCACTAAACCTTTTTATCGCGTTAAACGCCTTTTCTCGACAAGAAAAGCACAATTTCATCAGAAACAAACAAAACAAGAAAAATGAATCTATTCAACAAGTCTGCAACACATCTTTAAGAGTTACATGATTTCACCCAATGTCAATGTGTAATTTCTCCAGTTCTGATCATTGTTTAGGTTGTTGGTAGCTTGGTCCAATGCCAAAATACAGCGAAATCTTTTTATGGCTTTAAACGCGTTTTCTCCTCGAGAGAAACATGATTTCACTAAAAACGATATAGTTTAAACATGCCTGTTGTACATATTTGCAAACACTCAGAGCCTTAAAGTACGGTTTTCATCAATGTGGTTTTTGGTGAAAAACCTATTTCAAGGTTCTGTGCGTTTTCAGACACGTACAATATGTATTTTTTGTGTTTCTGATGAAATCCCTCCTTTTAATGCATTTTCTCACAGAAAATGAGTCTCTCGCCATGGGAAAATGGCTTTCTTGAGAAAGCATATTCTGGTCGAGAAATGGTGTTTTAAACAATAAAAACGACTCCCGGCCTTATTTAGTTCACATTTTTACTTTTGGTAACGTAGCCCGTATTCATAACGCACTAAACCTTTTTATCGCGTTAAACGCCTTTTCTCGACAACAAAAGCACAATTTCATCAGAAACAAACAAAACAAGAAAAATGAATCTATTCAACAAGTCTGCAACACATCCTTAAGAGTTACATGATTTCACCCAATGTCAATGTGTAATTTCTCCAGTTCTGATCATTGTTTAGGTTGTTGGTAGCTTGGTCCAATGCCAAAACAGAGTGAAATCTTTTTATGGCTTTAAACGCGTTTTCTCCTTGAGAGAAACATGATTTCACTGAAAACGTTATAGTTTAAACATGCCTGTTGTACATGATGCAAACACTCAGAGCCTTAAAGTACGGATTTCATTAATGTGGTTTTTGGTGAGAAACCTTCTATTTCAAGGTTCTGTGCGTTTTCAGACACGTACAATATGTATTTTTTGTGTTTCCTATGAAATCCCTCCTTTTAATGCATTTTCTCACAGAAAATGAGTCTCTTGCCATGGGAAAATGGCTTTCTTGAAAAAGCATATTCTGGTCGAGAAATGGTGTTTTAAACAATAAAAACGACTCCCGGCCTTATTTAGTTCACATTTTTACTTTTGGTAACGTAGCCCGTATTCATAACGCACTAAACCTTTTTACCGCGTTAAACGCCTTTTCTCGACAACAAAAGCACAATTTCATCAAAAACAAACAAAACAAGAAAAATGAATCTATTCAACAAGTCTGCAACACATCCTTAAGAGTTACATGATTTCACCCAATGTCAATGTGTAATTTCTCCAGTTCTGATCATTGTTTAGGTTGTTGGCAGCTTGGTCCAATGCCAAAACACAGTGAAATCTTTTTATGGCTTTAAACGCGTTTTCTCCTCGAGAAAAACATGATTTCACTAAAAACGTTATAGTTTAAACATGCCTGTTGTACATGTCTGCAAACACTCAGAGCCTTAAAGTACGGCTTTCACCAATGTGATTTTTGGTGAGAAACCTTCTATTTCAAGGTTCTGTGCGTTTTCAGACATGTACAATATGTATTTTTTGTGTTTCTGATGAAATCCCTCCTTTTAATGCATTTTCTCACAGAAAATGAGTCTCTCGCCATGGGAAAATGGCGTTCTTGAGAAAGCATATTCTGGTCGAGAAATGGTGTTTTAAACAATAAAAACGACTCCCGGCCTTATTTAGTTCACATTTTTACTTTTGTTAACCTAGCCCGTATTCATAACGCACTAAACCTTTTTATCGCGTTAAACGCCTTTTCTCGACAAGAAAAGCACAATTTCATCAGAAACAAACAAAACAAGAAAAATGAATCTATTCAACAAGTCTGCAACATATTCTTAAGAGTTACATGCTTTCACCCAATGTCAATGTGTAATTTCTCCAGTTCTGATCATTGTTTAGGTTGTTGGTAGCTTGGTCCAATGCCAAAACACAGTGAAATCTCTTTATGGCTTTAAACGCGTTTTCTCCTCGAGAGAAACATGATTTCACTAAAAACGTTATAGTTTAAACATGCATGTTGTAACTGTCTGCAAACACTCAGAGCCTTAAAGTACGGTTTTCACCAATGTGTTTTTTGGTGAGAAACCTTCTATTTCAAGGTTCTGTGCGTTTTCAGACATGTACAATATGTATTTTTTGTGTTTCTGATGAAATCCCTCCTTTTAATGCATTTTCTCACAGAAAATGAGTCTCTCGCCATGGGAAAATGGCGTTCTTGAGAAAGCATATTCTGGTCGAGAAATGGTGTTTTAAACAATAAAAACGACTCCCGGCCTTATTTAGTTCACATTTTTACTTTTGGTAACGTAGCCCGTATTCATAACGTACTAAACCTTTTTATCGCGTTAAACGCCTTTTCTCGACAAGAAAAGCACAATTTCATCAGAAACAAACAAAACAAGAAAAATGAATCTATTCAACAAGTCTGCAACACATCCTTAAGAGTTACATGATTTCAACCAATGTCAATGTGTAATTTCCCCAGTTCTGATCATTGTTTAGGTTGTTGGTAGCTTGGTCCAATGCCAAAACACAGTAAATCTCTTTATGGCTTTAAACGCGTTTTCTCCTCGAGAGAAACATGATTTCACTAAAAACGATATAGTTCAAACATGCCTGTTGTAACTGTCTTCAAACACTCAGAGCCTTAAAGTAGGGTTTTCACCAATGTGTTTTTTGGTGAGAAACCTTCTATTTCAAGGTTCGGTGCGTTATCAGACACGTACAATATGTATTTTTTGTGTTTCTGATGAAATCCCTCCTTTTAATGCATTTTCTCACAGAAAATGAGTCTCTCGCCATGGGAAAATGGCTTTCTTGAGAAAGCATATTCTGGTCGAGAAATGGTGTTTTAAACAATAAAAACGACTCCCAGCCTAATTTAGTTCACATTTTAACTTTTGTTAACCTAGCCCGTATTCATAACGCACTAAACCTTTTTATCGCGTTAAACGCCTTTTCTCGACAAGAAAAGCACAATTTCATCAGAAACAAACAAAACAAGAAAAATGAATCTATTCAACAAGTCTGCAACATATTCTTAAGAGTTACATGCTTTCACCCAATGTCAATGTGTAATTTCTCCAGTTCTGATCATTGTTTAGGTTGTTGGTAGCTTGGTCCAATGCCAAAACACAGTGAAATCTCTTTATGGCTTTAAACGCGTTTTCTCCTCGAGAGAAACATGATTTCACTAAAAACGTTATAGTTTAAACATGCCTGTTGTAACTGTCTGCAAACACTCAGAGCCTTAAAGTACGGTTTTCACCAATGTGTTTTTTGGTGAGAAACCTTCTATTTCAAGGTTCTGTGCGTTTTCAGACATGTACAATATGTATTTTTTGTGTTTCTGATGAAATCCCTCCTTTTAATGCATTTTCTCACAGAAAATGAGTCTCTCGCCATGGGAAAATGGCGTTCTTGAGAAAGCATATTCTGGTCGAGAAATGGTGTTTTAAACAATAAAAACGACTCCCGGCCTTATTTAGTTCACATTTTTACTTTTGGTAACGTAGCCCGTATTCATAACGCACTAAACCTTTTTATCGCGTTAAACGCCTTTTCTCGACAACAAAAGCACAATTTCATCAGAAACAAACAAAACAAGAAAAATGAATCTATTCAACAAGTCTGCAACACATCCTTAAGAGTTACATGCTTTCACCCAATGTCAATGTGTAATTTCTCCAGTTCTGATCATTGTTTAGGTTGTTGGTAGCTTGGTCCAATGCCAAAACACAGTGAAATCTCTTTATGGCTTTAAACGCGTTTTCTCCTCGAGAGAAACATGATTTCACTAAAAACGTTATAGTTTAAACATGCCTGTTGTAACTGTCTGCAAACACTCAGAGCCTTAAAGTACGGTTTTCACCAATGTGTTTTTTGGTGAGAAACCTTCTATTTCAAGGTTCTGTGCGTTTTCAGACATGTACAATATGTATTTTTTGTGTTTCTGATGAAATCCCTCCTTTTAATGCATTTTCTCACAGAAAATGAGTCTCTCGCCATGGGAAAATGGCGTTCTTGAGAAAGCATATTCTGGTCGAGAAATGGTGTTTTAAACAATAAAAACGACTCCCGGCCTTATTTAGTTCACATTTTTACTTTTGGTAACGTAGCCCGTATTCATAACGTACTAAACCTTTTTATCGCGTTAAACGCCTTTTCTCGACAAGAAAAGCACAATTTCATCAGAAACAAACAAAACAAGAAAAATGAATCTATTCAACAAGTCTGCAACACATCCTTAAGAGTTACATGATTTCAACCAATGTCAATGTGTAATTTCCCCAGTTCTGATCATTGTTTAGGTTGTTGGTAGCTTGGTCCAATGCCAAAACACAGTAAATCTCTTTATGGCTTTAAACGCGTTTTCTCCTCGAGAGAAACATGATTTCACTAAAAACGATATAGTTCAAACATGCCTGTTGTAACTGTCTTCAAACACTCAGAGCCTTAAAGTAGGGTTTTCACCAATGTGTTTTTTGGTGAGAAACCTTCTATTTCAAGGTTCGGTGCGTTATCAGACACGTACAATATGTATTTTTTGTGTTTCTGATGAAATCCCTCCTTTTAATGCATTTTCTCACAGAAAATGAGTCTCTCGCCATGGGAAAATGGCGTTCTTGAGAAAGCATATTCTGGTCGAGAAATGGTGTTTTAAACAATAAAAACGACTCCCGGCCTTATTTAGTTCACATTTTTACTTTTGTTAACCTAGCCCGTATTCATAACGCACTAAACCTTTTTACCGCGTTAAACGCCTTTTCTCGACAACAAAAGCACAATTTCATCAGAAACAAACAAAACAAGAAAAATGAATCTATTCAACAAGTCTGCAACATATTCTTAAGAGTTACATGCTTTCACCCAATGTCAATGTGTAATTTCTCCAGTTCTGATCATTGTTTAGGTTGTTGGTAGCTTGGTCCAATGTCAAAACACAGTGAAATCTCTTTATGGCTTTAAACGCGTTTTCTCCTCGAGAGAAACATGATTTCACTAAAAACGTTATAGTTTAAACATGCCTGTTGTAACTGTCTGCAAACACTCAGAGCCTTAAAGTACGGTTTTCACCAATGTGTCTTTTGGTGAGAAACCTTCTATTTCAAGGTTCTGTGCGTTTTCAGACATGTACAATATGTATTTTTTGTGTTTTCTGATGAAATCCCTCCTTTTAATGCTTTTTTTCACAGAAAATGAGTCTCTCGCCATGGGAAAATGGCGTTCTTGAGAAAGCATATTCTGGTCGAGAAATGGTGTTTTAAACAATAAAAACGACTCCCGGCCTTATTTAGTTCACATTTTTACTTTTGGTAACGTAGCCCCGTATTCATAACGCACTAAACCTTTTTATCGCGTTAAACGCCTTTTCTCGACAAGAAAAGCACAATTTCATCAGAAACAAACAAAACAAGAAAAATGAATCTATTCAACAAGTCTGCAACACATCCTTAAGAGTTACATGATTTCAACCAATGTCAATGTGTAATTTCCCCAGTTCTGATCATTGTTTAGGTTGTTGGTAGCTTGGTCCAATGCCAAAACACAGTGAAATCTCTTTATGGCTTTAAACGCGTTTTCTCCTCGAGAGAAACATGATTTCACTAAAAACGATATAGTTCAAACATGCCTGTTGTAACTGTCTGCAAACACTCAGAGCCTTAAAGTAGGGTTTTCACCAATGTGTTTTTTGGTGAGAAACCTTCTATTTCAAGGTTCGGTGCGTTATCAGACACGTACAATATGTATTTTTGTGTTTCTGATGAAATCCCTCCTTTTAATGCATTTTCTCACAGAAAATGAGTCTCTCGCCATGGGAAAATGGTCTTCTTGAGAAAGCATATTCTGGTCGAGAAATGGTGTTTTAAACAATAAAAACGACTCCCGGCCTTATTTAGTTCACATTTTTACTTTTGGTAACGTAGCCCGTATTCATAACGCACTAAACCTTTTTATCGCGTTAAACGCCTTTTCTCGACAAGAAAAGCACAATTTCATCAGAAACAAACAAAACAAGAAAAATGAATCTATTCAACAAGTCTGCAACACATCTTTAAGAGTTACATGATTTCACCCAATGTCAATGTGTAATTTCTCCAGTTCTGATCATTGTTTAGGTTGTTGGTAGCTTGGTCCAATGCCAAAATACAGCGAAATCTTTTTATGGCTTTAAACGCGTTTTCTCCTCGAGAGAAACATGATTTCACTAAAAACGATATAGTTTAAACATGCCTGTTGTACATGTTTGCAAACACTCAGAGCCTTAAAGTACGGTTTTCATCAATGTGGTTTTTGGTGAAAAACCTTCTATTTCAAGGTTCTGTGCGTTTTCAGACACGTACAATATGTATTTTTTGTGTTTCTGATGAAATCCCTCCTTTTAATGCATTTTCTCACAGAAAATGAGTCTCTCGCCATGGGAAAATGGCTTTCTTGAGAAAGCATATTCTGGTCGAGAAATGGTGTTTTAAACAATAAAAACGACTCCCGGCCTTATTTAGTTCACATTTTTACTTTTGGTAACGTAGCCCGTATTCATAACGCACTAAACCTTTTTATCGCGTTAAACGCCTTTTCTCGACAACAAAAGCACAATTTCATCAGAAACAAACAAAACAAGAAAAATGAATCTATTCAACAAGTCTGCAACACATCCTTAAGAGTTACATGATTTCAGCCAATGTCAATGTGTAATTTCTCCAGTTCTGATCATTGTTTAGGTTGTTGGTAGCTTGGTCCAATGCCAAAACAGAGTGAAATCTTTTTATGGCTTTAAACGCGTTTTCTCCTTGAGAGAAACATGATTTCACTGAAAACGTTATAGTTTAAACATGCCTGTTGTACATGATGCAAACACTCAGAGCCTTAAAGTACGGATTTCATTAATGTGGTTTTTGGTGAGAAACCTTCTATTTCAAGGTTCTGTGCGTTTTCAGACACGTACAATATGTATTTTTTGTGTTTCTGATGAAATCCCTCCTTTTAATGCATTTTCTCACAGAAAATGAGTCTCTTGCCATGGGAAAATGGCTTTCTTGAAAAAGCATATTCTGGTCGAGAAATGGTGTTTTAAACAATAAAAACGACTCCCGGCCTTATTTAGTTCACATTTTTACTTTTGGTAACGTAGCCCGTATTCATAACGCACTAAACCTTTTTACCGCGTTAAACGCCTTTTCTCGACAACAAAAGCACAATTTCATCAAAAACAAACAAAACAAGAAAAATGAATCTATTCAACAAGTCTGCAACACATCCTTAAGAGTTACATGATTTCACCCAATGTCAATGTGTAATTTCTCCAGTTCTGATCGTTGTTTAGGTTGTTGGCAGCTTGGTCCAATGCCAAAACACAGTGAAATCTTTTTATGGCTTTAAACGCGTTTTCTCCTCGAGAAAAACATGATTTCACTAAAAGCGTTATAGTTTAAACATGCCTGTTGTACATGTCTGCAAACACTCAGAGCCTTAAAGTACGGCTTTCACCAATGTGATTTTTGGTGAGAAACCTTCTATTTCAAGGTTCTGTGCGTTTTCAGACATGTACAATATGTATTTTTTGTGTTTCTGATGAAATCCCTCCTTTTAATGCATTTTCTCACAGAAAATGAGTCTCTCGCCATGGGAAAATGGCGTTCTTGAGAAAGCATATTCTGGTCGAGAAATGGTGTTTTAAACAATAAAAACGACTCCCGGCCTTATTTAGTTCACATTTTTACTTTTGTTAACCTAGCCCGTATTCATAACGCACTAAACCTTTTTATCGCGTTAAACGCCTTTTCTCGACAAGAAAAGCACAATTTCATCAGAAACAAACAAAACAAGAAAAATGAATCTATTCAACAAGTCTGCAACATATTCTTAAGAGTTACATGCTTTCACCCAATGTCAATGTGTAATTTCTCCAGTTCTGATCATTGTTTAGGTTGTTGGTAGCTTGGTCCAATGCCAAAACACAGTGAAATCTCTTTATGGCTTTAAACGCGTTTTCTCCTCGAGAGAAACATGATTTCACTAAAAACGTTATAGTTTAAACATGCATGTTGTAACTGTCTGCAAACACTCAGAGCCTTAAAGTACGGTTTTCACCAATGTGTTTTTTGGTGAGAAACCTTCTATTTCAAGGTTCTGTGCGTTTTCAGACATGTACAATATGTATTTTTTGTGTTTCTGATGAAATCCCTCCTTTTAATGCATTTTCTCACAGAAAATGAGTCTCTCGCCATGGGAAAATGGCGTTCTTGAGAAAGCATATTCTGGTCGAGAAATGGTGTTTTAAACAATAAAAACGACTCCCGGCCTTATTTAGTTCACATTTTTACTTTTGGTAACGTAGCCCGTATTCATAACGTACTAAACCTTTTTATCGCGTTAAACGCCTTTTCTCGACAAGAAAAGCACAATTTCATCAGAAACAAACAAAACAAGAAAAATGAATCTATTCAACAAGTCTGCAACACATCCTTAAGAGTTACATGATTTCAACCAATGTCAATGTGTAATTTCCCCAGTTCTGATCATTGTTTAGGTTGTTGGTAGCTTGGTCCAATGCCAAAACACAGTGAAATCTCTTTATGGCTTTAAACGCGTTTTCTCCTCGAGAGAAACATGATTTCACTAAAAACGTTATAGTTTAAACATGCATGTTGTAACTGTCTGCAAACACTCAGAGCCTTAAAGTACGGTTTTCACCAATGTGTTTTTTGGTGAGAAACCTTCTATTTCAAGGTTCGGTGCGTTATCAGACACGTACAATATGTATTTTTTGTGTTTCTGATGAAATCCCTCCTTTTAATGCATTTTCTCACAGAAAATGAGTCTCTCGCCATGGGAAAATGGCTTTCTTGAGAAAGCATATTCTGGTCGAGAAATGGTGTTTTAAACAATAAAAACGACTCCCAGCCTAATTTAGTTCACATTTTAACTTTTGTTAACCTAGCCCGTATTCATAACGCACTAAACCTTTTTATCGCGTTAAACGCCTTTTCTCGACAAGAAAAGCACAATTTCATCAGAAACAAACAAAACAAGAAAAATGAATCTATTCAACAAGTCTGCAACATATTCTTAAGAGTTACATGCTTTCACCCAATGTCAATGTGTAATTTCTCCAGTTCTGATCATTGTTTAGGTTGTTGGTAGCTTGGTCCAATGCCAAAACACAGTGAAATCTCTTTATGGCTTTAAACGCGTTTTCTCCTCGAGAGAAACATGATTTCACTAAAAACGTTATAGTTTAAACATGCCTGTTGTAACTGTCTGCAAACACTCAGAGCCTTAAAGTACGGTTTTCACCAATGTGTTTTTTGGTGAGAAACCTTCTATTTCAAGGTTCTGTGCGTTTTCAGACATGTACAATATGTATTTTTTGTGTTTCTGATGAAATCCCTCCTTTTAATGCATTTTCTCACAGAAAATGAGTCTCTCGCCATGGGAAAATGGCGTTCTTGAGAAAGCATATTCTGGTCGAGAAATGGTGTTTTAAACAATAAAAACGACTCCCGGCCTTATTTAGTTCACATTTTTACTTTTGTTAACGTAGCCCGTATTCATAACGTACTAAACCTTTTTATCGCGTTAAACGCCTTTTCTCGACAAGAAAAGCACAATTTCATCAGAAACAAACAAAACAAGAAAAATGAATCTATTCAACAAGTCTGCAACATATTCTTAAGAGTTACATGCTTTCACCCAATGTCAATGTGTAATTTCTCCAGTTCTGATCATTTTTTAGGTTGTTGGTAGCTTGGTCCAATGCCAAAACACAGTGAAATCTCTTTATGGCTTTAAACGCGTTTTCTCCTCGAGAGAAACATGATTTCACTAAAAACGTTATAGTTTAAACATGCCTGTTGTAACTGTCTGCAAACACTCAGAGCCTTAAAGTACGGTTTTCACCAATGTGTTTTTTGGTGAGAAACCTTCTATTTCAAGGTTCTGTGCGTTTTCAGACATGTACAATATGTATTTTTTGTGTTTCTGATGAAATCCCTCCTTTTAATGCTTTTTTTCACAGAAAATGAGTCTCTCGCCATGGGAAAATGGCGTTCTTGAGAAAGCATATTCTGGTCGAGAAATGGTGTTTTAAACAATAAAAACGACTCCCGGCCTTATTTAGTTCACATTTTTACTTTTGGTAACGTAGCCCGTATTCATAACGCACTAAACCTTTTTATCGCGTTAAACGCCTTTTCTCGACAAGAAAAGCACAATTTCATCAGAAACAAACAAAACAAGAAAAATGAATCTATTCAACAAGTCTGCAACATATTCTTAAGAGTTACATGATTTCAACCAATGTCAATGTGTAATTTCCCCAGTTCTGATCATTGTTTAGGTTGTTGGTAGCTTGGTCCAATGCCAAAACACAGTGAAATCTCTTTATGGCTTTAAACGCGTTTTCTCCTTGAGAGAAACATGATTTCACTAAAAACGATATAGTTCAAACATGCCTGTTGTACATGATGCAAACACTCAGAGCCTTAAAATACGGATTTCATCAATGTGGTTTTTGGTGAGAAACCTTCTATTTCAAGGTTCTGTGCGTTTTCAGACATGTACAATATGTATTTTTTGTGTTTCTGATGAAATCCCTCCTTTTAATGCATTTTCTCACAGAAAATGAGTCTCTCGCCATGGGAAAATGGCGTTCTTGAGAACGCATATTCTGGTCGAGAAATGGTGTTTTAAACAATAAAAACGACTCCCGGCCTTATTTAGTTCACATTTTTACTTTTGGTAACGTAGCCCGTATTCATAACGCACTAAACCTTTTTATCGCGTTAAACGCCTTTTCTCGACAAGAAAAGCACAATTTCATCAGAAACAAACAAAACAAGAAAAATGAATCTATTCAACAAGTCTGCAACACATCCTTAAGAGTTACATGATTTCACCCAATGTCAATGTGTAATTTCTCCAGTTCTGATCATTGTTTAGGTTGTTGGTAGCTTGGTCCAATGCCAAAACAGAGTGAAATCTTTTTATGGCTTTATACGCGTTTTCTCCTTGAGAGAAACATGATTTCACTAAAAACGTTATTTTAAACATGCCTGTTGTACATGTCTGCAAACACTCAGAGCCTTAAAGTATGGATTTCATCAATGTGGTTTTTGGTGAGAAACCTTCTATTTCAAGGTTCTGTGCGTTTTCAGATACGTACAATATGTATTTTTTGTTTTTCTGATGAAATCCCTCCTTTTAATGCATTTTCTCACAGAAAATGAGTCTCTTGCCATGGGAAAATGGCGTTCTTGAGAACGCATATTCTGGTCGAGAAACGGTGTTTTAAACAATAAAAACGACTCCCGGCCTTATTTAGTTCACATTTTTACTTTTGGTAACGTAGCCCGTATTCATAACGCACTAAACCTTTTTATCGCGTTAAACGCCTTTTCTCGACAAGAAAAGCACAATTTCATCAGAAACAAACAAAACAAGAAAAATGAATCTATTCAACAAGTCTGCAACACATCCTTAAGAGTTACATGATTTCACCCAATGTCAATGTGTAATTTCTCCAGTTCTGATCATTGTTTAGGTTGTTGGTAGCTTGGTCCAATGCCAAAACAGAGTGAAATCTTTTTATGGCTTTAAACGCGTTTTCTCCTTGAGAGAAACATGATTTCACTGAAAACGTTATAGTTTAAACATGCCTGTTGTACATGATGCAAACACTCAGAGCCTTAAAATACGGATTTCATCAATGTGGTTTTTGGTGAGAAACCTTCTATTTCAAGGTTCTGTGCGTTTTCAGACATGTACAATATGTATTTTTTGTGTTTCTGATGAAATCCCTCCTTTTAATGCATTTTCTCACAGAAAATGAGTCTCTCGCCATGGGAAAATGGCGTTCTTGAGAACGCATATTCTGGTCGAGAAATGGTGTTTTAAACAATAAAAACGACTCCCGGCCTTATTTAGTTCACATTTTTACTTTTGGTAACGTAGCCCGTATTCATAACGCACTAAACCTTTTTATCGCGTTAAACGCCTTTTCTCGACAAGAAAAGCACAATTTCATCAGAAACAAACAAAACAAGAAAAATGAATCTATTCAACAAGTCTGCAACACATCCTTAAGAGTTACATGATTTCACCCAATGTCAATGTGTAATTTCTCCAGTTCTGATCATTGTTTAGGTTGTTGGTAGCTTGGTCCAATGCCAAAACAGAGTGAAATCTTTTTATGGCTTTATACGCGTTTTCTCCTTGAGAGAAACATGATTTCACTAAAAACGTTATTTTAAACATGCCTGTTGTACAAGTCTGCAAACACTCAGAGCCTTAAAGTATGGATTTCATCAATGTGGTTTTTGGTGAGAAACCTTCTATTTCAAGGTTCTGTGCGTTTTCAGATACGTACAATATGTATTTTTTGTTTTTCTGATGAAATCCCTCCTTTTAATGCATTTTCTCACAGAAAATGAGTCTCTTGCCATGGGAAAATGGCGTTCTTGAGAACGCATATTCTGGTCGAGAAATGGTGTTTTAAACAATAAAAACGACTCCCGGCCTTATTTAGTTCACATTTTTACTTTTGGTAACGTAGCCCGTATTCATAACGCACTAAACCTTTTTATCGCGTTAAACGCCTTTTCTCGACAAGAAAAGCACAATTTCATCAGAAACAAACAAAACAAGAAAAATGAATCTATTCAACAAGTCTGCAACACATCCTTAAGAGTTACATGATTTCACCCAATGTCAATGTGTAATTTCTCCAGTTCTGATCATTGTTTAGGTTGTTGGCAGCTTGGTCCAATGCCAAAACACAGTGAAATCTTTTTATGGCTTTAAACGCGTTTTCTCCTCGAGAAAAACATGATTTCACTAAAAACGTTATAGTTTAAACATGCCTGTTGTACATGTCTGCAAACACTCAGAGCCTTAAAGTACGGCTTTCACCAATGTGATTTTTGGTGAGAAACCTTCTATTTCAAGGTTCTGTGCGTTTTCAGACATGTACAATATGTATTTTTTGTGTTTCTGATGAAATCCCTCCTTTTAATGCATTTTCTCACAGAAAATGAGTCTCTCGCCATGGGAAAATGGCGTTCTTGAGAAAGCATATTCTGGTCGAGAAATGGTGTTTTAAACAATAAAAACGACTCCCGGCCTTATTTAGTTCACATTTTTACTTTTGTTAACCTAGCCCGTATTCATAACGCACTAAACCTTTTTATCGCGTTAAACGCCTTTTCTCGACAAGAAAAGCACAATTTCATCAGAAACAAACAAAACAAGAAAAATGAATCTATTCAACAAGTCTGCAACACATCCTTAAGAGTTACATGATTTCACCCAATGTCAATGTGTAATTTCTCCAGTTCTGATCATTGTTTAGGTTGTTGGTAGCTTGGTCCAATGCCAAAACAGAGTGAAATCTTTTTATGGCTTTAAACGCGTTTTCTCCTTGAGAGAAACATGATTTCACTAAAAACGTTATAGTTTAAACATGCCTGTTGTACATGTCTGCAAACACTCAGAGCCTTAAAGTATGGATTTCATCAATGTGGTTTTTGGTGAGAAACCTTCTATTTCAAGGTTCTGTGCGTTTTCAGACACGTACAATATGTATTTTTTGTTTTTCTGATGAAATCCCTCCTTTTAATGCATTTTCTCACAGAAAATGAGTCTCTTGCCATGGGAAAATGGCTTTCTTGAAAAAGCATATTCTGGTCGAGAAACGGTGTTTTAAACAATAAAAACGACTCCCGGCCTTATTTAGTTCACATTTTAACTTTTGTTAACCTAGCCCGTATTCATAACGCACTAAACCTTTTTACCGCGTTAAACGCCTTTTCTCGACAAGAAAAGCACAATTTCATCAAAAACAAACAAAACAAGAAAAATGAATCTATTCAACAAGTCTGCAACACATCCTTAAGAGTTACATGATTTCACCCAATGTCAATGTGTAATTTCTCCAGTTCTGATCATTGTTTAGGTTGTTGGCAGCTTGGTCCAATGCCAAAACACAGTGAAATCTCTTTATGGCTTTAAACGCGTTTTCTCCTCGAGAGAAACATGATTTCACTAAAAACGTTATAGTTTAAACATGCCTGTTGTAACTGTCTGCAAACACTCAGAGCCTTAAAGTACGGTTTTCACCAATGTGTCTTTTGGTGAGAAACCTTCTATTTCAAGGTTCTGTTCAATTTCAGACACGTACAATATGTATTTTTTGTGTTTCTGATGAAATCCCTCCTTTTAATGCATTTTTCACAGAAAATGAGTCTCTCGCCATGGGAAAATGGCTTTCTTGAGAAAGCATATTCTGGTCGAGAAATGGTGTTTTAAACAATAAAAACGACTCCCAGCCTAATTTAGTTCACATTTTAACTTTTGTTAACCTAGCCCGTATTCATAACGCACTAAACCTTTTTATCGCGTTAAACGCCTTTTCTCGACAAGAAAAGCACAATTTCATCAGAAACAAACAAAACAAGAAAAATGAATCTATTCAACAAGTCTGCAACATATTCTTAAGAGTTACATGCTTTCACCCAATGTCAATGTGTAATTTCTCCAGTTCTGATCATTGTTTAGGTTGTTGGCAGCTTGGTCCAATGCCAAAACACAGTGAAATCTTTTTATGGCTTTAAACGCGTTTTCTCCTCGAGAAAAACATGATTTCACTAAAAACGTTATAGTTTAAACATGCCTGTTGTACATGTCTGCAAACACTCAGAGCCTTAAAGTACGGCTTTCACCAATGTGATTTTTGGTGAGAAACCTTCTATTTCAAGGTTCTGTGCGTTTTCAGACATGTACAATATGTATTTTTTGTGTTTCTGATGAAATCCCTCCTTTTAATGCATTTTCTCACAGAAAATGAGTCTCTCGCCATGGGAAAATGGCGTTCTTGAGAAAGCATATTCTGGTCGAGAAATGGTGTTTTAAACAATAAAAACGACTCCCGGCCTTATTTAGTTCACATTTTTACTTTTGTTAACCTAGCCCGTATTCATAACGCACTAAACCTTTTTATCGCGTTAAACGCCTTTTCTCGACAAGAAAAGCACAATTTCATCAGAAACAAAAAAAACAAGAAAAATGAATCTATTCAACAAGTCTGCAA
Source organism: Lampris incognitus (assembly GCF_029633865.1). Taxonomy (NCBI): domain Eukaryota; kingdom Metazoa; phylum Chordata; class Actinopteri; order Lampriformes; family Lampridae; genus Lampris; species Lampris incognitus. Next base: position 48,517,442 of record NC_079213.1, on the reverse strand, counting down.
CACATCCTTAAGAGTTACATGATTTCACCCAATGTCAATGTGTAATTTCTCCAGTTCTGATCATTGTTTAGGTTGTTGGTAGCTTGGTCCAATGCCAAAACAGAGTGAAATCTTTTTATGGCTTTAAACGCGTTTTCTCCTTGAGAGAAACATGATTTCACTAAAAACGTTATAGTTTAAACATGCCTGTTGTACATGTCTGCAAACACTCAGAGCCTTAAAGTATGGATTTCATCAATGTGGTTTTTGGTGAGAAACCTTCTATTTCAAGGTTCTGTGCGTTTTCAGACACGTACAATATGTATTTTTTGTTTTTCTGATGAAATCCCTCCTTTTAATGCATTTTCTCACAGAAAATGAGTCTCTTGCCATGGGAAAATGGCTTTCTTGAAAAAGCATATTCTGGTCGAGAAACGGTGTTCTAAACAATAAAAACGACTCCCGGCCTTATTTAGTTCACATTTTAACTTTTGTTAACCTAGCCCGTATTCATAACGCACTAAACCTTTTTACCGCGTTAAACGCCTTTTCTCGACAAGAAAAGCACAATTTCACCAAAAACAAACAAAACAAGAAAAATGAATCTATTCAACAAGTCTGCAACACATCCTTAAGAGTTACATGATTTCACCCAATGTCAATGTGTAATTTCTCCAGTTCTGATCATTGTTTAGGTTGTTGGCAGCTTGGTCCAATGCCAAAACACAGTGAAATCTTTTTATGGCTTTAAACGCGTTTTCTCCTCGAGAAAAACATGATTTCACTAAAAACGTTATAGTTTAAACATGCCTGTTGTACATGTCTGCAAACACTCAGAGCCTTAAAGTACGGCTTTCACCAATGTGATTTTTGGTGAGAAACCTTCTATTTCAAGGTTCTGTGCGTTTTCAGACATGTACAATATGTATTTTTTGTGTTTCTGATGAAATCCCTCCTTTTAATGCATTTTCTCACAGAAAATGAGTCTCTCGCCATGGGAAAATGGCGTTCTTGAGAAAGCATATTCTGGTCGAGAAATGGTGTTTTAAACAATAAAAACGACTCCCGGCCTTATTTAGTTCACATTTTTACTTTTGTTAACCTAGCCCGTATTCATAACGCACTAAACCTTTTTACCGCGTTAAACGCCTTTTCTCGACAACAAAAGCACAATTTCATCAGAAACAAACAAAACAAGAAAAATGAATCTATTCAACAAGTCTGCAACATATTCTTAAGAGTTACATGCTTTCACCCAATGTCAATGTGTAATTTCTCCAGTTCTGATCATTGTTTAGGTTGTTGGTAGCTTGGTCCAATGCCAAAACACAGTGAAATCTCTTTATGGCTTTAAACGCGTTTTCTCCTCGAGAGAAACATGATTTCACTAAAAACGTTATAGTTTAAACATGCCTGTTGTAACTGTCTGCAAACACTCAGAGCCTTAAAGTACGGTTTTCACCAATGTGTCTTTTGGTGAGAAACCTTCTATTTCAAGGTTCTGTTCAATTTCAGACACGTACAATATGTATTTTTTGTGTTTCTGATGAAATCCCTCCTTTTAATGCATTTTCTCACAGAAAATGAGTCTCTCGCCATGGGAAAATGGCTTTCTTGAGAAAGCATATTCTGGTCGAGAAATGGTGTTTTAAACAATAAAAACGACTCCCAGCCTAATTTAGTTCACATTTTAACTTTTGTTAACCTAGCCCGTATTCATAACGCACTAAACCTTTTTATCGCGTTAAACGCCTTTTCTCGACAAGAAAAGCACAATTTCATCAGAAACAAACAAAACAAGAAAAATGAATCTATTCAACAAGTCTGCAACATATTCTTAAGAGTTACATGCTTTCACCCAATGTCAATGTGTAATTTCTCCAGTTCTGATCATTGTTTAGGTTGTTGGCAGCTTGGTCCAATGCCAAAACACAGTGAAATCTTTTTATGGCTTTAAACGCGTTTTCTCCTCGAGAAAAACATGATTTCACTAAAAACGTTATAGTTTAAACATGCCTGTTGTACATGTCTGCAAACACTCAGAGCCTTAAAGTACGGCTTTCACCAATGTGATTTTTGGTGAGAAACCTTCTATTTCAAGGTTCTGTGCGTTTTCAGACATGTACAATATGTATTTTTTGTGTTTCTGATGAAATCCCTCCTTTTAATGCATTTTCTCACAGAAAATGAGTCTCTCGCCATGGGAAAATGGCGTTCTTGAGAAAGCATATTCTGGTCGAGAAATGGTGTTTTAAACAATAAAAACGACTCCCGGCCTTATTTAGTTCACATTTTTACTTTTGTTAACCTAGCCCGTATTCATAACGCACTAAACCTTTTTACCGCGTTAAACGCCTTTTCTCGACAACAAAAGCACAATTTCATCAGAAACAAACAAAACAAGAAAAATGAATCTATTCAACAAGTCTGCAACATATTCTTAAGAGTTACATGCTTTCACCCAATGTCAATGTGTAATTTCTCCAGTTCTGATCATTGTTTAGGTTGTTGGTAGCTTGGTCCAATGCCAAAACACAGTGAAATCTCTTTATGGCTTTAAACGCGTTTTCTCCTCGAGAGAAACATGATTTCACTAAAAACGTTATAGTTTAAACATGCCTGTTGTAACTGTCTGCAAACACTCAGAGCCTTAAAGTACGGTTTTCACCAATGTGTTTTTTGGTGAGAAACCTTCTATTTCAAGGTTCTGTGCGTTTTCAGACATGTACAATATGTATTTTTTGTGTTTCTGATGAAATCCCTCCTTTTAATGCTTTTTTTCACAGAAAATGAGTCTCTCGCCATGGGAAAATGGCGTTCTTGAGAAAGCATATTCTGGTCGAGAAATGGTGTTTTAAACAATAAAAACCACTCCCGGCCTTATTTAGTTCACATTTTTACTTTTGGTAACGTAGCCCGTATTCATAACGCACTAAACCTTTTTATCGCGTTAAACGCCTTTTCTCGACAAGAAAAGCACAATTTCATCAGAAACAAACAAAACAAGAAAAATGAATCTATTCAACAAGTCTGCAACACATCTTTAAGAGTTACATGATTTTACCCAATGTCAATGTGTAATTTCTCCAGTTCTGATCATTGTTTAGGTTGTTGGTAGCTTGGTCAAATGCCAAAATACAGCGAAATCTTTTTATGGCTTTAAACGCGTTTTCTCCTCGAGAGAAACATGATTTCACTAAAAACGTTATAGTTTAAACATGCCTGTTGTACATGTTTGCAAACACTCAGAGCCTTAAAGTACGGTTTTCATCAATGTGGTTTTTGGTGAAAAACCTTCTATTTCAAGGTTCTGTGCGTTTTCAGACACGTACAATATGTATTTTTTGTGTTTCTGATGAAATCCCTCCTTTTAATGCATTTTCTCACAGAAAATGAGTCTCTCGCCATGGGAAAATGGCTTTCTTGAGAAAGCATATTCTGGTCGAGAAATGGTGTTTTAAACAATAAAAACGACTCCCGGCCTTATTTAGTTCACATTTTTACTTTTGGTAACGTAGCCCGTATTCATAACGCACTAAACCTTTTTATCGCGTTAAACGCCTTTTCTCGACAACAAAAGCACAATTTCATCAAAAACAAACAAAACAAGAAAAATGAATCTATTCAACAAGTCTGCAACACATCCTTAAGAGTTACATGATTTCACCCAATGTCAATGTGTAATTTCTCCAGTTCTGATCATTGTTTAGGTTGTTGGTAGCTTGGTCCAATGCCAAAACAGAGTGAAATCTTTTTATGGCTTTAAACGCGTTTTCTCCTTGAGAGAAACATGATTTCACTGAAAACGTTATAGTTTAAACATGCCTGTTGTACATGATGCAAACACTCAGAGCCTTAAAATACGGATTTCATCAATGTGGTTTTTGGTGAGAAACCTTCTATTTCAAGGTTCTGTGCGTTTTCAGACATGTACAATATGTATTTTTTGTGTTTCTGATGAAATCCCTCCTTTTAATGCATTTTCTCACAGAAAATGAGTCTCTCGCCATGGGAAAATGGCGTTCTTGAGAACGCATATTCTGGTCGAGAAATGGTGTTTTAAACAATAAAAACGACTCCCGGCCTTATTTAGTTCACATTTTTACTTTTGGTAACGTAGCCCGTATTCATAACGCACTAAACCTTTTTATCGCGTTAAACGCCTTTTCTCGACAAGAAAAGCACAATTTCATCAGAAACAAACAAAACAAGAAAAATGAATCTATTCAACAAGTCTGCAACACATCCTTAAGAGTTACATGATTTCACCCAATGTCAATGTGTAATTTCTCCAGTTCTGATCATTGTTTAGGTTGTTGGTAGCTTGGTCCAATGCCAAAACAGAGTGAAATCTTTTTATGGCTTTATACGCGTTTTCTCCTTGAGAGAAACATGATTTCACTAAAAACGTTATAGTTTAAACATGCCTGTTGTACATGTCTGCAAACACTCAGAGCCTTAAAGTATGGATTTCATCAATGTGGTTTTTGGTGAGAAACCTTCTATTTCAAGGTTCTGTGCGTTTTCAGACATGTACAATATGTATTTTTTGTGTTTCTGATGAAATCCCTCCTTTTAATGCATTTTCTCACAGAAAATGAGTCTCTCGCCATGGGAAAATGGCGTTCTTGAGAAAGCATATTCTGGTCGAGAAATGGTGTTTTAAACAATAAAAACGACTCCCGGCCTTATTTAGTTCACATTTTTACTTTTGTTAACCTAGCCCGTATTCATAACGCACTAAACCTTTTTACCGCGTTAAACGCCTTTTCTCGACAACAAAAGCACAATTTCATCAGAAACAAACAAAACAAGAAAAATGAATCTATTCAACAAGTCTGCAACATATTCTTAAGAGTTACATGCTTTCACCCAATGTCAATGTGTAATTTCTCCAGTTCTGATCATTGTTTAGGTTGTTGGTAGCTTGGTCCAATGCCAAAACACAGTGAAATCTCTTTATGGCTTTAAACGCGTTTTCTCCTCGAGAGAAACGTGATTTCACTAAAAACGTTATAGTTTAAACATGCCTGTTGTAACTGTCTGCAAACACTCAGAGCCTTAAAGTACGGTTTTCACCAATGTGTTTTTTGGTGAGAAACCTTCTATTTCAAGGTTCTGTGCGTTTTCAGACATGTACAATATGTATTTTTTGTGTTTCTGATGAAATCCCTCCTTTTAATGCTTTTTTTCACAGAAAATGAGTCTCTCGCCATGGGAAAATGGCGTTCTTGAGAAAGCATATTCTGGTCGAGAAATGGTGTTTTAAACAATAAAAACGACTCCCGGCCTTATTTAGTTCACATTTTTACTTTTGGTAACGTAGCCCGTATTCATAATGCACTAAACCTTTTTATCGCGTTAAACGCCTTTTCTCGACAAGAAAAGCACAATTTCATCAGAAACAAACAAAACAAGAAAAATGAATCTATTCAACAAGTCTGCAACACATCTTTAAGAGTTACATGATTTTACCCAATGTCAATGTGTAATTTCTCCAGTTCTGATCATTGTTTAGGTTGTTGGTAGCTTGGTCCAATGCCAAAATACAGCGAAATCTTTTTATGGCTTTAAACGCGTTTTCTCCTCGAGAGAAACATGATTTCACTAAAAACGTTATAGTTTAAACATGCCTGTTGTACATGTTTGCAAACACTCAGAGCCTTAAAGTACGGTTTTCATAAATGTGGTTTTTGGTGAAAAACCTTCTATTTCAAGGTTCTGTGCGTTTTCAGACACGTACAATATGTATTTTTTGTGTTTCTGATGAAATCCCTCCTTTTAATGCATTTTCTCACAGAAAATGAGTCTCTCGCCATGGGAAAATGGCTTTCTTGAGAAAGCATATTCTGGTCGAGAAATGGTGTTTTAAACAATAAAAACGACTCCCGGCCTTATTTAGTTCACATTTTTACTTTTGGTAACGTAGCCCGTATTCATAACGCACTAAACCTTTTTATCGCGTTAAACGCCTTTTCTCGACAACAAAAGCACAATTTCATCAGAAACAAACAAAACAAGAAAAATGAATCTATTCAACAAGTCTGCAACACATCTTTAAGAGTTACATGATTTTACCCAATGTCAATGTGTAATTTCTCCAGTTCTGATCATTGTTTAGGTTGTTGGTAGCTTGGTCCAATGCCAAAATACAGCGAAATCTTTTTATGGCTTTAAACGCGTTTTCTCCTCGAGAGAAACATGATTTCACTAAAAACGTTATAGTTTAAACATGCCTGTTGTACATGTTTGCAAACACTCAGAGCCTTAATGTACGGTTTTCATCAATGTGGTTTTTGGTGAAAAACCTTCTATTTCAAGGTTCTGTGCGTTTTCAGACACGTACAATATGTATTTTTTGTGTTTCTGATGAAATCCCTCCTTTTAATGCATTTTCTCACAGAAAATGAGTCTCTCGCCATGGGAAAATGGCTTTCTTGAGAAAGCATATTCTGGTCGAGAAATGGTGTTTTAAACAATAAAAACGACTCCCGGCCTTATTTAGTTCACATTTTTACTTTTGGTAACGTAGCCCGTATTCATAACGCACTAAACCTTTTTATCGCGTTAAACGCCTTTTCTCGACAACAAAAGCACAATTTCATCAAAAACAAACAAAACAAGAAAAATGAATCTATTCAACAAGTCTGCAACACATCCTTAAGAGTTACATGATTTCACCCAATGTCAATGTGTAATTTCTCCAGTTCTGATCATTGTTTAGGTTGTTGGTAGCTTGGTCCAATGCCAAAACAGAGTGAAATCTTTTTATGGCTTTAAACGCGTTTTCTCCTTGAGAGAAACATGATTTCACTGAAAACGTTATAGTTTAAACATGCCTGTTGTACATGATGCAAACACTCAGAGCCTTAAAATACGGATTTCATCAATGTGGTTTTTGGTGAGAAACCTTCTATTTCAAGGTTCTGTGCGTTTTCAGACATGTACAATATGTATTTTTTGTGTTTCTGATGAAATCCCTCCTTTTAATGCATTTTCTCACAGAAAATGAGTCTCTCGCCATGGGAAAATGGCGTTCTTGAGAACGCATATTCTGGTCGAGAAATGGTGTTTTAAACAATAAAAACGACTCCCGGCCTTATTTAGTTCACATTTTTACTTTTGGTAACGTAGCCCGTATTCATAACGCACTAAACCTTTTTATCGCGTTAAACGCCTTTTCTCGACAAGAAAAGCACAATTTCATCAGAAACAAACAAAACAAGAAAAATGAATCTATTCAACAAGTCTGCAACACATCCTTAAGAGTTACATGATTTCACCCAATGTCAATGTGTAATTTCTCCAGTTCTGATCATTGTTTAGGTTGTTGGTAGCTTGGTCCAATGCCAAAACAGAGTGAAATCTTTTTATGGCTTTATACGCGTTTTCTCCTTGAGAGAAACATGATTTCACTAAAAACGTTATAGTTTAAACATGCCTGTTGTACATGTCTGCAAACACTCAGAGCCTTAAAGTATGGATTTCATCAATGTGGTTTTTGGTGAGAAACCTTCTATTTCAAGGTTCTGTGCGTTTTCAGATACGTACAATATGTATTTTTTGTTTTTCTGATGAAATCCCTCCTTTTAATGCATTTTCTCACAGAAAATGAGTCTCTTGCCATGGGAAAATGGCGTTCTTGAGAACGCATATTCTGGTCGAGAAATGGTGTTTTAAACAATAAAAACGACTCCCGGCCTTATTTAGTTCACATTTTTACTTTTGGTAACGTAGCCCGTATTCATAACGCACTAAACCTTTTTATCGCGTTAAACGCCTTTTCTCGACAAGAAAAGCACAATTTCATCAGAAACAAACAAAACAAGAAAAATGAATCTATTCAACAAGTCTGCAACACATCCTTAAGAGTTACATGATTTCACCCAATGTCAATGTGTAATTTCTCCAGTTCTGATCATTGTTTAGGTTGTTGGTAGCTTGGTCCAATGCCAAAACAGAGTGAAATCTTTTTATGGCTTTAAACGCGTTTTCTCCTTGAGAGAAACATGATTTCACTAAAAACGTTATAGTTTAAACATGCCTGTTGTACATGTCTGCAAACACTCAGAGCCTTAAAGTATGGATTTCATCAATGTGGTTTTTGGTGAGAAACCTTCTATTTCAAGGTTCTGTGCGTTTTCAGACACGTACAATATGTATTTTTTGTTTTTCTGATGAAATCCCTCCTTTTAATGCATTTTCTCACAGAAAATGAGTCTCTTGCCATGGGAAAATGGCTTTCTTGAAAAAGCATATTCTGGTCGAGAAACGGTGTTTTAAACAATAAAAACGACTCCCGGCCTTATTTAGTTCACATTTTAACTTTTGTTAACCTAGCCCGTATTCATAACGCACTAAACCTTTTTACCGCGTTAAACGCCTTTTCTCGACAAGAAAAGCACAATTTCATCAAAAACAAACAAAACAAGAAAAATGAATCTATTCAACAAGTCTGCAACACATCCTTAAGAGTTACATGATTTCACCCAATGTCAATGTGTAATTTCACCAGTTCTGATCATTGTTTAGGTTGTTGGCAGCTTGGTCCAATGCCAAAACACAGTGAAATCTTTTTATGGCTTTAAACGCGTTTTCTCCTCGAAAAAAAAACATGATTTCACTAAAAACGTTATAGTTTAAACATGCCTGTTGTACATGTCTGCAAACACTCAGAGCCTTAAAGTACGGCTTTCACCAATGTGATTTTTGGTGAGAAACCTTCTATTTCAAGGTTCTGTGCGTTTTCAGACATGTACAATATGTATTTTTTGTGTTTCTGATGAAATCCCTCCTTTTAATGCATTTTCTCACAGAAAATGAGTCTCTCGCCATGGGAAAATGGCGTTCTCGAGAAAGCATATTCTGGTCGAGAAATGGTGTTTTAAACAATAAAAACGACTCCCGGCCTTATTTAGTTCACATTTTTACTTTTGTTAACCTAGCCCGTATTCATAACGCACTAAACCTTTTTACCGCGTTAAACGCCTTTTCTCGACAACAAAAGCACAATTTCATCAGAAACAAACAAAACAAGAAAAATGAATCTATTCAACAAGTCTGCAACATATTCTTAAGAGTTACATGCTTTCACCCAATGTCAATGTGTAATTTCTCCAGTTCTGATCATTGTTTAGGTTGTTGGTAGCTTGGTCCAATGCCAAAACACAGTGAAATCTCTTTATGGCTTTAAACGCGTTTTCTCCTCGAGAGAAACATGATTTCACTAAAAACGTTATAGTTTAAACATGCCTGTTGTAACTGTCTGCAAACACTCAGAGCCTTAAAGTACGGTTTTCACCAATGTGTCTTTTGGTGAGAAACCTTCTATTTCAAGTTTCTGTTCAATTTCAGACACGTACAATATGTATTTTTTGTGTTTCTGATGAAATCCCTCCTTTTAATGCATTTTCTCACAGAAAATGAGTCTCTCGCCAAGGGAAAATGGCTTTCTTGAAAAAGCACATTGTGGTCGAGAAAAGGTATTTTAAACAATAGAAACGACTCCCGGCCTTATTTAGTTCACATTTTTACTTTTGTTAACCTAGCCCGTATTCATAACGCACTAAACCTTTTTATGGCGTTAAACGTCTTTTCTCGACAACACAAGCACAATTTCCTCAAAAACAAACAAAACAAGAAAAATGAATCTATTCAACAAGTCTGCAACACATCCTTAAGAGTTACATGATTTCACCCAATGTCAATGTGTAATTTCTCCAGTTCTGATCATTGTTTAGGTTGTTGGTAGCTTGGTCCAATGCCAAAATACAGCGAAATCTTTTTATGGCTTTAAACGCGTTTTCTCCTCGAGAGAAACATGATTTCACTAAAAACGTTATAGTTTAAACATGCCTGTTGTACATGTTTGCAAACACTCAGAGCCTTAAAGTACGGTTTTCATCAATGTGGTTTTTGGTGAGAAACCTTCTATTTCAAGGTTCTGTGCGTTTTCAGACACGTACAATATGTATTTTTTGTGTTTCTGATGAAATCCCTCCTTTTAATGCATTTTCTCACAGGAAATGAGTCTCTCGCCATGGGAAAATGGCTTTCTTGAAAAAGCATATTCTGGTCGAGAAATGGTGTTTTAAACAATAAAAACGACTCCCGGCCTTATTTAGTTCACATTTTTACTTTTGTTAACCTAGCCCGTATTCATAACGCACTAAACCTTTTTATAGCGTTAAAGGCCTTTTCTCGACAAGAAAAGCACAATTTCATCAAAAACAAACAAAATGAATCTATTCAACAAGTCTGCAACACATCCTTAAGAGTTACATGATTTCAACCAATGTCAATGTGTAATTTCCCCAGTTCTGATCATTGTTTAGGTTGTTGGTAGCTTGGTCCAATGCCAAAACACAGTGAAATCTCTTTATGGCTTTAAACGCGTTTTCTCCTCGAGAGAAACATGATTTCACTAAAAACGATATAGTTCAAACATGCCTGTTGTAACTGTCTGCAAACACTCAGAGCCTTAAAGTAGGGTTTTCACCAATGTGTTTTTTGGTGAGAAACCTTCTATTTCAAGGTTCGGTGCGTTATCAGACACGTACAATATGTATTTTTTGTGTTTCTGATGAAATCCCTCCTTTTAATGCATTTTCTCACAGAAAATGAGTCTCTCGCCATGGGAAAATGGCTTTCTTGAGAAAGCATATTCTGGTCGAGAAATGGTGTTTTAAACAATAAAAACGACTCCCGGCCTTATTTAGTTCACATTTTTACTTTTGGTAACGTAGCCCGTATTCATAACGCACTAAACCTTTTTATCGCGTTAAACGCCTTTTCTCGACGAGAAAAGCACAATTTCATCAGAAACAAACAAAACAAGAAAAATGAATCTATTCAACAAGTCTGCAACACATCTTTAAGAGTTACATGATTTCACCCAATGTCAATGTGTAATTTCTCCAGTTCTGATCATTGTTTAGGTTGTTGGTAGCTTGGTCCAATGCCGAAATACAGCGAAATCTTTTTATGGCTTTAAACGCGTTTTCTCCTCGAGAGAAACATGATTTCACTAAAAACGTTATAGTTTAAACATGCCTGTTGTACATGTTTGCAAACACGCAGAGCCTTAAAGTACGGTTTTCATCAATGTGGTTTTTGGTGAAAAACCTTCTATTTCAAGGTTCTGTGCGTTTTCAGACACGTACAATATGTATTTTTTGTGTTTCTGATGAAATCCCTCCTTTTAATGCATTTTCTCACAGGAAATGAGTCTCTCGCCATGGGAAAATGGCTTTCTTGAAAAAGCATATTCTGGTCGAGAAATGGTGTTTTAAACAATAAAAACGACTCCCGGCCTTATTTAGTTCACGTTTTTACTTTTGTTAACCTAGCCCGTATTCATAACGCACTAAACCTTTTTATCGCGTTAAAGGCCTTTTCTCGACAAGAAAAGCAAAATTTCATCAAAAACAAACAAAATGAATCTATTCAACAAGTCTGCAACACATCCTTAAGAGTTACATGATTTCAACCAATGTCAATGTGTAATTTCCCCAGTTCTGATCATTGTTTAGGTTGTTGGTAGCTTGGTCCAATGCCAAAACACAGTGAAATCTCTTTATGGCTTTAAACGCGTTTTCTCCTCGAGAGAAACATGATTTCACTAAAAACGTTATAGTTTAAACATGCCTGTTGTAACTGTCTGCAAACACTCAGAGTACGGTTTTCACCAATGTGTTTTTTGGTGAGAAACCTTCTATTTCAAGGTTCTGTGCGTTTTCAGACATGTACAATATGTATTTTTTGTGTTTCTGATGAAATCCCTCCTTTTAATGCATTTTCTCACAGAAAATGAGTCTCTCGCCAAGGGAAAATGGCTTTCTTGAAAAAGCACATTGTGGTCGAGAAAAGGTATTTTAAACAATAGAAACGACTCCCGGCCTTATTTAGTTCACATTTTTACTTTTGTTAACCTAGCCCGTATTCATAACGCACTAAACCTTTTTATCGCGTTAAACGTCTTTTCTCGACAACACAAGCACAATTTCCTCAAAAACAAACAAAACAAGAAAAATGAATCTATTCAACAAGTCTGCAACACATCCTTAAGAGTTACATGATTTCACCCAATGTCAATGTGTAATTTCTCCAGTTCTGATCATTGTTTAGGTTGTTGGTAGCTTGGTCCAATGCCAAAATACAGCGAAATCTTTTTATGGCTTTAAACGCGTTTTCTCCTCGAGAGAAACATGATTTCACTAAAAACGTTATAGTTTAAACATGCCTGTTGTACATGTTTGCAAACACTCAGAGCCTTAAAGTACGGTTTTCATCAATGTGGTTTTTGGTGAGAAACCTTCTATTTCAAGGTTCTGTGCGTTTTCAGACACGTACAATATGTATTTTTTGTGTTTCTGATGAAATCCCTCCTTTTAATGCATTTTCTCACAGGAAATGAGTCTCTCGCCATGGGAAAATGGCTTTCTTGAAAAAGCATATTCTGGTCGAGAAATGGTGTTTTAAACAATAAAAACGACTCCCGGCCTTATTTAGTTCACATTTTTACTTTTGTTAACCTAGCCCGTATTCATAACGCACTAAACCTTTTTATCGCGTTAAACGCCTTTTCTCGACAAGAAAAGCACAATTTCATCAAAAACAAACAAAATGAATCTATTCAACAAGTCTGCAACACATCCTTAAGAGTTACATGATTTCAACCAATGTCAATGTGTAATTTCCCCAGTTCTGATCATTGTTTAGGTTGTTGGTAGCTTGGTCCAATGCCAAAACACAGTGAAATCTCTTTATGGCTTTAAACGCGTTTTCTCCTCGAGAGAAACATGATTTCACTAAAAACGATATAGTTCAAACATGCCTGTTGTAACTGTCTGCAAACACTCAGAGCCTTAAAGTAGGGTTTTCACCAATGTGTTTTTTGGTGAGAAACCTTCTATTTCAAGGTTCGGTGCGTTTTCAGACACGTACAATATGTATTTTTTGTGTTTCTGATGAAATCCCTCCTTTTAATGCATTTTCTCACAGAAAATGAGTCTCTCGCCATGGGAAAATGGCTTTCTTGAGAAAGCATATTCTGGTCGAGAAATGGTGTTTTAAACAATAAAAACGACTCCCGGCCTTATTTAGTTCACATTTTTACTTTTGGTAACGTAGCCCGTATTCATAACGCACTAAACCTTTTTATCGCGTTAAACGCCTTTTCTCGACGAGAAAAGCACAATTTCATCAGAAACAAACAAAACAAGAAAAATGAATCTATTCAACAAGTCTGCAACACATCTTTAAGAGTTACATGATTTCACCCAATGTCAATGTGTAATTTCTCCAGTTCTGATCATTGTTTAGGTTGTTGGTAGCTTGGTCCAATGCCGAAATACAGCGAAATCTTTTTATGGCTTTAAACGCGTTTTCTCCTCGAGAGAAACATGATTTCACTAAAAACGTTATAGTTTAAACATGCCTGTTGTACATGTTTGCAAACACGCAGAGCCTTAAAGTACGGTTTTCATCAATGTGGTTTTTGGTGAAAAACCTTCTATTTCAAGGTTCTGTGCGTTTTCAGACACGTACAATATGTATTTTTTGTGTTTCTGATGAAATCCCTCCTTTTAATGCATTTTCTCACAGGAAATGAGTCTCTCGCCATGGGAAAATGGCTTTCTTGAAAAAGCATATTCTGGTCGAGAAATGGTGTTTTAAACAATAAAAACGACTCCCGGCCTTATTTAGTTCACGTTTTTACTTTTGTTAACCTAGCCCGTATTCATAACGCACTAAACCTTTTTATCGCGTTAAAGGCCTTTTCTCGACAAGAAAAGCACAATTTCATCAAAAACAAACAAAATGAATCTATTCAACAAGTCTGCAACACATCCTTAAGAGTTACATGATTTCAACCAATGTCAATGTGTAATTTCCCCAGTTCTGATCATTGTTTAGGTTGTTGGTAGCTTGGTCCAATGCCAAAACACAGTGAAATCTCTTTATGGCTTTAAACGCGTTTTCTCCTCGAGAGAAACATGATTTCACTAAAAACGTTATAGTTTAAACATGCCTGTTGTAACTGTCTGCAAACACTCAGAGTACGGTTTTCACCAATGTGTTTTTTGGTGAGAAACCTTCTATTTCAAGGTTCTGTGCGTTTTCAGACATGTACAATATGTATTTTTTGTGTTTCTGATGAAATCCCTCCTTTTAATGCTTTTTTTCACAGAAAATGAGTCTCTCGCCATGGGAAAATGGCGTTCTTGAGAAAGCATATTCTGGTCGAGAAATGGTGTTTTAAACAATAAAAACGACTCCCGGCCTATTTAGTTCACATTTTTACTTTTGGTAACGTAGCCCGTATTCATAACGCACTAAACCTTTTTATCGCGTTAAACGCCTTTTCTCGACAAGAAAAGCACAATTTCATCAGAAACAAACAAAACAAGAAAAATGAATCTATTCAACAAGTCTGCAACACATCCTTAAGAGTTACATGATTTCAACCAATGTCAATGTGTAATTTCCCCAGTTCTGATCATTGTTTAGGTTGTTGGTAGCTTGGTCCAATGCCAAAACACAGTGAAATCTCTTTATGGCTTTAAACGCGTTTTCTCCTCGAGAGAAACATGATTTCACTAAAAACGATATAGTTCAAACATGCCTGTTGTAACTGTCTGCAAACACTCAGAGCCTTAAAGTAGGGTTTTCACCAATGTGTTTTTTGGTGAGAAACCTTCTATTTCAAGGTTCGGTGCGTTATCAGACACGTACAATATGTATTTTTTGTGTTTCTGATGAAATCCCTCCTTTTAATGCATTTTCTCACAGAAAATGAGTCTCTCGCCATGGAAAAATGGCTTTCTTGAGAAAGCATATTCTGGTCGAGAAATGGTGTTTTAAACAATAAAAACGACTCCCGGCCTAATTTAGTTCACATTTTAACTTTTGTTAACCTAGCCCGTATTCATAACGCACTAAACCTTTTTATCGCGTTAAACGCCTTTTCTCGACAAGAAAAGCACAATTTCATCAGAAACAAACAAAACAAGAAAAATGAATCTATTCTACAAGTCTGCAACATATTCTTAAGAGTTACATGCTTTCACCCAATGTCAATGTGTAATTTCTCCAGTTCTGATCATTGTTTAGGTTGTTGGTAGCTTGGTCCAATGCCAAAACACAGTGAAATTTCTTTATGGCTTTAAACGCGTTTTCTCCTCGAGAGAAACATGATTTCACTAAAAACGTTATAGTTTAAACATGCCTGTTGTAACTGTCTGCAAACACTCAGAGCCTTAAAGTACGGTTTTCACCAATGTGTTTTTTGGTGAGAAACCTTCTATTTCAAGGTTCTGTGCGTTTTCAGACATGTACAATATGTATTTTTTGTGTTTCTGATGAAATCCCTCCTTTTAATGCATTTTCTCACAGAAAATGAGTCTCTTGCCATGGGAAAATGGCTTTCTTGAAAAAGCATATTCTGGTCGAGAAACGGTGTTTTAAACAATAAAAACGACTCCCGGCCTTATTTAGTTCACATTTTAACTTTTGTTAACCTAGCCCGTATTCATAACGCACTAAACCTTTTTACCGCGTTAAACGCCTTTTCTCGACAACAAAAGCACAATTTCATCAAAAACAAACAAAACAAGAAAAATGAATCTATTCAACAAGTCTGCAACACATCCTTAAGAGTTACATGATTTCACCCAATGTCAATGTGTAATTTCTCCAGTTCTGATCATTGTTTAGGTTGTTGGCAGCTTGGTCCAATGCCAAAACACAGTGAAATCTTTTTATGGCTTTAAACGCGTTTTCTCCTCGAGAAAAACATGATTTCACTAAAAACGTTATAGTTTAAACATGCCTGTTGTACATGTCTGCAAACACTCAGAGCCTTAAAGTACGGCTTTCACCAATGTGATTTTTGGTGAGAAACCTTCTATTTCAAGGTTCTGTGCGTTTTCAGACATGTACAATATGTATTTTTTGTGTTTCTGATGAAATCCCTCCTTTTAATGCATTTTCTCACAGAAAATGAGTCTCTCGCCATGGGAAAATGGCGTTCTTGAGAAAGCATATTCTGGTCGAGAAATGGTGTTTTAAACAATAAAAACGACTCCCGGCCTTATTTAGTTCACATTTTTACTTTTGTTAACCTAGCCCGTATTCATAACGCACTAAACCTTTTTATCGCGTTAAACGCCTTTTCTCGACAAGAAAAGCACAATTTCATCAGAAACAAACAAAACAAGAAAAATGAATCTATTCAACAAGTCTGAAACACATCCTTAAGAGTTACATGATTTCACCCAATGTCAATGTGTAATTTCTCCAGTTCTGATCATTGTTTAGGTTGTTGGTAGCTTGGTCCAATGCCAAAACAGAGTGAAATCTTTTTATGGCTTTAAACGCGTTTTCTCCTTGAGAGAAACATGATTTCACTAAAAACGTTATAGTTTAAACATGCCTGTTGTACATGTCTGCAAACACTCAGAGCCTTAAAGTATGGATTTCATCAATGTGGTTTTTGGTGAGAAACCTTCTATTTCAAGGTTCTGTGCGTTTTCAGACACGTACAATATGTATTTTTTGTTTTTCTGATGAAATCCCTCCTTTTAATGCATTTTCTCACAGAAAATGAGTCTCTTGCCATGGGAAAATGGCTTTCTTGAAAAAGCATATTCTGGTCGAGAAACGGTGTTTTAAACAATAAAAACGACTCCCGGCCTTATTTAGTTCACATTTTAACTTTTGTTAACCTAGCCCGTATTCATAACGCACTAAACCTTTTTACCGCGTTAAACGCCTTTTCTCGACAAGAAAAGCACAATTTCATCAAAAACAAACAAAACAAGAAAAATGAATCTATTCAACAAGTCTGCAACACATCCTTAAGAGTTACATGATTTCACCCAATGTCAATGTGTAATTTCTCCAGTTCTGATCATTGTTTAGGTTGTTGGCAGCTTGGTCCAATGCCAAAACACAGTGAAATCTTTTTATGGCTTTAAACGCGTTTTCTCCTCGAGAAAAACATGATTTCACTAAAAACGTTATAGTTTAAACATGCCTGTTGTACATGTCTGCAAACACTCAGAGCCTTAAAGTACGGCTTTCACCAATGTGATTTTTGGTGAGAAACCTTCTATTTCAAGGTTCTGTGCGTTTTCAGACATGTACAATATGTATTTTTTGTGTTTCTGATGAAATCCCTCCTTTTAATGCATTTTCTCACAGAAAATGAGTCTCTCGCCATGGGAAAATGGCGTTCTTGAGAAAGCATATTCTGGTCGAGAAATGGTGTTTTAAACAATAAAAACGACTCCCGGCCTTATTTAGTTCACATTTTTACTTTTGTTAACCTAGCCCGTATTCATAACGCACTAAACCTTTTTACCGCGTTAAACGCCTTTTCTCGACAACAAAAGCACAATTTCATCAGAAACAAACAAAACAAGAAAAATGAATCTATTCAACAAGTCTGCAACATATTCTTAAGAGTTACATGCTTTCACCCAATGTCAATGTGTAATTTCTCCAGTTCTGATCATTGTTTAGGTTGTTGGTAGCTTGGTCCAATGCCAAAACACAGTGAAATCTCTTTATGGCTTTAAACGCGTTTTCTCCTCGAGAGAAACATGATTTCACTAAAAACGTTATAGTTTAAACATGCCTGTTGTAACTGTCTGCAAACACTCAGAGCCTTAAAGTACGGTTTTCACCAATGTGTCTTTTGGTGAGAAACCTTCTATTTCAAGGTTCTGTTCAATTTCAGACACGTACAATATGTATTTTTTGTGTTTCTGATGAAATCCCTCCTTTTAATGCATTTTCTCACAGAAAATGAGTCTCTCGCCATGGGAAAATGGCTTTCTTGAGAAAGCATATTCTGGTCGAGAAATGGTGTTTTAAACAATAAAAACGACTCCCAGCCTAATTTAGTTCACATTTTAACTTTTGTTAACCTAGCCCGTATTCATAACGCACTAAACCTTTTTATCGCGTTAAACGCCTTTTCTCGACAAGAAAAGCACAATTTCATCAGAAACAAACAAAACAAGAAAAATGAATCTATTCAACAAGTCTGCAACATATTCTTAAGAGTTACATGCTTTCACCCAATGTCAATGTGTAATTTCTCCAGTTCTGATCATTGTTTAGGTTGTTGGCAGCTTGGTCCAATGCCAAAACACAGTGAAATCTTTTTATGGCTTTAAACGCGTTTTCTCCTCGAGAAAAACTTGATTTCACTAAAAACGTTATAGTTTAAACATGCCTGTTGTACATGTCTGCAAACACTCAGAGCCTTAAAGTACGGCTTTCACCAATGTGATTTTTGGTGAGAAACCTTCTATTTCAAGGTTCTGTGCGTTTTCAGACATGTACAATATGTATTTTTTGTGTTTCTGATGAAATCCCTCCTTTTAATGCATTTTCTCACAGAAAATGAGTCTCTCGCCATGGGAAAATGGCGTTCTTGAGAAAGCATATTGTGGTCGAGAAATGGTGTTTTAAACAATAAAAACGACTCCCGGCCTTATTTAGTTCACATTTTTACTTTTGTTAACCTAGCCCGTATTCATAACGCACTAAACCTTTTTATCGCGTTAAACGCCTTTTCTCGACAAGAAAAGCACAATTTCATCAGAAACAAACAAAACAAGAAAAATGAATCTATTCAACAAGTCTGCAACACATCCTTAAGAGTTACATGATTTCACCCAATGTCAATGTGTAATTTCTCCAGTTCTGATCATTGTTTAGGTTGTTGGTAGCTTGGTCCAATGCCAAAACAGAGTGAAATCTTTTTATGGCTTTAAACGCGTTTTCTCCTTGAGAGAAACATGATTTCACTAAAAACGTTATAGTTTAAACATGCCTGTTGTACATGTCTGCAAACACTCAGAGCCTTAAAGTATCGATTTCATCAATGTGGTTTTTGGTGAGAAACCTTCTATTTCAAGGTTCTGTGCGTTTTCAGACACGTACAATATGTATTTTTTGTTTTTCTGATGAAATCCCTCCTTTTAATACATTTTCTCACAGAAAATGAGTCTCTTGCCATGGGAAAATGGCTTTCTTGAAAAAGCATATTCTGGTCGAGAAACGGTGTTTTAAACAATAAAAACGACTCCCGGCCTTATTTAGTTCACATTTTTACTTTTGTTAACCTAGCCCGTATTCATAACGCACTAAACCTTTTTACCGCGTTAAACGCCTTTTCTCGACAAGAAAAGCACAATTTCATCAAAAACAAACAAAACAAGAAAAATGAATCTATTCAACAAGTCTGCAACACATCCTTAAGAGTTACATGATTTCACCCAATGTCAATGTGTAATTTCTCCAGTTCTGATCATTGTTTAGGTTGTTGGCAGCTTGGTCCAATGCCAAAACACAGTGAAATCTTTTTATGGCTTTAAACGCGTTTTCTCCTCGAGAAAAACATGATTTCACTAAAAACGTTATAGTTTAAACATGCCTGTTGTACATGTCTGCAAACACTCAGAGCCTTAAAGTACGGCTTTCACCAATGTGATTTTTGGTGAGAAACCTTCTATTTCAAGGTTCTGTGCGTTTTCAGACATGTACAATATGTATTTTTTGTGTTTCTGATGAAATCCCTCCTTTTAATGCATTTTCTCACAGAAAATGAGTCTCTCGCCATGGGAAAATGGCTTTCTTGAGAAAGCATATTCTGGTCGAGAAATGGTGTTTTAAACAATAAAAACGACTCCCGGCCTTATTTAGTTCACATTTTTACTTTTGGTAACGTAGCCCGTATTCATAACGCACTAAACCTTTTTATCGCGTTAAACGCCTTTTCTCGACGAGAAAAGCACAATTTCATCAGAAACAAACAAAACAAGAAAAATGAATCTATTCAACAAGTCTGCAACACATCTTTAAGAGTTACATGATTTCACCCAATGTCAATGTGTAATTTCTCCAGTTCTGATCATTGTTTAGGTTGTTGGTAGCTTGGTCCAATGCCGAAATACAGCGAAATCTTTTTATGGCTTTAAACGCGTTTTCTCCTCGAGAGAAACATGATTTCACTAAAAACGTTATAGTTTAAACATGCCTGTTGTACATGTTTGCAAACACGCAGAGCCTTAAAGTACGGTTTTCATCAATGTGGTTTTTGGTGAAAAACCTTCTATTTCAAGGTTCTGTGCGTTTTCAGACACGTACAATATGTATTTTTTGTTTTTCTGATGAAATCCCTCCTTTTAATACATTTTCTCACAGAAAATGAGTCTCTTGCCATGGGAAAATGGCTTTCTTGAAAAAGCATATTCTGGTCGAGAAACGGTGTTTTAAACAATAAAAACGACTCCCGGCCTTATTTAGTTCACATTTTTACTTTTGTTAACCTAGCCCGTATTCATAACGCACTAAACCTTTTTACCGCGTTAAACGCCTTTTCTCGACAAGAAAAGCACAATTTCATCAAAAACAAACAAAACAAGAAAAATGAATCTATTCAACAAGTCTGCAACACATCCTTAAGAGTTACATGATTTCACCCAATGTCAATGTGTAATTTCTCCAGTTCTGATCATTGTTTAGGTTGTTGGCAGCTTGGTCCAATGCCAAAACACAGTGAAATCTTTTTATGGCTTTAAACGCGTTTTCTCCTCGAGAAAAACATGATTTCACTAAAAACGTTATAGTTTAAACATGCCTGTTGTACATGTCTGCAAACACTCAGAGCCTTAAAGTACGGCTTTCACCAATGTGATTTTTGGTGAGAAACCTTCTATTTCAAGGTTCTGTGCGTTTTCAGACATGTACAATATGTATTTTTTGTGTTTCTGATGAAATCCCTCCTTTTAATGCATTTTCTCACAGAAAATGAGTCTCTCGCCATGGGAAAATGGCTTTCTTGAGAAAGCATATTCTGGTCGAGAAATGGTGTTTTAAACAATAAAAACGACTCCCGGCCTTATTTAGTTCACATTTTTACTTTTGGTAACGTAGCCCGTATTCATAACGCACTAAACCTTTTTATCGCGTTAAACGCCTTTTCTCGACGAGAAAAGCACAATTTCATCAGAAACAAACAAAACAAGAAAAATGAATCTATTCAACAAGTCTGCAACACATCTTTAAGAGTTACATGATTTCACCCAATGTCAATGTGTAATTTCTCCAGTTCTGATCATTGTTTAGGTTGTTGGTAGCTTGGTCCAATGCCGAAATACAGCGAAATCTTTTTATGGCTTTAAACGCGTTTTCTCCTCGAGAGAAACATGATTTCACTAAAAACGTTATAGTTTAAACATGCCTGTTGTACATGTTTGCAAACACGCAGAGCCTTAAAGTACGGTTTTCATCAATGTGGTTTTTGGTGAAAAACCTTCTATTTCAAGGTTCTGTGCGTTTTCAGACACGTACAATATGTATTTTTTGTGTTTCTGATGAAATCCCTCCTTTTAATGCATTTTCTCACAGGAAATGAGTCTCTCGCCATGGGAAAATGGCTTTCTTGAAAAAGCATATTCTGGTCGAGAAATGGTGTTTTAAACAATAAAAACGACTCCCGGCCTTATTTAGTTCACATTTTTACTTTTGTTAACCTAGCCCGTATTCATAACGCACTAAACCTTTTTATCGCGTTAAACGCCTTTTCTCGACAAGAAAAGCACAATTTCATCAGAAACAAACAAAACAAGAAAAATGAATCTATTCAACAAGTCTGCAACACATCCTTAAGAGTTACATGATTTCACCCAATGTCAATGTGTAATTTCTCCAGTTCTGATCATTGTTTAGGTTGTTGGTAGCTTGGTCCAATGCCAAAACAGAGTGAAATCTTTTTATGGCTTTAAACGCGTTTTCTCCTTGAGAGAAACATGATTTCACTAAAAACGTTATAGTTTAAACATGCCTGTTGTACATGTCTGCAAACACTCAGAGCCTTAAAGTATCGATTTCATCAATGTGGTTTTTGGTGAGAAACCTTCTATTTCAAGGTTCTGTGCGTTTTCAGACACGTACAATATGTATTTTTTGTTTTTCTGATGAAATCCCTCCTTTTAATACATTTTCTCACAGAAAATGAGTCTCTTGACATGGGAAAATGGCTTTCTTGAAAAAGCATATTCTGGTCGAGAAATGGTGTTTTAAACAATAAAAACGACTCCCGGCCTTATTTAGTTCACATTTTTACTTTTGTTAACCTAGCCCGTATTCATAACGCACTAAACCTTTTTATCGCGTTAAACGCCTTTTCTCGACAAGAAAAGCACAATTTCATCAGAAACAAACAAAACAAGAAAAATGAATCTATTCAACAAGTCTGCAACACATCCTTAAGAGTTACATGATTTCACCCAATGTCAATGTGTAATTTCTCCAGTTCTGATCATTGTTTAGGTTGTTGGCAGCTTGGTCCAATGCCAAAACACAGTGAAATCTTTTTATGGCTTTAAACGCGTTTTCTCCTCGAGAAAAACTTGATTTCACTAAAAACGTTATAGTTTAAACATGCCTGTTGTACATGTCTGCAAACACTCAGAGCCTTAAAGTACGGCTTTCACCAATGTGATTTTTGGTGAGAAACCTTCTATTTCAAGGTTCTGTGCGTTTTCAGACATGTACAATATGTATTTTTTGTGTTTCTGATGAAATCCCTCCTTTTAATGCATTTTCTCACAGAAAATGAGTCTCTCGCCATGGGAAAATGGCGTTCTTGAGAAAGCATATTGTGGTCGAGAAATGGTGTTTTAAACAATAAAAACGACTCCCGGCCTTATTTAGTTCACATTTTTACTTTTGTTAACCTAGCCCGTATTCATAACGCACTAAACCTTTTTATCGCGTTAAACGCCTTTTCTCGACAAGAAAAGCACAATTTCATCAGAAACAAACAAAACAAGAAAAATGAATCTATTCAACAAGTCTGCAACACATCCTTAAGAGTTACATGATTTCACCCAATGTCAATGTGTAATTTCTCCAGTTCTGATCATTGTTTAGGTTGTTGGTAGCTTGGTCCAATGCCAAAACAGAGTGAAATCTTTTTATGGCTTTAAACGCGTTTTCTCCTTGAGAGAAACATGATTTCACTAAAAACGTTATAGTTTAAACATGCCTGTTGTACATGTCTGCAAACACTCAGAGCCTTAAAGTATCGATTTCATCAATGTGGTTTTTGGTGAGAAACCTTCTATTTCAAGGTTCTGTGCGTTTTCAGACACGTACAATATGTATTTTTTGTTTTTCTGATGAAATCCCTCCTTTTAATACATTTTCTCACAGAAAATGAGTCTCTTGCCATGGGAAAATGGCTTTCTTGAAAAAGCATATTCTGGTCGAGAAACGGTGTTTTAAACAATAAAAACGACTCCCGGCCTTATTTAGTTCACATTTTTACTTTTGTTAACCTAGCCCGTATTCATAACGCACTAAACCTTTTTACCGCGTTAAACGCCTTTTCTCGACAAGAAAAGCACAATTTCATCAAAAACAAACAAAACAAGAAAAATGAATCTATTCAACAAGTCTGCAACACATCCTTAAGAGTTACATGATTTCACCCAATGTCAATGTGTAATTTCTCCAGTTCTGATCATTGTTTAGGTTGTTGGCAGCTTGGTCCAATGCCAAAACACAGTGAAATCTTTTTATGGCTTTAAACGCGTTTTCTCCTCGAGAAAAACATGATTTCACTAAAAACGTTATAGTTTAAACATGCCTGTTGTACATGTCTGCAAACACTCAGAGCCTTAAAGTACGGCTTTCACCAATGTGATTTTTGGTGAGAAACCTTCTATTTCAAGGTTCTGTGCGTTTTCAGACATGTACAATATGTATTTTTTGTGTTTCTGATGAAATCCCTCCTTTTAATGCATTTTCTCACAGAAAATGAGTCTCTCGCCATGGGAAAATGGCTTTCTTGAGAAAGCATATTCTGGTCGAGAAATGGTGTTTTAAACAATAAAAACGACTCCCGGCCTTATTTAGTTCACATTTTTACTTTTGGTAACGTAGCCCGTATTCATAACGCACTAAACCTTTTTATCGCGTTAAACGCCTTTTCTCGACGAGAAAAGCACAATTTCATCAGAAACAAACAAAACAAGAAAAATGAATCTATTCAACAAGTCTGCAACACATCTTTAAGAGTTACATGATTTCACCCAATGTCAATGTGTAATTTCTCCAGTTCTGATCATTGTTTAGGTTGTTGGCAGCTTGGTCCAATGCCAAAACACAGTGAAATCTTTTTATGGCTTTAAACGCGTTTTCTCCTCGAGAAAAACATGATTTCACTAAAAACGTTATAGTTTAAACATGCCTGTTGTACATGTCTGCAAACACTCAGAGCCTTAAAGTACGGCTTTCACCAATGTGATTTTTGGTGAGAAACCTTCTATTTCAAGGTTCTGTGCGTTTTCAGACATGTACAATATGTATTTTTTGTGTTTCTGATGAAATCCCTCCTTTTAATGCATTTTCTCACAGAAAATGAGTCTCTCGCCATGGGAAAATGGCGTTCTTGAGAAAGCATATTCTGGTCGAGAAATGGTGTTTTAAACAATAAAAACGACTCCCGGCCTTATTTAGTTCACATTTTTACTTTTGTTAACCTAGCCCGTATTCATAACGCACTAAACCTTTTTACCGCGTTAAACGCCTTTTCTCGACAACAAAAGCACAATTTCATCAGAAACAAACAAAACAAGAAAAATGAATCTATTCAACAAGTCTGCAACATATTCTTAAGAGTTACATGCTTTCACCCAATGTCAATGTGTAATTTCTCCAGTTCTGATCATTGTTTAGGTTGTTGGTAGCTTGGTCCAATGCCAAAACACAGTGAAATCTCTTTATGGCTTTAAACGCGTTTTCTCCTCGAGAGAAACATGATTTCACTAAAAACGTTATAGTTTAAACATGCCTGTTGTAACTGTCTGCAAACACTCAGAGCCTTAAAGTACGGTTTTCACCAATGTGTCTTTTGGTGAGAAACCTTCTATTTCAAGGTTCTGTTCAATTTCAGACACGTACAATATGTATTTTTTGTGTTTCTGATGAAATCCCTCCTTTTAATGCATTTTCTCACAGAAAATGAGTCTCTCGCCATGGGAAAATGGCTTTCTTGAGAAAGCATATTCTGGTCGAGAAATGGTGTTTTAAACAATAAAAACGACTCCCAGCCTAATTTAGTTCACATTTTAACTTTTGTTAACCTAGCCCGTATTCATAACGCACTAAACCTTTTTATCGCGTTAAACGCCTTTTCTCGACAAGAAAAGCACAATTTCATCAGAAACAAACAAAACAAGAAAAATGAATCTATTCAACAAGTCTGCAACATATTCTTAAGAGTTACATGCTTTCACCCAATGTCAATGTGTAATTTCTCCAGTTCTGATCATTGTTTAGGTTGTTGGCAGCTTGGTCCAATGCCAAAACACAGTGAAATCTTTTTATGGCTTTAAACGCGTTTTCTCCTCGAGAAAAACTTGATTTCACTAAAAACGTTATAGTTTAAACATGCCTGTTGTACATGTCTGCAAACACTCAGAGCCTTAAAGTACGGCTTTCACCAATGTGATTTTTGGTGAGAAACCTTCTATTTCAAGGTTCTGTGCGTTTTCAGACATGTACAATATGTATTTTTTGTGTTTCTGATGAAATCCCTCCTTTTAATGCATTTTCTCACAGAAAATGAGTCTCTCGCCATGGGAAAATGGCGTTCTTGAGAAAGCATATTGTGGTCGAGAAATGGTGTTTTAAACAATAAAAACGACTCCCGGCCTTATTTAGTTCACATTTTTACTTTTGTTAACCTAGCCCGTATTCATAACGCACTAAACCTTTTTATCGCGTTAAACGCCTTTTCTCGACAAGAAAAGCACAATTTCATCAGAAACAAACAAAACAAGAAAAATGAATCTATTCAACAAGTCTGCAACACATCCTTAAGAGTTACATGATTTCACCCAATGTCAATGTGTAATTTCTCCAGTTCTGATCATTGTTTAGGTTGTTGGTAGCTTGGTCCAATGCCAAAACAGAGTGAAATCTTTTTATGGCTTTAAACGCGTTTTCTCCTTGAGAGAAACATGATTTCACTAAAAACGTTATAGTTTAAACATGCCTGTTGTACATGTCTGCAAACACTCAGAGCCTTAAAGTATCGATTTCATCAATGTGGTTTTTGGTGAGAAACCTTCTATTTCAAGGTTCTGTGCGTTTTCAGACACGTACAATATGTATTTTTTGTTTTTCTGATGAAATCCCTCCTTTTAATACATTTTCTCACAGAAAATGAGTCTCTTGCCATGGGAAAATGGCTTTCTTGAAAAAGCATATTCTGGTCGAGAAACGGTGTTTTAAACAATAAAAACGACTCCCGGCCTTATTTAGTTCACATTTTTACTTTTGTTAACCTAGCCCGTATTCATAACGCACTAAACCTTTTTACCGCGTTAAACGCCTTTTCTCGACAAGAAAAGCACAATTTCATCAAAAACAAACAAAACAAGAAAAATGAATCTATTCAACAAGTCTGCAACACATCCTTAAGAGTTACATGATTTCACCCAATGTCAATGTGTAATTTCTCCAGTTCTGATCATTGTTTAGGTTGTTGGCAGCTTGGTCCAATGCCAAAACACAGTGAAATCTTTTTATGGCTTTAAACGCGTTTTCTCCTCGAGAAAAACATGATTTCACTAAAAACGTTATAGTTTAAACATGCCTGTTGTACATGTCTGCAAACACTCAGAGCCTTAAAGTACGGCTTTCACCAATGTGATTTTTGGTGAGAAACCTTCTATTTCAAGGTTCTGTGCGTTTTCAGACATGTACAATATGTATTTTTTGTGTTTCTGATGAAATCCCTCCTTTTAATGCATTTTCTCACAGAAAATGAGTCTCTCGCCATGGGAAAATGGCTTTCTTGAGAAAGCATATTCTGGTCGAGAAATGGTGTTTTAAACAATAAAAACGACTCCCGGCCTTATTTAGTTCACATTTTTACTTTTGGTAACGTAGCCCGTATTCATAACGCACTAAACCTTTTTATCGCGTTAAACGCCTTTTCTCGACGAGAAAAGCACAATTTCATCAGAAACAAACAAAACAAGAAAAATGAATCTATTCAACAAGTCTGCAACACATCTTTAAGAGTTACATGATTTCACCCAATGTCAATGTGTAATTTCTCCAGTTCTGATCATTGTTTAGGTTGTTGGTAGCTTGGTCCAATGCCGAAATACAGCGAAATCTTTTTATGGCTTTAAACGCGTTTTCTCCTCGAGAGAAACATGATTTCACTAAAAACGTTATAGTTTAAACATGCCTGTTGTACATGTTTGCAAACACGCAGAGCCTTAAAGTACGGTTTTCATCAATGTGGTTTTTGGTGAAAAACCTTCTATTTCAAGGTTCTGTGCGTTTTCAGACACGTACAATATGTATTTTTTGTGTTTCTGATGAAATCCCTCCTTTTAATGCATTTTCTCACAGGAAATGAGTCTCTCGCCATGGGAAAATGGCTTTCTTGAAAAAGCATATTCTGGTCGAGAAATGGTGTTTTAAACAATAAAAACGACTCCCGGCCTTATTTAGTTCACATTTTTACTTTTGTTAACCTAGCCCGTATTCATAACGCACTAAACCTTTTTATCGCGTTAAACGCCTTTTCTCGACAAGAAAAGCACAATTTCATCAGAAACAAACAAAACAAGAAAAATGAATCTATTCAACAAGTCTGCAACACATCCTTAAGAGTTACATGATTTCACCCAATGTCAATGTGTAATTTCTCCAGTTCTGATCATTGTTTAGGTTGTTGGTAGCTTGGTCCAATGCCAAAACAGAGTGAAATCTTTTTATGGCTTTAAACGCGTTTTCTCCTTGAGAGAAACATGATTTCACTAAAAACGTTATAGTTTAAACATGCCTGTTGTACATGTCTGCAAACACTCAGAGCCTTAAAGTATCGATTTCATCAATGTGGTTTTTGGTGAGAAACCTTCTATTTCAAGGTTCTGTGCGTTTTCAGACACGTACAATATGTATTTTTTGTTTTTCTGATGAAATCCCTCCTTTTAATACATTTTCTCACAGAAAATGAGTCTCTTGCCATGGGAAAATGGCTTTCTTGAAAAAGCATATTCTGGTCGAGAAATGGTGTTTTAAACAATAAAAACGACTCCCGGCCTTATTTAGTTCACATTTTTACTTTTGTTAACCTAGCCCGTATTCATAACGCACTAAACCTTTTTATCGCGTTAAACGCCTTTTCTCGACAACAAAAGCACAATTTCATCAGAAACAAACAAAACAAGAAAAATGAATCTATTCAACAAGTCTGCAACACATCCTTAAGAGTTACATGATTTCACCCAATGTCAATGTGTAATTTCTCCAGTTCTGATCATTGTTTAGGTTGTTGGTAGCTTGGTCCAATGCCAAAACAGAGTGAAATCTTTTTATGGCTTTAAACGCGTTTTCTCCTTGAGAGAAACATGATTTCACTAAAAACGTTATAGTTTAAACATGCCTGTTGTACATGTCTGCAAACACTCAGAGCCTTAAAGTATCGATTTCATCAATGTGGTTTTTGGTGAGAAACCTTCTATTTCAAGGTTCTGTGCGTTTTCAGACACGTACAATATGTATTTTTTGTTTTTCTGATGAAATCCCTCCTTTTAATACATTTTCTCACAGAAAATGAGTCTCTTGCCATGGGAAAATGGCTTTCTTGAAAAAGCATATTCTGGTCGAGAAACGGTGTTTTAAACAATAAAAACGACTCCCGGCCTTATTTAGTTCACATTTTTACTTTTGTTAACCTAGCCCGTATTCATAACGCACTAAACCTTTTTACCGCGTTAAACGCCTTTTCTCGACAAGAAAAGCACAATTTCATCAAAAACAAACAAAACAAGAAAAATGAATCTATTCAACAAGTCTGCAACACATCCTTAAGAGTTACATGATTTCACCCAATGTCAATGTGTAATTTCTCCAGTTCTGATCATTGTTTAGGTTGTTGGCAGCTTGGTCCAATGCCAAAACACAGTGAAATCTTTTTATGGCTTTAAACGCGTTTTCTCCTCGAGAAAAACATGATTTCACTAAAAACGTTATAGTTTAAACATGCCTGTTGTACATGTCTGCAAACACTCAGAGCCTTAAAGTACGGCTTTCACCAATGTGATTTTTGGTGAGAAACCTTCTATTTCAAGGTTCTGTGCGTTTTCAGACATGTACAATATGTATTTTTTGTGTTTCTGATGAAATCCCTCCTTTTAATGCATTTTCTCACAGAAAATGAGTCTCTCGCCATGGGAAAATGGCTTTCTTGAGAAAGCATATTCTGGTCGAGAAATGGTGTTTTAAACAATAAAAACGACTCCCGGCCTTATTTAGTTCACATTTTTACTTTTGGTAACGTAGCCCGTATTCATAACGCACTAAACCTTTTTATCGCGTTAAACGCCTTTTCTCGACGAGAAAAGCACAATTTCATCAGAAACAAACAAAACAAGAAAAATGAATCTATTCAACAAGTCTGCAACACATCTTTAAGAGTTACATGATTTCACCCAATGTCAATGTGTAATTTCTCCAGTTCTGATCATTGTTTAGGTTGTTGGTAGCTTGGTCCAATGCCGAAATACAGCGAAATCTTTTTATGGCTTTAAACGCGTTTTCTCCTCGAGAGAAACATGATTTCACTAAAAACGTTATAGTTTAAACATGCCTGTTGTACATGTTTGCAAACACGCAGAGCCTTAAAGTACGGTTTTCATCAATGTGGTTTTTGGTGAAAAACCTTCTATTTCAAGGTTCTGTGCGTTTTCAGACACGTACAATATGTATTTTTTGTGTTTCTGATGAAATCCCTCCTTTTAATGCATTTTCTCACAGGAAATGAGTCTCTCGCCATGGGAAAATGGCTTTCTTGAAAAAGCATATTCTGGTCGAGAAATGGTGTTTTAAACAATAAAAACGACTCCCGGCCTTATTTAGTTCACGTTTTTACTTTTGTTAACCTAGCCCGTATTCATAACGCACTAAACCTTTTTATCGCGTTAAAGGCCTTTTCTCGACAAGAAAAGCACAATTTCATCAAAAACAAACAAAATGAATCTATTCAACAAGTCTGCAACACATCCTTAAGAGTTACATGATTTCAACCAATGTCAATGTGTAATTTCCCCAGTTCTGATCGTTGTTTAGGTTGTTGGTAGCTTGGTCCAATGCCAAAACACAGTGAAATCTCTTTATGGCTTTAAACGCGTTTTCTCCTCGAGAGAAACATGATTTCACTAAAAACGTTATAGT
Source organism: Lampris incognitus (assembly GCF_029633865.1). Classification (NCBI taxonomy): domain Eukaryota; kingdom Metazoa; phylum Chordata; class Actinopteri; order Lampriformes; family Lampridae; genus Lampris; species Lampris incognitus. Next base: position 48,487,178 of record NC_079213.1, on the reverse strand, counting down.
TTAAACATGCCTGTTGTAACTGTCTGCAAACACTCAGAGTACGGTTTTCACCAATGTGTTTTTTGGTGAGAAACCTTCTATTTCAAGGTTCTGTGCGTTTTCAGACATGTACAATATGTATTTTTTGTGTTTCTGATGAAATCCCTCCTTTTAATGCTTTTTTTCACAGAAAATGAGTCTCTCGCCATGGGAAAATGGCGTTCTTGAGAAAGCATATTCTGGTCGAGAAATGGTGTTTTAAACAATAAAAACGACTCCCGGCCTATTTAGTTCACATTTTTACTTTTGGTAACGTAGCCCGTATTCATAACGCACTAAACCTTTTTATCGCGTTAAACGCCTTTTCTCGACAAGAAAAGCACAATTTCATCAGAAACAAACAAAACAAGAAAAATGAATCTATTCAACAAGTCTGCAACACATCCTTAAGAGTTACATGATTTCAACCAATGTCAATGTGTAATTTCCCCAGTTCTGATCATTGTTTAGGTTGTTGGTAGCTTGGTCCAATGCCAAAACACAGTGAAATCTCTTTATGGCTTTAAACGCGTTTTCTCCTCGAGAGAAACATGATTTCACTAAAAACGATATAGTTCAAACATGCCTGTTGTAACTGTCTGCAAACACTCAGAGCCTTAAAGTAGGGTTTTCACCAATGTGTTTTTTGGTGAGAAACCTTCTATTTCAAGGTTCGGTGCGTTTTCAGACACGTACAATATGTATTTTTTGTGTTTCTGATGAAATCCCTCCTTTTAATGCATTTTCTCACAGAAAATGAGTCTCTCGCCATGGGAAAATGGCTTTCTTGAGAAAGCATATTCTGGTCGAGAAATGGTGTTTTAAACAATAAAAACGACTCCCGGCCTTATTTAGTTCACATTTTTACTTTTGGTAACGTAGCCCGTATTCATAACGCACTAAACCTTTTTATCGCGTTAAACGCCTTTTCTCGACGAGAAAAGCACAATTTCATCAGAAACAAACAAAACAAGAAAAATGAATCTATTCAACAAGTCTGCAACACATCTTTAAGAGTTACATGATTTCACCCAATGTCAATGTGTAATTTCTCCAGTTCTGATCATTGTTTAGGTTGTTGGTAGCTTGGTCCAATGCCGAAATACAGCGAAATCTTTTTATGGCTTTAAACGCGTTTTCTCCTCGAGAGAAACATGATTTCACTAAAAACGTTATAGTTTAAACATGCCTGTTGTACATGTTTGCAAACACGCAGAGCCTTAAAGTACGGTTTTCATCAATGTGGTTTTTGGTGAAAAACCTTCTATTTCAAGGTTCTGTGCGTTTTCAGACACGTACAATATGTATTTTTTGTGTTTCTGATGAAATCCCTCCTTTTAATGCATTTTCTCACAGGAAATGAGTCTCTCGCCATGGGAAAATGGCTTTCTTGAAAAAGCATATTCTGGTCGAGAAATGGTGTTTTAAACAATAAAAACGACTCCCGGCCTTATTTAGTTCACGTTTTTACTTTTGTTAACCTAGCCCGTATTCATAACGCACTAAACCTTTTTATCGCGTTAAAGGCCTTTTCTCGACAAGAAAAGCACAATTTCATCAAAAACAAACAAAATGAATCTATTCAACAAGTCTGCAACACATCCTTAAGAGTTACATGATTTCAACCAATGTCAATGTGTAATTTCCCCAGTTCTGATCATTGTTTAGGTTGTTGGTAGCTTGGTCCAATGCCAAAACACAGTGAAATCTCTTTATGGCTTTAAACGCGTTTTCTCCTCGAGAGAAACATGATTTCACTAAAAACGATATAGTTCAAACATGCCTGTTGTAACTGTCTGCAAACACTCAGAGTACGGTTTTCACCAATGTGTTTTTTGGTGAGAAACCTTCTATTTCAAGGTTCTGTGCGTTTTCAGACATGTACAATATGTATTTTTTGTGTTTCTGATGAAATCCCTCCTTTTAATGCTTTTTTTCACAGAAAATGAGTCTCTCGCCATGGGAAAATGGCGTTCTTGAGAAAGCATATTCTGGTCGAGAAATGGTGTTTTAAACAATAAAAACGACTCCCGGCCTATTTAGTTCACATTTTTACTTTTGGTAACGTAGCCCGTATTCATAACGCACTAAACCTTTTTATCGCGTTAAACGCCTTTTCTCGACAAGAAAAGCACAATTTCATCAGAAACAAACAAAACAAGAAAAATGAATCTATTCAACAAGTCTGCAACACATCCTTAAGAGTTACATGATTTCAACCAATGTCAATGTGTAATTTCCCCAGTTCTGATCATTGTTTAGGTTGTTGGTAGCTTGGTCCAATGCCAAAACACAGTGAAATCTCTTTATGGCTTTAAACGCGTTTTCTCCTCGAGAGACACATGATTTCACTAAAAACGATATAGTTCAAACATGCCTGTTGTAACTGTCTGCAAACACTCAGAGCCTTAAAGTAGGGTTTTCACCAATGTGTTTTTTGGTGAGAAACCTTCTATTTCAAGGTTCGGTGCGTTATCAGACACGTACAATATGTATTTTTTGTGTTTCTGATGAAATCCCTCCTTTTAATGCATTTTCTCACAGAAAATGAGTCTCTCGCCATGGAAAAATGGCTTTCTTGAGAAAGCATATTCTGGTCGAGAAATGGTGTTTTAAACAATAAAAACGACTCCCGGCCTAATTTAGTTCACATTTTAACTTTTGTTAACCTAGCCCGTATTCATAACGCACTAAACCTTTTTATCGCGTTAAACGCCTTTTCTCGACAAGAAAAGCACAATTTCATCAGAAACAAACAAAACAAGAAAAATGAATCTATTCTACAAGTCTGCAACATATTCTTAAGAGTTACATGCTTTCACCCAATGTCAATGTGTAATTTCTCCAGTTCTGATCATTGTTTAGGTTGTTGGTAGCTTGGTCCAATGCCAAAACACAGTGAAATTTCTTTATGGCTTTAAACGCGTTTTCTCCTCGAGAGAAACATGATTTCACTAAAAACGTTATAGTTTAAACATGCCTGTTGTAACTGTCTGCAAACACTCAGAGCCTTAAAGTACGGTTTTCACCAATGTGTTTTTTGGTGAGAAACCTTCTATTTCAAGGTTCTGTGCGTTTTCAGACATGTACAATATGTATTTTTTGTGTTTCTGATGAAATCCCTCCTTTTAATGCATTTTCTCACAGAAAATGAGTCTCTTGCCATGGGAAAATGGCTTTCTTGAAAAAGCATATTCTGGTCGAGAAACGGTGTTTTAAACAATAAAAACGACTCCCGGCCTTATTTAGTTCACATTTTAACTTTTGTTAACCTAGCCCGTATTCATAACGCACTAAACCTTTTTACCGCGTTAAACGCCTTTTCTCGACAACAAAAGCACAATTTCATCAAAAACAAACAAAACAAGAAAAATGAATCTATTCAACAAGTCTGCAACACATCCTTAAGAGTTACATGATTTCACCCAATGTCAATGTGTAATTTCTCCAGTTCTGATCATTGTTTAGGTTGTTGGCAGCTTGGTCCAATGCCAAAACACAGTGAAATCTTTTTATGGCTTTAAACGCGTTTTCTCCTCGAGAAAAACATGATTTCACTAAAAACGTTATAGTTTAAACATGCCTGTTGTACATGTCTGCAAACACTCAGAGCCTTAAAGTACGGCTTTCACCAATGTGATTTTTGGTGAGAAACCTTCTATTTCAAGGTTCTGTGCGTTTTCAGACATGTACAATATGTATTTTTTGTGTTTCTGATGAAATCCCTCCTTTTAATGCATTTTCTCACAGAAAATGAGTCTCTCGCCATGGGAAAATGGCGTTCTTGAGAAAGCATATTCTGGTCGAGAAATGGTGTTTTAAACAATAAAAACGACTCCCGGCCTTATTTAGTTCACATTTTTACTTTTGTTAACCTAGCCCGTATTCATAACGCACTAAACCTTTTTATCGCGTTAAACGCCTTTTCTCGACAAGAAAAGCACAATTTCATCAGAAACAAACAAAACAAGAAAAATGAATCTATTCAACAAGTCTGCAACACATCCTTAAGAGTTACATGATTTCACCCAATGTCAATGTGTAATTTCTCCAGTTCTGATCATTGTTTAGGTTGTTGGTAGCTTGGTCCAATGCCAAAACAGAGTGAAATCTTTTTATGGCTTTAAACGCGTTTTCTCCTTGAGAGAAACATGATTTCACTAAAAACGTTATAGTTTAAACATGCCTGTTGTACATGTCTGCAAACACTCAGAGCCTTAAAGTATGGATTTCATCAATGTGGTTTTTGGTGAGAAACCTTCTATTTCAAGGTTCTGTGCGTTTTCAGACACGTACAATATGTATTTTTTGTTTTTCTGATGAAATCCCTCCTTTTAATGCATTTTCTCACAGAAAATGAGTCTCTTGCCATGGGAAAATGGCTTTCTTGAAAAAGCATATTCTGGTCGAGAAACGGTGTTTTAAACAATAAAAACGACTCCCGGCCTTATTTAGTTCACATTTTAACTTTTGTTAACCTAGCCCGTATTCATAACGCACTAAACCTTTTTACCGCGTTAAACGCCTTTTCTCGACAAGAAAAGCACAATTTCATCAAAAACAAACAAAACAAGAAAAATGAATCTATTCAACAAGTCTGCAACACATCCTTAAGAGTTACATGATTTCACCCAATGTCAATGTGTAATTTCTCCAGT